>NW_008794745.1:330880-343519 GCF_000699145.1 Aptenodytes forsteri | reverse complement strand
AGAGGGGCAGAATCCCCTCCCTCGACCTGCTGGCCACGCTGCTTTGGATGCAGCCCAGGATACGATTGGCCTTCTGGGCTGCGAGTGCACATTGCCGGCTCATGTCCAGCTTTTCATCCACCAGTACCCCCAAGTCCTTCTCAGCAGGGCTGCTCTCCATCCCTTCATCCCCCAGCCTGGATTGATACTGGGGGCTGCCCTGACCCAGGTGCAGGACCTTGCACTTGGCCTTGTTCAACCTCATGAGGTTCACATGGGCCCTCCTCTTCATTCATGGGTTTTCCCATCATGTGGAAAGAGGAGGAAGGGCTGAGATGCAGAGCTGGTGGGAAATGTGGCTGAGGGTGGTGCAGAGGCCATGGGTTGCTGTCTGTAGTTGAGCTGCTGTGCAATGGGCAACTAACCGGTAAATGTGGGGGGAAATGGGTTGCCATGATGATTCCTGCCAAAATACCCTTGACCTGCTAACAGGCTGCTGGCTTTGTGGCACGGGCTTGTTTTGAGCCCTCAGTGGTACAGCCACATCAGCCTGTCGGCTGCAGGTGCTGGGAGGCTTCAGCAGTGCTACTGTAACACCGAGATCAGAGGAGAAAAGGGATCGGGAGTGCAAATGACTGAGCAAGTCAGCAGCAAATTTAGTATCTCATTGCATTTTCCTTAGAGCTAAAGCAATTAGCTCGGATGTGGAGCCTTGGATGAGCTTAAATTCTCTTTTAGGGCTGTTAAGGTATGTTGAAGGCTTTTTGCAAAACCAGGGCTCAGGTGACATCCCAGCCTTTCTCCAGGCTGGTGTAAAATCTTCCATGCGTGGACTGTGTTTCAGCTTGAAGGGAGCACTTTCTCAGTGTGCTGGGTTAAAATATCATAGCAGTGTTGGCACCTGTGAGGTGTGGGTGTGTTCCCCATCAGTGACAGCTTGATGCTGTCTTATTGTCTGAAATAGGGATGGGTTACTGTTGTGGAATTGACAAGGCTTAGCAAAAATCAATAGTTATATTTTTCTTTTAGCAGAACCACCTATGAACCTCTCTTGAAGGCTGGTTTCATTTCAGAATGCAGAAAACACAACACTACTCAGCATGCTCTGTTGGCTTTGAAATGCCTTCCGTGTTGGGCAGCATGCTATGATGTGAGGTGATGTGGCTTTGCAGTGCTCCCTGCTGCTTGTGTGCTCCAGGGGAAGGAAAGGAGCTCAGCTGGTCATGTTCCACTTATCTCCAGCTGTTGAAATATCCTATTCTAGGTGATGAGGAAACATATTGTTAAGACTGGAGGCCTCACTCTTTGCCAGGTATATCGTGTCCATTTATCTTCCATAAAATGCTTTTGAGTTTAATCTCTCAGTTTATCTTCATAACGCCCATCACTCCTTGCAAAACAACATGTAGTTATAGATTCAGTAGTAGATGATGGAAAACAGGGGAGTGCTCTGCACTGAAGTGACTTCTAGATGCATGTACCTTTAGTGCTGGGGCTTATTGCTCCTATTTTGCAAATAGGTCATTAATCATAAAATAAAAGCTTTGCACATAGGTAGTACTCAGCTGGAAACTCTTCTGGACTCCAACCTCATTTATGTGGTGCTCTTGGTTCTTTTGATATTTGCTGGCACTAAAATCTGCCTGGCAAGAACACAAGAATTGACAGAACTGTCTTTAAGAAAATAGGGACCCAGGTGATAGCTTCAGCCTGTGTAGTTATGTACTGGGGCAAAATGCAAAGGAGAAGTATCTGTACCATGGCTGAACTGGTTGTACTGTTACTGCTTTGAAGATATCTGCAAGATCTACCTAGGGAGTTGGGATAGGATCCATTGTCTAGGAACTCCGTACACAGTTTGAAGA
Organism: Aptenodytes forsteri; assembly: GCF_000699145.1. Lineage (NCBI taxonomy): Eukaryota > Metazoa > Chordata > Aves > Sphenisciformes > Spheniscidae > Aptenodytes > Aptenodytes forsteri. Next base: position 341,675 of record NW_008794745.1, on the reverse strand, counting down.
GTTCAGCAGATGGTACGGCTTATGACAAGATGCTGAAAGTGAAGATCCCTACAGCGTTAGGGGGTGCTTAAGCTTTAAGCTGCATGGCCATGGAGAAGGTCATAACATTGAACTTCTACCCTGCTGGTCTAGAAACCTCGAATCACATTTGAGGTGGCAACAGCGTTAATGTTCATTAAATGTGCCATCTTACCATGTTAGGTAGTGGCCTCATCCATGGGAGGAGGTAAAGCTCCTTTAGCCTGCTCACCTCCGCCAATGTGTTGGTGGGAAATAAAGATCCTCACTTTGCCTTAGTTTCCTCATATGTGGAGCACTTGCAGCTCATTTAGAGGAATCAGGAGATACAATTAGTGTTTATGAAACACTTGGGGATTGTGTAAAACAAATAAAAGGAGCTGTGCCAGAGTGCTGACAATATTTACACAACATCTGAAGGCTGCCTGTGTTGGGCTTTATCATAAGGAAATACGTGTGGGTGCCAGAACTTAAGCAACTGTTAAATGCATCCTTCTGGCTCAGCAGTGCCATCCACGAATCCTCTGGGAACGCTCAGTCCTCGAAGCTTAAACATAATGTTCTTGCTGGTTATCATCCAAAGCTTTCTGAAGGGGGAGACCACCTCGCTGCTGCTTGTCTGGAATAGGGATGATGGATCCTCAGGGAAGCAAAAATATTTGAGGATTGTGGAAGTGGTTTAAATTCACAGGCCTTTTTTTGCCTTGTTCTCAATTTTCTGCTCTTGGCTTTCCCTCCTCTTCTCCTGCACTGTAGTGTGTTGGGGTGGTGAGGGTTTAAACCCTCTGCTGAGACAAACTTTGAGTCTCCATGCTGAAAGCAGGCCACAGTATTGTTCCCCTTTTAGATGACATCTCTAGTTATCTAGAAGGAGGCTGTATTTTCCTCCAAAGTGTTTTAAGTCTAAACAGTAAAGGCTATTACTGCCTTCATTTAAAAGCTGAGATTGAAAGACTGTTCAGGGATACAAAAAAAAAAATACCAGAGCTAATTCCTGCCCATTAAAATGAGGCCTTGGATTCAGCATCCTCATGGTACAATGGGGTGCCTGATGCCCCACTGCTGAGTTGTGCACAGCGCACCCAGCGTGGGATGAGGCACATCCCAGGCTCTTTGCAGAAGGATGCTTTCTGGTCTCGTTACTAACAGCCTCCTGGGTTTGAGCATTGTTTTTCACCTTGACTTTCCATGAGAACCAAACGGTGCCTTTTGCAGCTTTTCACCTTGACTTTCCATGAGAACCAAATGGTGCCTTTTGCAGCTGATAGGCTTTATTTTTTTGGAGGACTTTCCCCCTGAGATGGGGGCCTGTGTTGCAGGACCACCTTTGCCATTGGGAAGGTGCTTTTCCAGGAAGAGTGGATGTGGTGGCGCGTTAGGATCCTCGGGGGAAATACAGCCAGGGTGGATATGTGCTGCTTGCTTCTTGTGCTTGAACTGCCCAGAATTTCATCTTTTTTCACTATTCCTGTGCTCAGTGCTTCTTGCCATGATCTCATACTCTGTTATTTGCTTCACGTATTAGTTGGTTGTTTTTCAGTGACTCCTTTCTTCCCCCCAGTTGTGTATTCAGGGTGACTTTCAGATGTATATTGGCTATCATCCCGGTAAGCATGACATCTCCCTGCCTTTTAACAGCATTTATGGGATCAAGACATATCCTCTTCAGCCCTAGCGTGCTCTTGTGCAAATACTGGCAGGTCAATAGCCGAGTGTCTTTCAAAAAAACAGATTTCCCAAATGAAAGACGAGAGGTCTCTGCTTCTGAAAGTTGGATTTTTAGAGACTTGTCAAAGGCCATAGCGTATGTTGGGAAGGAAGAAAAGGGCTGGCGCTTCAAATTCCTCTGGTCTTTGAGCTCATTCATATGATTTAAACATAAGAATATGGTTTGGTTTAGCTAGAAGAGGGAGATTTATGGCTTTTGTAGGAGATAGGCTAAGCAGACAGATCTGAAAACCCTTTTGAATTTCAAACAAACAAATGCCGAACATAGCATGTTTTATTATCTTTTAATTGAATGGTGTCCTATGTCTCCCATAGGCTGCAGGTGACTGCTTGGAATACTCAGTCTGTTTCAAAGCTTTTGGGTTATATTGATCATGGGGGTAAATCATAAGGGACTTGCAATGAAACAAATTCATTCCTTCTGTACTTTTTGTTATATTCCTTAAGAATGAGGAAGCTCTCCCTTCCTGGAATTTCAAATGCCTTTGGATGTTTGATCAGATCCCATGCGAGACCAAGTGGTATGTTTTGGCTCTGCATTAGATTTTTTTGCTTTTCTTGAAGTTATTAGAGAAGCACAAAGTCCTGGCAAGAAGTGGATTTCTTTACATTCTGCTTATTGCTGAAACTCACGTCTGGGTTTCCACTTTTAGTGGAAACAAAACTGATGTCTGTTTTCAACAAAAATAGAAGTTGAACTAAGGCAGCCCTTCCTGCTCTTCTGTATGTGGGGAGGAAGGGAGGGAATTGAGAGGGAAAGTGAGGCTTGACGGCATTTCTAATCAAATCCATGGTCTGATTTTCCTAATCTAAATTAGTGAAAAAAATCCTCAGAGGCTGAGGCCAGATGTAGATGCTCCAGGGAATTCAGAGCCCTCTTCTTTCTGAAAGCTGGAACTTCTGTAAGCACGAATCGGATGAGTTGTGCTGGGCGTGTAATGGCAATGCAGGTTGGCAGCAGGAACTATTGGTAGATAGGGCTTAAGTGGACTTGAGCAATCCCTCACCCAGAGCTGGATGACATTGTTAAAAATACCGGAGCCTTGAGTGACAGCCAAAGTCTATTTTTGATATTGCACAGGGAAAGAAGCAAGGTTTAAGCAGAGTAGACTGAGGAATGCTTATTGTTTTATAAGACAGGATTTGCTGTTAAAGGGGTGTTGGCTTAGCGTTTGTTGCCTTTATCTTCTCTGGACGCTCATTGACTTCAGTGGGAATGAAGGACAGAGCAAGCTGGGTAACTCCCTGCCAAACCCTGTAAAGCTCAGGGTGGCTGCAGCTCCACGCTGGCAGTTAGGTATTTCTCTCATAAAAGGAGTTGCATTTGGGCCTCCCATGCACTGGATGAATATTTTGGCCACTAGCTATGATACAAAAATGGTTCCAGTAGCTGCAGTGTGTGGAAGGCCTAGCTCATCAGTATACGCTGGGATTTCAGGCCAGGTCCTCTGGAGCACATTTCTGTTCCTCTGTAGTAGCTGGCTCTTGTACGGGTCTGGGCTGCCCATACAGAAGCTGTTCTGCTTCTCAGAACGCCCCTGGAAATATTTCCAGCTGCATCGGGGGGTATTGTGAGCTCATGCAGCAGCTGAGCAGAAGTTCTTTCGGATCACAGCTTTAGGTTTGACTGTCCAGGTTTTACCCCAGATCTCTTCCCCCAAAACGATGGGACAGCACTTCTTCTCTTGGTTAAAAAAAAAAGGTGAAAATTTTGATTGTGTGCTCTTGGACTCTGGCTTAGTCTCATTGACTGGACTCCCATGTCTCCCTGTCAGGAGCTGCTTCAGGGGCTCTTTCTGGGTAGAGTTTGTGTCAGTTTAGTGATTCTTGTATTGCTGATTGGCCGACAGCATGGCTTTCTGCATTTCTGGTCTTCCACTGCTCTTCCCATCTCTCCTTACCTTGGGGGGGAAAAAAAAGCCAAACCAAAGAACATAATCACATGGCTTTACAGCAGAAAATGCCTCTGAGGCACTGAATGCAACTTGGTGGTATCACTTACACCACGGGTGTCAGTTCTTGCAACACATTTGCAACACACTAAATTCAGTGGCGTTTCTTAACAAGGACTGGGGTATAAATGGGTGTAAATGATCACACAGCAGTTCTGTTAGCTTAGAAAAGAATTTAATTCTGTATGAAGTGCTCTGAAATATTAAGACAAGGTTTGAGCTGGTCCTTCTTGGAGAAGTGAAAGGTGAGCCTGGGCTTCACACTTCTGTCGGAATTGATGTCTCAGTTTCTTGACTCCAGAATATACTGTACGTTTAGACACTTACTGACTCTCTGAAGAGGCTGTAGCAGTTTTCACACTTCAGGCTGGCAATCTGCTCTTGGTTTATTGAACACCCTGTTGGTTTCAACTGGATGAAGTCTTCACTTTCTATCTTAAAAAGCTGGCATCCACAACTGCTCTCAGGCAGGTACTGTCTTCTGCTCTGCCTGGATAATTGCTTTTCAGCAATCCATACAGACCTTTAAGTCCCTTAATATATACTTCACAGGTTTGCTGTACTTAACACAGCTGTAGTTAAGTCTCTCTGTCTATAATGATCTCCTTACCTATACCATGTTCATTATTATTAATTAGGATCATGTCAGGAGTGTATTGGTATTCTCTAGGTGTTACCCAAGCTCTCAGCCCTGTGGGCCATGTTCTGATCTCCTGACTTGTAGCAAGGAGTCTTTGTCCCACAGAAATAAAAAGGTGTAATTGCGAAATAAGTTCTGCTTGGTGAGATGAGTGATTTAGTGTTCTGTTTGGAAATTACCTGGGCTGAAATGAAGATCACTTCAGAAGCTGGGTTACATGGAACAAGAATTTGATAGTATGAGCTAATGACTGGTTAATTTTCAGATACATGGCCAAACTGCTGGTTATTAAGATGGAGCTGGGGTAGTAACGCTGCTGGTACTATAAGGACTTGTTGCTATAGCTTTTGACAAGGTTAATTAGGCACCATATGAATTTCTAGGTGGTTTGAGGAAAGGCAGAGAGTTATTTTTAGAGATGCTTCCAAGCTGCCCCTCCAGAGATGCTTCCAAGCTGCCCTTCCAGAAATTAGAGTTGGGTTGCAGTTCAGCTTTGCCTCTGAGACTTCCAAGTTCACAGGGGCAGAGGGATCTCTTCACTAGTTTATAGTAGCTGAGCTGTGAAAATGGGAACTGTGGGGGAGTGAGCTGGAGAAATGAAGCTGTGAAGCTTCTGTGATGTCTGTATTTAAAAAAAAAAAGTATTTGCCCAGGATATGATGGAGGGGGAGAGCATCTCTGCCTGGACAGGAGAAACTTATCTCTTGTGGATATGCTCTGTTGCTCATCCTTGTTGAGTAGGTGCAGTCTTGTTAACAGATATGTTTTGTCACTGTCAGTGGCTTTATCTTTTCCTGCTGGCTTAGCAAATGCTTCTGTGGGACTACAGTTCCACCCTGAAGTTTTCTGGTACCTCCAGGGTGAAGCCAGAGGTTGCAGTGATGCTATTGCAGGCAATGGAGTGGAGGACTGGCCCAGGTGCACTAAAAGCTGGGCTCTCTGAGCAAGCGTGGGGCGTGATCTCTAAGATATATATATATGACTGCTCACCAGGAGACTTCCCTGCTCAGAGGCTGTTAATTGATTCTCTCTTCCTTTCTGCAATGAAGATGGCTACATTAAGCAAGCAGTTGGCTCTGCCACTTGACCCAGAGGAACATTTCCATTAAGTTGCAGTATCTTGCTGTGTATCCGTATCCCTGGAGAAGCAGATGATTGCCTGCCTCCTCTGAGCACGTGATCTGGTGAACAAAGAGCTGTTTTCCCAAAACAAATGCAACTAGCTGGACCAGGTGTGTATCGCTCCGTACAGGGCTTTGCCTCTGTATAGGAAGCACGGTAACACTCAGTTGGGGTCTAATGAAAAACTGTACCCACACTGAGACATCCCTTTTGTTACCTGACTTTATTGGTAACTTTTTTCTTGCATCTCTCAAGGCTCAGTGCTGCCAGGGGAAAGACCAGATGCTCCCTGTTCACACGTGCTTTACTGAAGTGTTCCCTTTTGTTTAGAGTATCCTCTTTGAAGCTTGACATGAAAATAGCTTGGATTTCCGCCTCTTAGCTTATTTTGAAGCGGTGTGGCTGGGGAAGATATCCAATGTTCTAATCACTGGGCCAGACATAATCTCTATCTGGGACGCTGGAGGACATGGGAACGTGCCACAAGAGCAATGCAACTGTGGGCGAGAGGATGGGTGGATGTGCTTCTTGGGTATCCTCCGGTAAAGTATCATGTTGTTGGGGACATACTGCCAACGTGGGGTGTTCAACCAGCTCTGAGGCTGAACAAGAAACTTGCAGACCCTTGACAGCTGAATCTGCTCATGTGACTTGAATCACCACCAGAGTCTCGAGGTGAATTGCAATACCGGTTGTACCCAAGCCACCCCTTTAAAGGAAACATCTCCCTGTGTTTGTACCTTTGCCATGCAGTCAGGTGGTCTGTCCCTCCACTGTGGTGTACACCTGGAGGTCTGTGATACTGGGGGTATCAGCTCCAGCAATTATGGGAACCCTGGTCTGCTTAGTAGTCCAAGCCATGAGTCATAGCATGGTGTAGGGAGAGTAGAGGAGTATAGAAAAACTTGTAATTAAAGCAGGGATGTTCAAAGAAGCCTCAAACACCTGGGTATGCGAGCCCAATTGCAATGTCTTGGTACTTGAACTCCTTGTGTTATATCCGTGACCACTCTGATTTCCTCTTCCATAGATGCAGCTTATTACTGGGACTGTCCTTTTGCCACCGTTGTGTATTCAGCCTGCAGGGAGTGCAATAACCACAGCAGCAAACTGCCTCTGCCAGAATGCGACCGTTGTTTGTAGTGTAGATTGCAATCAGGACAGTTGTATTGGAGAGAGGCCGACTGAGCGGTGGTGTCCTGGAGGCAAGGTCTGAGGAGAGGCTGGGAGCATGTCTAAAGGCCCCCCCTTTCAACACAAAGTCCTTTTTGGGAGCTCTGGTTTCACAGGACTTGAATTCCAAGCTGGTTTTATGGCATCTGCTTTTCATCTCTCATCTGGGAAGTCTCTGCTGGCAGAGTAGATGGAAGGGTTGTGGGTGAGCTCAGCATGCCTGCCTGCCCGGGGCCCTGCGCCGCCTGCAAGGAAGTGTCTGGTCTCTTCCAGCTTTGGGTGGAGTGAGAGGGAGCAAAAGGAAAACACCTTGGCCTATTTGTGCCAGCAGCGAGTCTGGCAGGCTGCTGCGAGACATCAGAGCTGTGCTCTGCGTGCAGTGCCTGGGGAGCACCCGCGGTGCTGCAGGGCTCATCTGCTCCCCATCACACTTCACTCTGGGCTCACCAGGCAACTAAAGCCTACCTCTCCTCCTGCTTCCGATGTTCTTCACCCAGCTGGTCTGCAGCAGGGCTTTGCAAACAGCATGCTGATCCCTGAAAAGTGGTCCAAGTTGGTTGGGCTGGGCACTGGCATGTTTAAAATCTGGATGAAATCCAGTGCGAGATGGTCCCTGTCTTGAAGGGTTTGGTCTGTTTTCACCCTCCGCCTCTTGCGTGCTTGGTGACACAGCAGGGACTTGTCTTGAGGTTACGTAGCTGGTTTTGTGGCAGAGGAGGGAAAACTTGAGTGGAAGGCCAGCAGTCCTGCCAGGAGACGGAGTGCAAATAAAGCATCTTATTCTTCCTGCCCCCAGCATTGCACTGGAGGGCAATGGCTTGAAGCAGCGTCTGGGAGCTCCTCGTCTCCTCCCTGTGTTTTGCATGGCTGGAAAAAGCCCAGCGAACGTGGCAGTTTGGTGACAAGCAGGGTTGTTTGCATGAAGCTGGGTTTCCCTGGGCACATCCTCATATTCCACCTCCAGCCTTCACCAAGGCAGAACTTGGGAACAAAGCACACTTTCTGACATTTTCAGGGCTCTGCTTTGCACAAGAACAAACTTGCAGAAACCCATGTTGCTGGCAAGGGCTGAGAAGTGGGTGGGACAATGCAAACAGGCTGGAGATAGTGCAATCCAGCCTCAGAAAGAAACTTTCACTCCATGCTGCGGTGCCTCAGGCAAGGATTTGGATCTGAGGAGCAGATCCTTCATCAAAGTTTGGAAGAAATGCATAAAACTAGAAAATTTGAAAAGCAGTGAGAGTGTAGCCTCAGGCTCAGCTCTGTGCATAGGTGCTGTATAACTGGCATTACAGGTCTGCCTCTGCAAAGCGCTTGCTCTCACTCCCGCTCCTCCCCGGGTGGATTTAGTGCTGGCTGCGAACAGGCTCGTGTCGGAGAGCGTTTTCCTCCCACCCATGTCACTCACAAGCAAACCTGTACTTGGGTCTTGGCATTGCACCGAACTCCAGACCTGGCTGAGTGGCGAAGAGCCTGGATTTTCCACATACCTTGGCCCTAAGTCCTGCCCTGTCTCGCACTCGGGTCAGATGGAACAAGTCATTGTCCAACCCTGTCTACTGGCAACTGGGAATAGCCCAATTCAGATTAAATGTGGAAGATTTTGCGGTGCCAAGGTGTTGCCAGGTGAAGAAGAAAGACAAAGTTGTGATCCTTTCCCTGTTTATTGCTTTGAGACAGAGGTAAAGGAGAGGGAGGGTAACTTTCTCCTGCCCTTAAAATAGTCAAACCCCAGAGATTCACTCCTTCCTCCAGCCTTGCTGGATCGGAGCATGAGATGACAAGCACAAACCCAAACCCAATCCTTTGTCCCTGCTTTGCCTTGCGCGGAAGTGGTCCTTCCCATTCGGCAGGACCCAAAGCAAAGTTGACCTCTTCCATGCTGCAAAACAGCTGCATCTGCAGGGAAAGATGCCAGGAAGGTGCTACTGCACCAGAACTAAATTCACACTGACCCTTACTAGTGGAGCCAAGAATGAGGGCAACCAAAACAAACGGGAGGTTTTTCCAGCCCTCCTGAGTGTCCTTAGGGTCTGCGGACAGCTATAGAGCAAAGCAGCTTTGCTTGGGGTGACCCCCCTCTCTTCTCCCCATTTCCAGTCCTTTAATGTGGAAGGCAGAGAGGGGGAAAAACAAACCAGCTTCCCTCTTGTCCTGGTAAACCACCTGTCCAGAGGCAACACAAACTCCTTGGCTACAGTATATAATGGAAATCTTCTTTTCCCCCTGCAAGTGAAAAATTATTTTAAATAAAAGCAATCATTTTTTTCCCCCTTAAATTGTGTGTGGCAGGGAGAGGTGAGGGGGGTCACAGAAAATACCACTCTTTAAAAATAGAAAACAGTCCAAGCTGAAAACTCTCAAGACAGGGTCCCATTGCCATGTAGAAATCCCAAGATAGTCTGTAATTTTCTCTTATCCTCTAAATAGAGGGCATTGTAAGATTTTTGCACAACTGTTTGTACTATACTTTTCATGGGAAACTTAATGGCGGGGTGATTGACCCTTTAACGGAGTTGGGAGGGAAATGTAATTGTTAATGTGCAGGTTAAGATGAAAATGCCTCAGTGGTACAGACAGACAGCTGAACTCGTAACAGAGGGCATCCCTCTCACCCCTGTGCCAGTTCCTGCAGTATTGCTAAACTTGTTAGATTAGAGCTGATTTTGAAGAGTAATTTGCGGTTGTCATGAATACAAAGAATATCTAGGAATATAACACTTGAACTGCAGAGAGAAATTTTGATTTGTATATGCATGAAAAAGCCATGTCCAGGAGAGATTGTATGGGACGGATTTTCAGTATGTTAACTCCTGCCAAGTTAGGACATAGTTCTGTTCTTCCTGGGGGTTAAACCTCAAGTCACGTACCCCCGACAGAATGGGGTTAGGTTTGGATTTAATCTGTTCTCTTGACATTTACTCTGGAGTTACTCTGCCATGAATCTGGAGGAACAAAGCTCTTTGGACAAAAGGGATCATTTAGAGTTCACTGGGGACCACCTGATGCTGATGCTATTAGAATTAGATGGAAATTCAAAGGCAGGGTATCTTTTCAGGCCTGTCTGCTGTGGAAATAGAGCAAGTTATCAAAATAGGCTGGAAGAACAGGCAAGCTTGTGCACAGCGTAAGAGCTGGAAGAACAGGCAAGCTTGTGCACAGCACAAGGCTTTGAATGCTGCTGCTATCCCTGGGAAAAGGGCTGGGTCATACCAGTAGGTCAACACTCAGGGTGTTTGAAACTGAGCAACCCATACCCAGATCACTGCTAGAACGTGGCACAACAGCGAAGGGGGTCTTGAAGTCTTCGGAAAATGTCCTGCTGTAGAGGAAGCAGGTCCTCGGAGTCCTTCCTGCCATCTTTCTGCCCAGGGCAAACATCTTTCTAACTGCGTATTATTTCATCTCACTGCATGTACAAGCTGTGCTTTTTACCAAGCTATCGGATCTGGCAGGCCTGCAAGGAGACTTTCGCCACTGGCTCCCATCCCAAGCCTCTCCCTTCAGCCGAGGCAACACCTGGTTGTGGTCCTTGTGGTCCTCTTGTGGTCCTCGTGGTCCTCTTGTGGTCCTCATCCACTGACCTCCCTGGAGAGGCCGCAACATGCTGAGGCCAGAGGGAAGAGGCATGATACCTTGCTCTGCTCTGTGTATGTGAAGGCACGTTCCCAGCCTGCAGCATCACTCCATCGCCCCTCTCTGATGGAGAACTGATGCTCCTCCAGATGTGGTCCCTGTTGTGGGCACTATTTGACAAGCCCGAAAGGACACAGCCTGGGGTGATGTCCTTGAAGAGGATGGCTTGTTTTGCCTGTGAGGGTCCTGTTATGTGCCTGGTGTTGTGCAGTGCAAGATGGAAGTATTGCTGTTCAGGGATTAATACTAAGAGGTTTGGCTCCTTGGTGGTTCTGTCAGAAAGCAGGTGGAAAAGACTTTTTAATGTGAGATTTAATGAGGCGGTGAAAGTCACTGCTGCAGGAGGTGAAGACCCACATTAGCCTTGAAAAGAGATTATACCTGCTCAGAGAGGAGAAATTGTGCAAACAAACACGACGACCTGGATGCGGCCCCGTATCTTGCTATCCCTAAGCAACATACAGGTCCTGCCAACGTCCCCGGGAAAATCGTTCTCCGCATCCCCGCTCCGGCGCTGCGCTTTCCC
>NW_008794745.1:317265-330746 GCF_000699145.1 Aptenodytes forsteri | reverse complement strand
GCTGCGCTTTCCCTCGGGCCGCGGTCGGGGAGCGGGGCTGGCGGGGACTGCTGGGCGGCTGCAGCGGGGAGCGGCGGCCACGAGAGGGCACTGAAATGATGCGGATTTCGGGGCGATGCTGCGGCTGGCCCAAACCATCCCAGTGCCGTATTTACCAGGAAAGGTTTTATTCGCCTTCCCCCTGCCCCCTTTTAATTAAAGTCAGCACACTGCAGCCTGAAACAAGGTCAGAACGGCAAAGCCCCGACATCACTGCCCAGTTCTGACTCTTTCGTGCGGGGATATTTTTCTTCCAACAGCTTACCCAGGCCTGTCGTGTCTTGCTCATCTTCCTTCAGTGCACCAGGGAGTCCTATTAAGCTGCAGCAGCACAGGTCTTCAAGGGAGCATCCTGGTTTCTGTATCCTGAATGCTGGAGATGGGACCCTTAACTAAGCCAAAAGGGATACACAGAGGAGACAATTTCAGAAGGATTGCTTCATCCTCTCCAGCTACAGGATTTAGGTGTATTCTGTCCTGGTTGTGAGGCTGCAACTTCTGCCTGGTTTCTCCGAATTTATTTCGAGCAGGGGATTCTTGGTTTCTTGGTCCAAAATGGTGACAGGGACAGGTTTCCCTAAGAAGTAGCTGTCTTGCCTGCAGAGGAAGGTGCTGTGGGAACATGGCCTACTTCAACTAAGCCTCAGAGGAAATTCAGAAACAGTTTGAAATGGAAATGTTTCTTTTCTTTCACTCTGACCTTGTTTTTATTCTGATCCAATTTTGTTCTAATTTTTGGACCACACATTAGAGTAAAACAAATTCCATCTTGGAATATTTTGAAATTTCCATTCTGGAAAATATTTAAAGATCTTGACTTTTATTTTTCCTTTCAACCTACAATCAGGAGGAAATGAAATCAACACCCTGGCATCTGTTTGAGACAAAATCCTGTTTTCTGATCTCTTCCTGACACTGGCTTTCTGATTTGCTGGTGTGTTGAACTGGGATGATGGCTTTGCTATGCTGGAACTCATTCCCAGATAGTCTCTCACTTCATCCTCTGCTTGGCATTTAGTACGAAGGCCAAGGCAAACCAAGATGCAGGTTTGAGTCCCTGTTGAACACTGATCCACACTTTCCGAGTTCTGCAGAAGTCTCTCGGGAAACAGTATTATATCTGGCATCATTTTTTTTTCTTACAGAAAGAGCCTGTGAGCTGGGGATGGAGCAGGGATGTTGCCAAGAATTTGCAAGTATAGAGGCAATATTCTTGACCTCTCTAGGTACGAAGTGTATTGTGAGCTGCATCAAAATGGGGAGTCCTCCAAGCAAAATAGCAGCTTAGGCATTGCTAAATAGCAAAAGCCAGAACTGTGGTGTACAGATGCTAAATCCCTGCCCGGTCCCCAGCAGTTCTCCTCCTTCCCCTGCTGATGGCAGTGCTCTGACTCCTAACCCCGCTGCGCAGAGGGACCCTCGCTGCAGCCCAGCAGAGGAGTGACCTGAACACGCTTGGGGATTCAGATATGGCCCAGGATAAACCTTTAAGGGGGAGAAACGTGAATATTTTAAAACTAGTGGTTTTCCGTAAGAGCTTGAGGCTGAGATAAGTGGTATGTTGGCAGGCTGAGCTTTTAGAGGGGCCAGAATTGCTGTTTCTAGCCCTGTGCTCACAAGCTCTTCCCTTCCTCACTTCTCCACCCAAAGCTGTGAGGGCTTCATCACCAGATGCAGCCTGGCATGGCTCAGCTGGCTGGCACAAGTCAGGCATCTGGCCCAGAGATTTGCCTTAGTGATCAGCTTGATCCTCAGGTCTTTCAGATCCTCAGGTCTTTGACAATCCTCCCCGAGATCAGCAAACCACAGGAGAGCACTAGGTCCTACAGAGAAGGGAATCCCTGCGGTGCATGCTCACATCTTCCTAATGGGACTTGGGGAGGGAGGGTGCCACAGGAGAGAAATGACTTGACTTTGTTGGTTGTCCCAACTATTCATCTTTAAATGAAACAAGTTTATTCCAATAAAAATATGCCACTTGGGTTAGAGTAGTTTGCTCAAGCTATTCAGTTTGAGTAAAACACAAAGGACAGGTACACTCTGAAGAGGTCTTTTTTTGCTGGAGTATGAATCTTCAGTTCCCAGTTTGCAATTTGTTTCTCTTTGATATAGTCCTTTATCAAATAGTGTAACGTTAAAGGAACCCCCCTCTCAACTAATAAACCAACAAATGGGAATCTCACTTGCAAAATAAGGATTCCTGGTGAATTTGATTTAAACCCCCCTCTCAACTAATAAACCAACAAATGGGAATCTCACTTGCAAAATAAGGATTCCTGGTGAAGCTTTGATTTAATAATACTAAAAAAGGATTTTTTCCCCAGTTGGCAAAACCCAGAGCTTTCTGCAAAGTGGCAAACAAACAATTGAAGAAAAGGCAGAGTCCACTCTGAGCTGTGAGGTTTAAATCAAAACATGCACCCTTAAAAAAAAAAATCTCAGGGGCTTTAGAGGCCCCAAGAAGGAGGAAGGGCAATTCATCTGCCTTGGGTTTAAGCTGGTGGTTTGCGTTGTTCAAAGAGATAGCGTGTGTGGGAACACTTCCCCTGGTAAAAGATGATATTCACTCATCAAAGCGGGAACCTGCTAAATGTGTTGCATAAAGGGGGAAATTCCAGGCATTCTTGGGGAAATTGCAACTTTGAGACTGCAGAATCGAGCCCATACCGGGTGAAATGCTTGTAGACCATCATGGGTCTGTGTCCAGCGCATGAAAGCAGGCTTGAATGAGCAACAAGAGCACGACAGTGGGTCGTAATGTTCCTGTGTGAGGAAGGAAGGAGGCATTTTCTACTCCTTATGGACTGGAAATTTCTTCCCAGCACAGTATTGCAGTCATACTGATAACCACAGCTCCATCTGGCCATCAATTATTCATATAGACCCCAACACCGCTGGGAGTCTGCACGTATAAGAAGCAGCAGTGTTTTAGCTGTTAATTGGATGGGTAAGTTCCCCTCTCCTGAGGGCCAAGGTGAACTTCCCATTGACCCTAATACTGGTTTCTGGAGGCTGGAACGGAGCCCAGGGCACTCAGGGCAGGTGGCTTTGACCAGCGTTTTCTGCACTTGCTGTGCAGAGCTGGTGGGCTGTGGTTGCTTCCAGGCTTTTCAGAGTAATCTGGTGAAAGAGGGAAGGACAGATCCCAGCCTTGCTGAAATCAGTGGCATCCTGGCTCCCGTGGGATCACCCAGCCTAATGCTTTGGTGTAGTAACAACTTTCTCCTTCCCATAATTCCTTTGCTCCTCCACTTTATGGGAAGGGGAGGGTTTCTGTAAAAGAGCAGTATTAGGCAGCTCTTGCCTTCTGCTTGCTCTGTTTCAGGCCATTGCTGACTCTTTGACTTGTTCCCGCAGCCACCTGCATCATCCTGACTCTCAGCTGGCAGGCAAGGGTACGTGGAACTTTTGCACTGAAACCACCTAAAAAAACCCCAGCCTGTCATATGCAGATGCAACTGGACAAACAGTCCCTGAAGGAAGGGAGCCATAAGTGTTCCACCGTGCTGTGGGAATGGATAGAAAAGGGGACGATTAGGCTGCGAGGTCGTGAGCAGATGCCCGGTGTTGGTGGAGGTGGGCTTGTAGGGTTGGGAACGGGTCAGGGCTGTGCCCTGTTGCGGTGCCATATGGTTGTCGTCTAAAGCCCCACAGCTATTTTGTCAGAGTTTTCCTCTAGAAACCAAGAAGGGAAATGTTCCAGGTGTATTTCCTTTGTCTTGGGACGCTCCTGGTCACGTGTATGTGGTGGTACCAAAAGTGCTTGTTCCTCTGTGCAGTACCTGCGTGGCACCACGCTAAGGCAGCCTTATGCCCGCTTGTGCTGAATATTTTCCCCGATTTGGCAAACCGCTGGAACTAAACCAGGGACAGCTGTCAGGCAAGTCTTAACATAGATCTGATCCGTGTCCTCTGCCTCCCCTGTGGCCTCCCTGCTCTTACAGGGCTCCTTTTTTAAAGTCTTTGGTGCTTGAGGATCTCCTGGCCAGCCAAAACTCAAAGTGTCTAGAACTAGAGAGCAGCTCACTAACGTGCTTCGCAAGAGATGAATAGTGTCCCCCTTTGCCTGTTCATTGCAAAAATATTCCCCTGCCTTCCTCGCCTTCATCTGTCCAGTAGCCCTAAGTGGCTTTCCAAATGTGTTTATCTGAAATTCTTTACATTTTTACCCCGTGTCCCGTGCATGGGAAGCGGCTGGGCTCTCGGATGCACTGCACTGAAATCAGCGCTTAATGTACATCTGGTGGCTGGCCTGGTGCGGAGTTATCTAGAGGAGACGATCCTGTTGAAGGAAGAGGAGTACAGAAATCAGGCCAGTGCCCTCAGTGAAAATGCAGGTGATAAATGTACCCCCGTGATTACATTCCTCCTCTGTGCATCTTGGCATCGCTAACTAATCCTTCCTAGGAAGAAGGTGAAGGAAGCAGGGAGCTGTAAATTACAGCTCGGCTTAATGGGCTGGCGCGAGTCTGCTGTGAGGCCAGGCTGGGAATACACAAAATATCTTTATGTAAAAGAAGTGGTTATCAGCAGGAGACGCAATGAAAATGGAGGTTTCAACCAGTTGGTGTCTTGTGGTTGGATCCTCTAGTGTCTAAGAAGGTGCAAACTCCAGCTGAAGCTTTTCCTGCCGTTGGGATGTTCTTAATATTTCTCTCTCCCCTGTGGATTCTCCAGTGTCTAATAATATTACTAATAAGCTGCAACGTGAGCTCAACAATTTCTTTCAGTGTGGGCATTAATAGGTCTCAGGATACAGGAGAGGGCCCTACTTTCGTAAAACTTATAGGAACTGTAAGACCTCTGCCCCCTCCACCAAGCTGGGTTGGAATTGGCCAACAAATTTGAAAGTTATTGGAGACGGGGGAGATAAGTATGTTTATTTTATTTATATTTTATATATGTATCCCACGTGCAGACTGACTGCATAAACCTCATTTCTTAAGAGACCCAGCTTAAACCTTATGTTTGCCTCTCTATTGTAATAAACTTTGTCTCCTTTTATTTACCCACCTGTAGGATTTGATTTCCCCTTTTCCCCCACTCCTCGATTTCCCCATATCCTGTTCCCGAAAGGGCTGGGGCCCTTCCCAAGGGATCATTTCATGCTGTTTCCCAGGAGGTCTGCCTTGAAGGATGCTGATACGTAGGTGGACATATGTTGTGCTTGTATTATTTGCTCTGCAGTGAGAGGGAAAAGTATATACAGAGGTACAGTTTGCTCTGGTCTCTCCCAAAGGCAGTTCAGATTTGTGTGGTTTCTTTTGAATCTGTCAAAGGCATCTGTATCCCCGCAGGAAAAAAATACTGAAACAATGCAAAATAGGAGTGATGTGAGAATTTTAAATATATCTGGTCCAGGAGGCCACTTTTATTGACTTGGGAAGGATCTTTCTTTTGGGGACCGATGTTTTTGATGACACCTGAAAAACCCAGCAACGCTATTTCAGAATTTGAATCCATGAGTGAATATGCTTTTAATGCTCCTTCAGTATGTGTGCGCACACAAATTATCCCCTCACACACGCAACGTTATGTACATGTTTTCCTCTCCCAGCATTCCAGCCTGCTTGGGTTGACCTTGTCTTTCTCAGTGATTTAGGTTTTAGAGAAGGAATGGGTAAGGATTTGCTTTGACATTTAAAGGCAATCCAGGTAATTGATAGCACTGGCAGCGTCCATCTCTCCCTCCATATATCTGCACAACAGTATCTATTTTTGACGTAGCTGACACGCCATTTCCTTTGGCAGCCCAAGGGCGGCTCATCTTTAAATTAAACTCGTCTCCGACCCTTCCAATCTGCGAGCTGTACAGAGGCAGACACTGGTGGGGTATATCATCTGGAGACTGTGCAGGCATATTTGAGCAGGGTGATGTATTATCAAAAGGGCTCTGCATTACTGCTAGCTGGAACCAAAACAAGCTCTAAAGTATTAACTAATGACATGGGAAGTCCCTTAGGTATCTAATCACCTTTAATGTTCAGATTTAGAAGACAACTTTAAAGGAAGAAAAAGAGATTAGCGGGTCAGGTCAGAGCACCCCTTCCCCCTCCCTCCGCCCCCAAAATACAATTGGCTTTTTAAAGTCAAAACCAGATTCATATTTCACCTCATCAGTAAATACACCATTAAAACCCAAGCCCTAGAGCTTGGATCTTGGAGCAAAGCTTTGCTGAAGTTTGGAGGGGTTTGAACCTTTGGCTTGTATCATAAGCAATGGTGGGTTTTGAAGCCCCCTTTGCAAGGGTTTGAGCCGAAGTTTGGTCCTGTCTGGCTATAGGAATAGGAACCCCCTGCAAAATTTCAGCTGCAGATCTCCAGGTTTTCATGCACGTAGACCACTCGGTCTCAAAACAGTGTTGTGCTAATCCCTGCAGTATGTTTACCTTGTGCCACAGCTCCCTACCTGGACGGAGGTGCTAAAGGACGTGCCCATGTCATATAGGAAGTCTGTGCAGGGGGAAGGAAATACTGATTTGGCCTCCCAAGACTCGGGGCAGCATGTGGCTTGCAGAACTGGCTCTGTGGACTGAAAAAAATAAAAACCTCCTAAGAAAAGCAAAGCTGTTGTCAGTAAATTCACTTTGCTGCATTGATGTGGACCCAGCTGTATTGACTTAGAGCCCTGCAAAGCTTGGGGCAAAGGCTTTCAATCCTACACTTTACCCAGTGGGCCAATTCCTGCCTCCCACACCAGTCTCTCTCCAGCTTTGAAAGGGAGAGGGTTTCGATTTCCACTTGGGGTCGTCGCTCCTGCTTGTGGCAGGAGAAGGTCTGCATGAGAAGCATGGGGAAGAAACCCCAGAGCTGGTACACCAGCCTAGCATGGCATCCTGGGGAAATACCAACTAAGAGTCAAGCACGAGGGGGAAAGTACTTATAGTTTTGGCACAGATCTCCCTTGGGGCGATTATGCAGCCTGTTGCTCAGGAATTGCCCCACTTGCACCTTAGTTGTGGGTAATAAACCCAGACCTTGCAGGTTCAGTGCTGCGACGGGGGGAAGCTGCCAACAGGACCTTGTGAGGCTGTCCCAGTCCATCCTTGGACCGCGGGCAGCACGCTCGGCTCACGTGGTGCTAAAACACACTGACTCGCAACGCTTTGCCATACTGATTTTGCAGAAATGTCAGGAATTGCAGCATCTGCCCCCCCTGGAGTGGGGTCCCTTCCAGTGATGGTTCCAGTTTAATTACCCAACTTCGGATTGGGATTTCCAAGGAAGCCGAATGAGTTTTGGCATCCCAAGTCCTGCTGAGTTTTGCTGCAATGTGGATGCTTGTCCTCTTCTGAGACCTTCCGACAGTTGTACAAGAGACCTCTGCATTAGCCACATACCTCAGTAGGCTTGGGTGCAAATGTAAAATTTACAGGAATTAAAGTGACTTCAAAGCCTGAATTCCACTGATTTTTTTTTTTTCTTCCGGTAGTGCTTTGGCATCTAGGTCACAGACTTGGTTTTCCTGGAAATTTTTCCTTCAATCCTTGCTTTTTTAAGGGTGACCTGCACTGAACTCCCCAGTGTTTCTAGAAACTTAACGAAACCTGGAGATGCTCTGCATCCCTCTGAGTCAGGTTCAAAATAAAATACTGGCTTAACATAAAATCTGATTTCTTTCCCTTCTCCTCACTCTCTTCAACCCTCTTCAAAAACTGCTTAGGAACAAACCCAGTAGCTTCTCTGTTTTTTAGCCAACCTTTATTTACCTAGCTTAAATTGCTACTGCTTCCTTTTGAGAATATAGTCCGTATTAGGGTTAGACTTGATATCCCTGAAATACAGAGAAGACAGCAAATATGGGAGCTGGCCTCAGGTAGGAGAACAAGCATGATGGAGAGGAAGATGACCAAAGTCTTTTATTCTTTATTTAAAAATCAAAAAGCCACACAATCATCCCAAACAAAATAAAGCTGTGGAATTGTATCCACGGGTATGCATACGTCCAGGGGTTGTGATGACACCATAAGTCACTGGAGCTCTGTTCTCATCTCATTTGTTATGTCACCTCTCCAGACATATTTATAACTTTGCAATTTGTGGTTCCCAATCATTTATTCTTGTTAGATAAATACATGGACGGGGGGCTTCGGTGACGTCACGGTAAACCACGGGAGTGAAGCCTGAGTACTCTCTGATTGTGTCGCTGAGCGGGAGCCTGGCAGCTTTCCCCATGCTTGTGTGGTCGCCCACCTTGAGTGATGCTGGTGGGAGGTTGCCCTGGAACAAGGACTAGGAGGTGCTTGTGTTTTCCTCTCCCCCTTTTCTATTAGCACCTGTAGGCTGGCAGTAGCATTATGGTACGCGCTGGTGGTTGCTTCACCTGAAGGGTCTCTGTCAGAAGCTGGAGATGTTTCCTGGGACAGGAATTGAGGATTATGGCAGTCGGCACACAGCACCAACCTGCTCGGAGCAGTGTGCACCCCGGCTCAGAACAGGGAGCTGGGCAATTGTGCTGTTTCAGGGCTTTTCTAGTGCCTTCTGCCCATGTGTGTCCAGGCACAGAGATAGAAAGAACATTTTATCTGCTTGATCTGTAAAATGAGCAACTTAAATCAATACTTCAATGGATAAGAATAGGTGAGGACTTCTTTATAGACATGGGTCAAATTATTATCGCTTTGGCAAGATGCTGGGGGGATTATATGGGAGATATGAGCACTGCAAGTGGGTATCCATGTTGGGTCGCTGACACTGAGCCAATCCATCACTGACTTGTGTTCCCTGTCCCTCCCTTGAGAGGAGGAGATGAAATGAGCCACTGAAAGCTAGTTGGCACGGCTGCTGCCTTCACGCTCTGCTGGAGCTCAGCCTACTTTCATGTTTCACTTTTGATTATTGAAGTCCAAATTGTAATGGGAGATGATTAGAGCGGCGGGGAGCTGATGGTGCCCACCTACGTAAAAGGCAGTGTAGGGCTCCACCAGGAGACCTGGGTGGGCAGTGGGTCTGACTTGCTGCCAAAGCGGTAGGCAGTGAGCGCCTACGGAGAGGGAAGGAATGGGCAGATGCCAAGTCAGTAGAGGCTCCGAGGAAGGACTTTAGCAGGCAGCTTCCCAGCTACGTTTGCCGGTGACCCACCAGTTGTTGCTTTTCTTTGAGCGTGATGCTGTGTTTGGAGGTCTTGGAGCGTAACCCAGCCGACAGCATGGTCCCAGCTCTGCCGTTGCCTTGCTAAATGGACCCTAGAGAACATGGGCCTGTCTAGTGTGAAGGCATCACGCTTCCTTGGGGTCTTCTGTTATCCTGGACATGCCTAGGAAGGATTTGTTTCCTCCTGAAGAAGTCAGTGGCATGGGAAAAACTGGCGGCTCCATCAGCTAGTGCTCTGAATGATGCTGCGTTAGCATCAGTCCTTGAGCTCTCAGAGGACTAATGCTAAGCATATCACATGCCACTGGCTCAGCCCCAGGGATGTCAGCGTTCATCTCCCCGCATCTCCTGAGAGCGCTGTGAAAACCACAGGTCATGACCAGTGAAAAACACTGGTCATGGTACAAATATTATCAGTATTCAAAGAAGCACAAATATTTTCTGCCTCTTTAAGCCAAAACCAACAAGGGTGGTTGAGGGCTCTTTTCTACTGCCACCTCCTTGCTCTAGCGTAAGGCTGTGGTTCCTAAATAGGGCCTTACTGCGCTGTTGCTGTGGTCCATATCACTTGCCTTTCTCTCTTCTCTATCTGCCAGCAAGCAAGATTCAACCACAGCACTGATTTGGGGGATAACCAATGCATTTGTCCATCTGTCGTGTGTCTGGGCACATATGCTCTGCTGAGCAAGGCTGATGAAGGTGGGGATGACAAGGGGCCATTTGTTCTGCCTTGGTAGATCTGCCTAGATGCTTTAGATGCTGAACGGAGGCATGGAAATCTCTTAGGCTCCCTGTGTGGAAAATCACACTGGTTGTACAATCGGTGCCAAGAGGGGAATACTTGTCAGCCCCTTTTTTCCCCATCTCTTCCCCAAAAGAGAGAGGCCCAGCTCCCGGTTTGGCTGCCAACAATTGGGTTAGATGGATTCAGGACAGGTTGCATCTGGGTCTAGAGGAACCAGTACCAATTTTCTGGTCTCCAGGCAGCGCGCACGTAATGCAGAGCTCTCTACAAACGTAGCACAAGGCAATAGTGGAGATGGATGAGACTCTGTGAGAATGTTGTAAGGTTCAGATAAAATCCGCAGTTCTCAGGGCAGGGTCTCTGTGCGGTGGTGTCGAGGGTAAATGGAGTTTAACCACTTGGAACGTGAGTGACACGCTGTTTATCTATTTCTCATCTACACCAGGCAATGGAAATAATTTCTTTTAATATCCCATCTTGACGTCGGGAGGGAGGGGGGAGTCACCCCACCGGGGGCTCAGGAGCAGGTGCATGGGGGTCACAGGAACGCTACCATTCCCATGGCACCGGAGGGGGCTCTGGGCTTGCTGGGAAGATGGGGGCGGGGGGTGTGTGTGCGCTTTTCACCCAAAACTTACACAAGGGTGTACTGCTAAGGAATGGTCTGAAACCCCCTGAGTTATGTTGTGCACTGTGCAGAGAGCACCCTCACTTGTGTTCTCTCTCTGCTGGCATCTTCTCTCATAATCATTCATCCTCTCTATAAACAGATTTCCCAGTAATGGTTTTCATTTTCTTTGAAGTGTCCCATTCATTCTGCTGCTCTGCCCATTCATGTGCTCAGGGTTCCTTGAAAGGAAGACAGACACAAACATCCAAAGTGCTTGAAATATGCTAGCAGGGGGAGGGGGTGGGCAGAGGCATTTCTTTTAAAATATATCTATTTGAGGAGACTTTCATCCTTTTTACTTTTTCATCGCCTAAATAATTCTCTCTTTTTGATTTTTGGGTTGCTTTCACCCCATAGAGGTCCCAGTGCAGCATGGTTTCTAAATTCCACCCCCCGCAATCTGTTCCTGCTGCTTTAAACTATTAATAAATTGAAAGCATGTTCTGGAGGCCGATTTAATCCAGCCCCAAAGTTAAGCAGGTCCTGAATTGGTTTGCTGATGGGGTACACTTCTGAACTGGGGCCTTCCAGGCTAAGACACGACTGTCATCAGGGCTCCGCAGCTGGGCTCACATGAATAGAAAGGAATATTTGGCCCTGCAAATCAGGAATTGTATCTGTTCCCTGCGAGGGCAGGGAATTACCAGGAAGGGCTACTTGTCTTTTTAGGGCAGACACAAACCCAAAATGATGGTCGGTTACGGCATGCCATGCGCTCTAACATTTCACTCCCATCAGGATCCCTTTCCACTGCAGTAATAGCCCAGATTTAAGGTTGCAAATGCTGCTTCATTTTGTCCTGATGTCCTTTGTCACACCTGTGGTGTCCGAACCTCCCAGGGCTTCCTCATGGGACCAATCTTCAGCAATCCTCCTCCTCTGGTTGAAGAGGGACCTTGCTCTAACCCCGAGAATGGTGTCAAACAAACCAATTTCACTTCAATGACAAGGTGATGGCTTGCAGTCGGCTCTAATTGCATCCTCACAGACTTGTCCCAGCATAAGGGGAGACCTCGCGATTCGGATTAAAATTAGAAGCGTGCAGACTTTCCAAGGGAGGCTGAGTTTGGATTTAGAGCAGAGACGAGACCTCAGCCTGGGTGAAATGGCTTCTTCTGTTCTTGGGTATAACAACCCTGTGAGCATTTGCAAAAGCAAGTGCCCCGGGCGAGTTCTCAACTGCGCTTTTTCCCTTGACGCTTGGCATTTCAACCCACACGTTCAAGATTGCGCGTGGCATTTGGGACTGTATTTGCGGCCAGCTTAAGGGCTTGGGGTTCTTTTTAATTATTCTTATATAGTTATGGACTGGGGGCTCGGTGTATGGGAGCGAGAATGGGTTTGCTGTTTCTCCACCAGATTTTTGCATTGGATTGGTTTTTATTAGGACATGTTTGGCTTTGATTTCAGATTTATACGTTGTTCTGTTCTATCAGGCTCCAATAGGCTCTTTGAATCCAGGCCCCCATATAAATGGAGAATTATGATTCTAACGTTATGCCTAGTAGCAATCATAAAGAACTTGAAGGTTCATACTCGTACGAGCTGCAAGCCCAAAGTCTCTTTCAAGGGGCTGAACCTCTGCGTGGCTGCAGACCAGGGAGGACGCTCCATTTCAGGGGGCGGAAGGTCTGTGCCCGCTTGGCTAAGAGGGGTGGGGTCTGGACCAGATTTGGGTGAGGGGCAGAATTGGGGGAAGGAGGGAGGAACAAGCCAGCCCCTAGCATACCACAAATGTGGTTTATATTGTAATATCAAACATTGGCTTATTCTGTGTTTTCTGTTAAAACAAGTCATAAAAGAACTACTTAAAGGGGACTCCATTCCTATATTTTATATATACCCACAGAGAACATGTGGAGCACAGATAACGGTGACCAACCTTCCCCCGCCGCTTCGCTCCTTCTCCCCCCGCTGCCCCATTCATCTCCGCCATCTAATAAGAAAAAGAACAGAGCTGGTGTTAACACAGGAGGGGTTGTTAATCTATTCGGAAACGGATTTTCGTGGTCCAGGCATACTGTTGGTTTGGTGGGGTGGTGGTTTTTTTTTTTTTGCTGAGAAGGGGGGTAGGGAGGGATGTTCGTCTTGCTTCTTGGGGACGGAGCCGAGGGCAGGCGCGGAGCGCGGTGCCCGGGGAGGAGGCGGCGGGGAGCCGGCCCCGCGGGGCAGCCGGGGCTCGCTCCCCTCGGCGGAGCAGGTGGAGGTGCTCGGCGGAGGGCGGGAGGGGTGTTTAGCTTGGGGTGGGATGTAATTGATAGCAGGGAAGAGCTGTCACAATAGCAGGATAGGAAACTGGCTATCCGGGACAGACCCAGCTTTTAAAAGCCCCTAATCTGCCAGTCTCTGTATTAAAGGGCTGATTTGAGGGGAGGACACGGGGGGAGGGGGGTTAAAGAGGAGGCCTGACTCCTGTTAGCTCCTTCTAATGAGGCAGTTGAATAGCATTTAAAAGGGCTCCTGGCCTGGCATGAAATCTCACAAAGGAACCTCCTTATTTTAATGCACGCAACTGACTTTGCTTTACAAACACTTTTATAGTGTCCAGACACTTACAAATCGACCTTCAGTGATTCTTGAGTTAATACGAAGTCTTGGGAAACATTAATGCGCTATTAAAAAAGAAAGTCTCTCAATAGATCTTTCTAGTCTTACAAACACGCTCAGAGTTCTTGAGTACTCAACTCCGGGTATAAAAATGTAAAGTCGTTTAAGGCTATTGATGGGGGGAGGGAGCCGATCCTGCATTCCTTGCCCGAGTCTCTCATTTAAGCTATTAACCTCCCGCTTGTGGGTTTTTTTTTTTTCTGCCCGAGTAAAGAGCAACGGATTTTGGCTTCGAGCAAACATATTTAAACCTCGAAGAAGGGCTTGTGTGTCGGCAAGTTTATCTTCCCCCCCCCCCCCCCTCTATTGGGGTTTTTTAAAAAAAAA
>NW_008794745.1:314490-316347 GCF_000699145.1 Aptenodytes forsteri | reverse complement strand
TTCTTTTTCTTTTTCTTTTTTTTTTTTTCAGGGCACCTCAGGGAACAAAGAAACAATTTAAACCCGGCTTTAGGGAAACCAGCAAGTCCCGTCCTAATGACGGGGCGTTGTTTGTGCAGAGCCGCTCCGCTCCGCGCAGGCTGAGCGCGGAGGCTCCGCTCCAGCGCACCCGCGGAGGGGGGGAGCCGAGAGGAGCCGGGAAAATAAACAATGCTCTGTTTTATCTCTTCGCTTCCCCCTCTTCAGTTAAATTCGCGGGAGGGGGAGTGGATTTGAGCATACGAACAGCTGCTTAAAATCTAATATAGACAAATGGACATCTTGTATAACATTAAGTTTTAGTAGGCAACTCATTTATTTTGAAGTGCTCTTGCGAATAGTTTGGCAAAGAGCTTTTTTCTCCCTCCTGTTCCTGGAAAGTAGCTGGAGAGTTTGCCGGGCAGAGCTGGGGTCGGGTGTTCGGGAAGGAAAAGGGTGCTCTGTCCGTGAAGCCCTCGGGTCGCCCACCCCAGCGCTCCGGGCGGGCGATGGTTCCCCTTCATGCGGCCAAAAAAATAAGAGGAACGACCCCCAGATAAAATTAGACGTAGAGGAAGACCGTGAGGATAAAAGATAAATGTATTATTCGGGCAATTTAGCGCTTCTGCAAGCGACTTTAGAGAGTCTAACACTTGCAGCGTTTGAAATGCAAAGCTCTGGGGCATCCCCCTCTTTAGGCTTGTGCGATATTAAACCAAAAAAGCGTGGCACAGGGGTATTTTTAGTTTGTAAATCGCTCAGTAAAAGCGGAGTCCGCCGTGGGAAGCTGTCGGTGATGGAGCAGGGTGCTCCTGCCTCGGCGGCTGCCCGGGACGGGCACACGGACTGCTCCGCGCCTTTGTCAGGGGACGGAGAAGAATAAATTCGGCTCCGTATTTTATAGAAACGGCGGAGCCGGGAGCACACAGGCTAAAAGCAAACCTGCGTCCAGCCAACCGTGAGGAGCGCGGCTCCAAATGAGAGGATTAGAGTTCGGGGGGGGGAAGGAAAAAAAAAAAAAAGCGCCAAACTAACTAGAAAATAAAGATTTCATTCGTGGAGGTGTGCGCCTGGGTGCTGTCACCCACTGAGGGTGCCAGTGTCTCTCCTCTCCGAGCGAAGGGGCTTGTTCTGCCTTTCCCGAGCGGGCAGAGCCGCCGTCCTCCGCCAAAATCCCTCCCCGGAGCGGAGTGTCTCGGGCTGGATAAAGGGGAAAAAAGGGGAAAAACTGCAATTGTTTGAGAGCTCGTAGCGATACCAGGTCCCTCTGCTTGAGCTGTTACCCTCTCCTACCTTCCGTCTTTATTTGTAGGGACAAAAATCCCATAGTTTCCCTTAAATTTTTGTTTAATTCGTTATGTATATATATTTTTTCTGCTTCGTACTAAGACGATCTGGTGAATTTACTAGATGGGAAACAGCCCGATCCCCAGGATAAAGTTTTCTGCGTGCCCAAGGGTTTGTTTATCGTTTTCCTTCCCGCAGAAACCACTTTCTTGAGCTCCCGGTGCGGCGGCAGCGAGCGAAAACCCCTCTGGGCTTTACCGCTCGGGGAAAGATGCGATCCGGGGGTTAAAATACGGGTGTTTTTAGGCTGGGATCCTTCGGGTATTTTTTTTTTTCCTTCCTGGTAATTTTTCAAAACCAAATTTGCCCCATTTAGGTGGGGGGGAAAAAAAAATGTAGAAACGTTCAGCGTGATTAGAAAACGCGTTCTTGAAGCAAGAAGGGAAAAGAGAGCGGCGAGAGCTTTGGGGAAGGTATTACATCCTCGTTCTCTGCAACTGCACGGGGCTGTTAAAACACCCTTAGAGCGAGATGAGAATTAAAGCGAAGCGG
>NW_008794745.1:305388-314150 GCF_000699145.1 Aptenodytes forsteri | reverse complement strand
CGCTGCTCCGCTGCTCCGCTGCTCCGCTGCTCCGCTGCTCCGCTGCTCCGCTGCTCGGCTTAATGAAACTTCACCGCTTAAGGAAGCGATCGAGCCCGGCCGAGCGCCGAAGGCGGCTGGATGTGTCCGTTAGCCCTCAGTTATAACTCCGTTAATATCCCGTGCTCACGGTCAGCAGCGCGTCCGCGGAGCAGGAGATCGCCCTGCCTGCGCGCCGGGCAGCGGAGGCAAAGCGCGCAGCTATTTGCCAGGTATTATCATCGTTATTATTATTATGAATTATTATTACTACTATATCCGCCGGGGCCCGCTCCTCTCCGCGTATCTTTTTCGCACCACGCACCAGCCCCGAGCCGTTGGACCGACGAGGGGACCGAAGGCCGCGGCCGGGCCGCGGAGCGGGCGCGGAGCCCCGCGGAGGGGAGCGCACCGCAGGTAGTGCTGCGTAGGAAACGCCTTGGGTTTCTTTACGGGCTCATTTTCTCAGAGGAGGACTTTACTGCATGCGTAAAGAATTCTGAAAAGCAGCGGTAAATATTTTCTCTTCTGGCAAGTTATTTATTGGCATGAAGAGAGGATTTTTTTTTTTTTTCTCTTCCTCTTTATAAAGCTACATGTGGTGACCATATAGGATCAGAAATAATGCGGCCTTTCTGGTTTTGAAGAACTGCTAATGTCATTAAAGGTCTTCCTAACACGCCAGCTAGGAGTTCAAAAAGCCTCGCCTTTTATCCTGGGCATATATTTGGTTGTTTATAAAGTGCAGACTTCCTTACGCTTCGAGTGCATCAGGAGGATTTCTTAACTCTGTAGAAGGATCTGTTTCCAACTATATTCTTCTTTGGAAATTGGACTGTTTAACTAGTGTCTTTCACACTTCTTTTCTGGCTGCTATTTTTACACATTCAACCACAGAAGTGGTTCCCGCACACAGAAGCAAACAAAGAATTTTCCCCTCTGCTTCGTATTACACGAAATATCTGCGCCGGCCACTAATTGTCCATTAGTGCTAATAAGTGGCTAAAACAATATTAGAAGATAACCCGAGCAACCTGTCGTCTTTATTTTAATGTGACTTACTGAAGTCGGGAAGGTTTTGACGAAGACCCGACTAGACGTGTCCGGGGAATCTGTGTACTAAACTTTTGGACTGTTGATTTTGAGGGTCACTTATCTAAGCTAAGTTCAAAGTGTCACCTGCTTTAATCCCTTTTCTGTCATGCTCGGAGAGACTCCACACAGCACACGGTCCGCTCCTCAGAGCGCTTGGAAAAAACACTCTGTCCCGATTCCCCCCCCCCCCATTTTCCCTCACAAATACATTAGGAATTTCTCCCCTCCATTCTAGGGACTCGTAGGAAAAATTCATTTGAATTCAATTATTAATATTTTCCGGGCATGCTCTTTTAGTGTGCCATTTGTAATATATTAGGATGAATTATATGGTTTTTAAAAAAAAAAAAAAAAAAAAAAAAGAAGAAGGGAGGGGGGGGGGGGGGGGGGGGGAAGAAAAACCCAGAGAAAGAAGGCCTTTTCTATTAAATAGAAACAAGATGTTCAAATATAGAATGTATGAATTTGAAATCTAGTGTTTTCCACTCTTGGATGCTGATGGCGTTAAAAAAAAATCTACTTTGCTGCTTCTGCAATTTAAATCCTTACGTAGAAACATAAATTATCCTCCGGGATATTATTTTTAATTAAAATTCTCTTTCCTGAAGGAGTTGTTTTTAACTTCTCTTCGGTTTTCCTGAAGATTTTTCTTTTCCCTCCGATTTAACATTTTCATTAATTGAGGGATTCTTAAGCCGTGCCTTGTGAGCAGGTTGGTGTTTTTGAAACTGTGACAGAAAACAGTCCACTTGTTTTGTTTTGGGTGAATGGTTTTGGTGAAAACGCATAGTTTTGAAACAACTCAGAGGGAGTGGAAAACTTGGAGCTCCTCAGACATGTCAATGAACAGCGTTCACACACACACACAAAGTCCCATGTTTTTTCAATGAGCTCTTGAACGTCAAGCTCCGCACTAAGGCTTTGGAGGGGCAAACCTAAATTTATTCATCTCCAGACGGCTTTAGGCACCTAGGTAGAAACGCAGCCGCTCTCAGAACTGCTGAACCCTCACAAATCTGGGTGAAGACAAGGAGGACAGCTCTGGTTCAGCGCCCCTAAAACCTAGTCCCTTTTCTCTCACTGCCCACATGTGGCTTCGGGCACTTGGACTGGCTGGGGGCTGCCGTTATCGTTTCTTCTTAGAGAAGACCTGGAGAAGCAGGAAAAGTACTTCTGTATTCGGCAAAACAAGGGACTTGAAGCACTTGGTGAACTTCAAAAGATTTGAGAGCGGTAGGGCAACATACCCGCTTTATGTTAGATGCGTAGACGGTCTGAGAGGAACCACCTCGGCCACTCAGCCCCGCGTTCCCAGGCAATCCCGGAACGGGACCCGGAACGGTTCCCAGAGCATCCACACTGCAAAACACTTCCCACTGCCCGGGGTAAAAACACTCGAGGGCTGGTGGGAGAGACCAACCGGCTGCCAAGTGGCGGAGGACCCCAGGACCAGAGCAGGGGACCTCGAGGGCTCGCGTCATTGCCAAATCTCGGGCTCTGCCGTTTTGAACGCACGCAGGATTTTTGTATTTTGGTTCGTTTTTTTGTCTGCCAGAAATCTCCCTTCCTGCCATTTCAGGCTAAAAAGGCCACAGAACTGGGGTGGGGGGGAACAAAATTTCTGGTAAAAATGAGGAGAAAGTGAGAAAAATCAGCTTCTTTGTGCCCACTGGGAAATTCTTTTGGGAAGGGAAAGAGGGATTTTTCTGTTACTTGGAGCTGGCAAGTATCAAGGCAACATATGTCATGATTTCTCATGGGTATTTCTAGGTTTTGGTGGGTTTTCTAGAATTACTGGGGTCCTGGTGCAACAGCTGGCCTGTCCATCCTCCTCTCTTCTTGGTGACTGATGTCCCCAAGTGTGTGTCCTGTGTCCCAACAGGTAAGGAAGGTGAACGGGAATCGAGGGCACAGAGAGAATTACCGGGGCAGGTACATCTGCTAATGTGTCCTAGTCGTTTCGTTGACTTTTTATTTTTTCCCCCTTTTCCTGTAATTTCTGAACCAATCAGTCTGCTATCGGCTAGCTCTGGGGATGGATGAGTAACGCTAGCGAGATAAAAGAGCCAAGACTCCCTTTCCTGTGATTTGGCTGCTTTTTGTTAACAGTGCTCTGAGCGCCATTATTTCCCATAAAAGACATCTGGAAAATCATCGGCGTGTGGTGGAGAAAGTGGCTCTTCTCTGCTTTGTACTCCCCTTTGATCCAACATGGAGCACAATTCACTGCCTCTTGAGATCAATAGCTCCTGTTCTGGGACATTTTTCATTCTCGTATGCTGTGGGTGATTTGAACCACTTTAAGAAAATATGAATGTGAATGCCTTTTTGTCTTAGAATGTGTTTATTTATGAATTTGTGACAGCAAGGCCAATGCCAGGAAGAGAACGGCATGGACCAGCTGGATATCCCCACCGAGTACGACCGGTTGAGGTGTTCCTCTGAGTTTGGTTAGCTTCGCTTTTGTAATACCACCCGACTAAAGATTCACAAAAGTATTGGTGGCCATGGCTGCGTTGGACAGCCTCATGGTAATCAAAGCAGAGACCTCCAGAGCCAAAAGCGTCAACTGTTATAATTTGAGCTCAACCTGCCTACCTAGAGTAGTGATGGGTTCAAAGCCTCTTTGAACTGGAGGCAAAAGGGATCTCCGGGCGACCGGAGTGGGAAGGGTGTTGTGTGCACTCGGGCTCAGCAGAAACACTAAGTTGTGCTCTGGTCTTTTTAACCGAGAGTAGCCAACCTGCGGTTCGTGAGCTGCGTGCAGCTCTGGTAATTTGGATGTGGCTCCTGTGCCAGGGCTTTGTTATGGTGGGCTTATCACTAGTAAGCCTGGTCCAGGCAGGAGTTAGGGCTGAAGGGGCTGGTGTTAGACCCAGTCTTGCGTTCAGCACAGCCTCGTTCAAGGATGAATCCCTGGGATCTCAACCCCCGTGTCCCACCAGTGACCCACGCCCAGAGTCTTCTCCATCCCTGTTCCTTGATTCTTCTGTAAAGAGACACCTGGATGGGCGAGAGTGACTGTGTTATGCCTTTTCTTAAGAAAGCGGCTCTCAGATACGCGAGAAGGCCTGACAGTACTGAACAGGAACTTGTGACCTATATATTCAATGAATGGCTTAGTCGGATGGACTTTGAGATGTTTGTCTGCTCAATGCCTCTGCTTTCCAGCACTAAATCCTGTAGTATTCGACCTGAAAGGTCTTGCTAATATGAGTAGGATCAAGCACAGGCCTACAAAGAGCAAGGGAGGTCATTATTTTCACAGGAACTGAAAGTCGGACCCTAAATCTTCAGAAGAGAGCGGTGCCTAGAAACCAGCTGTCTAATATATCTGCTGTGCTAAACTGGTAGCAGGGAGGGGAGAATAAAAATGTGTTTTGCAGTATAATATTGCTTTGTGCCTCCAAAAAGGCTTCTAATTTTATGTTTTAAAGGCAAACATTACAGCTAATTGAAGAGCAGAGAGGAAAAATGGATCTCCTTTTCTAAGCGCCAATAAGACTGGGTTCTGGGCCAGTGGTTCTGTGAGAGGTCTCCATTTACTACCTGTCCTAAACCTCAGGTATTTTAGAAGGAAAATGCCTGCCATATATTAAAGAGAAAAGTCATTAAATGGATGTCATTAAATGGATGTCAAAAAAAAAAAAAAAAAAAAAAAAAAAAAAAAAAAAAAAAAAAAAAAAAAAAAAAAAAAAAAAAAAAAAAAAAAAAAAAAAAAAAAAAAAAAAAAAAAAAAAAAAAAAAAAAAAAAAAAAAAAAAAAAAAAAAAAAAAAAAAAAAAAAAGAGGACAGAGAAAACCCATATGACTGAATTTATGGCTTGCTTAAGAAGCACAAGGTAGCACTGAGAAAACATGAATGAGAACAAGGGGGCATCCACGAAATGGAAAAGGCATTTACCACTTGCTGCCTTCCCAGTGGTGACCTCGGAAGAGGTCCCCCAAGCTGGCAATGTCACTGTCCCATCCCTGCAGCCTGGACCCTCCTCCTGCCTTTCCCCCCAGCCCCCCCGCCCTTGAACGGAATAACCCTCCTCCACCTCGCTGGGAGTTGGATTAGGCCCCGTGCCCAGAATGTCGCTCGGTTTTTATTGCTATGGTGAATGCACCCATTTGCCTCTGGAGGAAACGGAGCTGAGCGCGAGCAGCCCTGAGCCAGCAGGAAATTCAAGGCTTTGTGGGCATCCAGGCAGGAGCCAAGTTAAATGAGCAAGAGGCAAAGCGAATGCTCTCAGGGACAGCAGATTCGGAGCAGGACTCAGCTTTGGGTAGGAGGATGCAGGAAGAGGGCGATGTGGAATTTTAGCCGTGACCTCGATGGAAGCAGGGTGTTCAAAGCGTTTGGTGTCGCACCAGCGATCAGGCTGGTGACCCGGCCGAGGGCTGCGGGTAGCTTAGGAGATCTGTCCGTGGGAAAAGAGCTGTGCCATTCACCCGGGCTCGCCTTGTCCCAGAAGCATGGGCAGAGCTAGGAGCAAGAGGGTTCCCTCTAACGCAGTGAGTGGGAGTAAGAGGTGGGCGGGCAGGAGGCAGGCAGAGACTGCGGGTTTGGCATTGCTGTGAGCTCCTGTTGAACTTTAGGCTCTTCTTTTGGACATCCAGGAGCTTGCTGGGATCCCACTGGAGGATCTCAGTGAGGCTGCAGAGGCAGGAACAACACCCTCTTATGGCTGCCTTTATCCCAGGCCCTTAGAAAACACTGATTTCTCTTAAAAAACAAAAACCAAACTTGAGTAAAAGAAAAGAACTAGAAATCCTATCCTAGAGGGCATCTGTCCTTCCTAGCCCATCTCATTCCTGCCTCCGGTTTCAGCGATGAGATGCTGCAGTCCTTCCTTGGGACCAGTCTCGCAGACGGGCTGAACCGTGACACGAGGTGATGACTCTTCCCAGTTCTGCATGCGCTGTCTTGCAGGGGCCCACATACTTGGTCTTAGAGCAGATGCTGCGCGGTGCTGTTGCCTCTTATGTCTACCTCCCTATATCCCGGTATACAAATCATCACAAGCTTTGGGTGTTTTGGGGGGAGAGAAATCAGAAAATACCAGCGTGGAGCAGTGAGTCCCCTTCCATACTGTGAGTAGCAACAGTCGAATGAAACTTGGTTTGTTGTTTTTTCTCGCTAGCTTTGTGCCTGGTTTGATGTCCCAGCTCAGCTCTCGTGTCAGCCAGCCGCTGTGGAGAGGGGTGGGCTAATCCCTGCCTCTCCTCGCCTCCATCTCCTCAGCTGCTGGCTCCTCCTGCATCCCTCGCACCAGACCTAGCAGTGTCTGGCTGTGGGGTGAACAGGTTTAGCTGGCTGAGCCGATGGCAGGTTAACCCTGTTAAAAATATAGCAAAGGAACTGGATTTTGTGTCAGACCAGGTACTGAGCTGGTCTGGACCTTATGGCTGGGTCCCGTGTGGTCCTGATCCTCTCTCTGCCTTTAGTGTGGCTTTGTCGTATGATCAAGCCAAGGGAGGCTGCTGCCGGTGCTCTCTTTAACTGTGTTGCCAAAGAACTGTGAAGGGAAAAGTGGGAGACGGGATCAGTGAGAATCCTGCTCTGAAGTTGATGGGATAGGCAAAGAGCTTGGGAGAAAGCAGATCCGTTTTCTCCTCTGCTACTAGTATGCCCCGTGGCCTCGGGCACCTCACCTAATCTCTCTGTGCCTGCCTTGCCCCCATCCTTCTGCCTCACGAACTCCAGAGAGGCAGGAGCAGCCTCTCCCCATGTGTTTGTAGGACGCTTCACACAGTGGTGTCTGTCACGGTGTGGCCTCTGGACTCTATCACAGCCTTACTACTATTAATAATCCAGAGGATTAGAAAGATAAGCCAGTTACAGCAAGACTCAGGCTTGTCAGTGCCGTCCACTGACTTGCGGTATCTTGTAGGTGGGGGAACTGCTCCGGTCTGTTTATTTACAGTCTATAACTTTGCAAATGGTATAATAGCTGCTCAGGTTTTATTTCTTTGCAAACCCCTCAGCGTAGGAGACATCTGTGCTGACAGAATTATCTTTTTCTTTTTTTTTCCTTCCCTACAATGGTGCCTTTAACAAGAGCTGGGCTTTAATTGGTAGCTCAGATGGATCCCTCCCCCTCAGCTTGGGGGAGATGCCTGACAAGTAGTAGAGCAGTAATATACGGGCAGATTGAATACATGTATTTCAGCCACGAAGCACAGTATGTCATATATTTAATATATATTTCATCCCAAAGAAGCACAATTATTTTATTTCTACATAGGTGAAGCACAATAAAACTCTGCCCTTTCCCACATGCTTAGCTGCCTTCTTTCAGCTCAAGGCTGCAGTTGCTCTGCGGTTTAGGTGTCCCGCCCGCCAGTGGAGTGGGACTCACGGTCAGGCGGGCACGGGTCCCGGCTGGGCTTGGCTCCGGCCACGCTGTCCGGTCATCCCTTGCAAGTGGGGGGGGCTCCGGGCTCCTCCGGCTCTGCGTGGGGATGCTGGTGGCTTTGCCACGTAGGCGGGCTGTAGGACTCCCTGGGGTCACGGCAAGGTGAAAGTTGTTTATTCCATGGTGGAGGATCTAATCGAGGCCGGGGCGTAGGGACAACCCCGTGCTGACTGATCTCCCTCTAGGGGCACTTTTCCTTTTTTGATGCAATACTAAGTGGATTTTACCCCCTGGCTGATACAAGAGGTTTTTTCCCATATGAAGACTCATGGTCTTCCTTTTGCAGATGGGGAAAATGAGGCATGGAAAAGCAAAGGACAGGAATGGGAGTTTTGAGAGCCAGCCCACTGCTTTGTCCCCTAGGCTGAGTGGTCCATGTCCCTGTGCACCACCTTAGCATGCAAAGCCAAGTGGTAGCACAGGGCTGATGCTCATACAGGCACAGATCATCAGCTCCTGGTCTTTCCTACTACGCAGGTAGAGTGTCCCAGGGATGAGGAGGTTTGAATGAAGTCAAGCAGAGAGTTGCTCTCCTCGAGAATCCAAAGATTTATGAGACCATCCAGTTCCTTCCAGCTGCAGGACCTGACTTAGCCCTACCCAGCAGCCAAATTGTAACTCAATCGCACATCTCTGTTTCTTTTCTCTTTCCTGCTCTTGTATTTTAGCACAAGGGGGATTTAGGAGAGATGCTGTGTGTGTGGAAGAAGGGATGAGGTGTATGTAATGAGTCTTATACGTGTGACAGATATTACCTGGGAGCAGCACAGCCAGAGTGGGTTTGAGGCTTTTCAGTGCTGCAGGACAAACTAAACTAGCCAGCCGCACCGGAGAGGCTGGGGCTGGGCTGCTTGTGCCATGGGAAGGGGGAGGAGAAGGAGCTGGCAAGGAGTCTACCTGGGCTTGGCTCGCTGCTGCTGCTGGAGGACTTGGGCTTTTTCTGCTGAGGGAGCTTTTCAGCATGACGTGGCAGCTCTTTGCCCTTCACAGCAGCAGCCAGCACAGGCTCCCCGGGGCTCTTTGATTGCACGGCAGCCTGCTGCCAAGGCACCTGCTAAATTGTGTGTGCCTAGAGCCAGCCTTCTGCGTTGCACTTGATGCTGACGTTTCTGCACCCTCTTTCCATCCTTTGCCAGTAGTCCAAGAACGCTCCCTGCCCTGCCAGTGAGACCTCAGCTCGCAGTGCCGCTGTGGCTCTCCCAACCCCCCCCGCCCGGCTGCCTAAAGGGTTACCCCACGCTTCTGG
>NW_008794745.1:298930-305225 GCF_000699145.1 Aptenodytes forsteri | reverse complement strand
GCTGTGCCTCTCCCAGCCGCCGCAGTCGTGCTGCATAAGGTGTTACCCCACGCTCTTGGAGAACAGCTTGACTTGTGGTTCCTCCCTGATAAGCAGAAAGACTGCTGTCAGCGTGGGCAATGGCGGACCAGCCCTTCCGCAGCGTGAGTCCCCTCTCCCTAGTGACCTCCTCTGCAGTAGGAGATCTTAAAAGCATGTTTGGAAAGGGCAAACGAAGAGTGAAACTGAAGAAACTTCGTTGCCAAACATATTCTCGGAGAGGGATTTTCTGGTGTCTAGTCCAGTGAACTTACTGCTCCGTGTGTAGCTTTTCTAATGATGCTCTCGTTTGTGGGTTCTCTGGTGGCCAACAGTGTGGCTGAAGTCATGGCTGTCTCAGTGAGGGCGCTGACTTTTTCCTCTTCCGTGTTGCGTAGGAACTTTGTTTCTATAAGAGCGACAGCGGGCTGCTAAACGTGGTGGAAATGGGACCAAACACTCAACAACTGCGAATGGAGAAAAGAGAGAGAAATGAACTAAGAGAGGCAGGTACGTGCATGCCGAGCTCATCTTCCCTTAGGGAAACAGGCCGAGCACTGGGGCCTTGTTCTACAGAGGATCACCCCAAGCTGGAGTCCTTGGGAATGACCCCAGGTCTTATGACCTGTAGCACTGGATGCTGTGACACTAAGCACATCCCTAAAAGAGAGCTTTTCACCCACAGAATGGATCTAAGAAGGCTTTATTTAGTTCCTTATTCTGCGAGTTTGCTCCGGGGTGGAGCCCATCACCACAGCTTTGGAAGAGCCACAAGTGCCTGCTCTGCTCATGGCTGGCAAGGATGGGGAGCGCTGCCCAAGCCATGTCTGCTCCCCGCTGTGCCTGCTGGCTTGAGGTGCTGGTGGGGTCTCCGGAGGGTAGGAGTGGGGCTCTGCACAATTTCTGGACCCAGATTTTAGGGATCTCATGGACAGCCTTTGTTGGCATCTCCCCAGACCTGACTTTTCTTCACCCCACGGACCCAACCTCTCCGTCCTTTCTCCCCAGTGTCTCCAGGCTCTCGCTGCTCTCATGCGCTGGCACAAGTTAATAACTAAGCCCAGGGCTTCCCCGGTGCGGCACACACTCGCTGACACCCAGCCTGACCCTTCCTGCAGCCGGCTGGCAGGCTGACCCTGCGGCATGCAGGTACTGTGGCTGGGAGAGATATTCCCCCACCTTGGGAGCCATGTGTAGGACTCTTGTGACAAGAGCAGTGTTTACATGAGGGGGGAGGCACTGGGGGTTTTGCGCTGGGATTTGGGAATGTTCCCCCCACCCGGTTCCTCCTGAGTAGTTGGTCAGAAATGTTTATCAAGGGCTAGAAAGTAAACCTGTGTGTATAATACCCCAGACCAGAAAGCCAGAAAAAAATCTTGTCGAAACCACAGGGTCAGCCTGGCAGATTTGCAGCGCTAATTTACTGGTGGCTTAAACAAATAGAGGCAGATTTGCACTCCTGCCTCCTCCTCTGCCATCCCACGCTGTGCTCCAGAAGGCAGCCGGGGTGGGAGCCGCCTTTGCTATCGGATCACCGGGGCTCTGCCCACGGCCCGGCGTGGCGGGGCTGTGTTCCTGGATGGTCCTTCAGGTGGGTGTTGTAAGGTAGCAATGATTTCTGGTGACTACCCTTTCCTTCCCCTCCCTCTGAAGGAAAAGGAGACTGAAGACGTAGTCTCCTCATCAAGCTGCTGAGTTAATTGTCCCCGTCCACGCTTTCAGCCTGCGGTCGATGCAGGGGAACGCTGCTTAACTCTGACCCCATTTCCTTTCTGGTGACGTTAATTCGCTTGACCTCGTGTTTGCTGATCTCACGTTCCCTTGCAGCTGACAGGGGGGTGTGAAGGAGGCAGGCAGGCAGGCAGGAGGCTCGGGAAAAGCAGGGCACGCGGTCCCGCCGTCCTGCTGCTTGCTGAGCACGCAGGGAAATAAGTGCTGTGCTCCAGAACGGGAGCAGCAACTTGTTGATCCATGCTGAGGGATCCGTTCTTCAAATTTTAACGCAAAAATGGGAATCCTGATCCCAAATTCCCCTTTGCTGTGCTGAAGAGATGCATCCTGCGCCGGGATACTGGGTCTCCTGGGAATTCCCATTTTAGCCTCACCTGGGGCAGACTCACCTCTGGGTCTAACATGGGCAGAGGCAATTTGCTGCTGTTGGGTAGTCAGGAGCAGCTTAATGCTTAACTCAAGTTTCTGTTGATGCTTCTGAAAACTTCCTCATTGGGGGTCTGTCTGTCTGCCTCTTTAGGATCATAAAACATGGCCCCTCTTGTTTCCTTGGACCTCATTTTCCCATCTACTGTCCCTCACTTGCCTCATACAAAGATGAGCGTATGAAGGATGAGGAGAGGCTCAGATATTTGAACGTGTGGTGCGGGGGGATGAATAGATCAGGTCAGTGGCCAACTTTGAGCTGCCCGT
Organism: Aptenodytes forsteri; assembly: GCF_000699145.1. NCBI lineage: Eukaryota > Metazoa > Chordata > Aves > Sphenisciformes > Spheniscidae > Aptenodytes > Aptenodytes forsteri. The sequence continues at coordinate 302,783 of NW_008794745.1, read as the reverse complement.
CAGGCTGTGGCAAGTAAGGTCTGTGGTGGTCAAAACTTCTGCCAGATGTTTTGGGTCTCCCGTTGGGAAGGGGGGCTGTGGCTTTGTCGGGTATGCCAGTCAAACAGCGACTGTTTTCCCTTGAAAAAACTAGCAAGTACTTGTGGACAGGGCTCCATTGGTACGGATGGACGTGTTACATCTCACAAGGTGCCGCGGGGTGCTGTGGGAATGGACCAGTCCTTACGGAGTTGTTGGAGCAGAGAGCAGCATTGCCATAGTTTCCAATGGGAAAAGCTGACAGCCCACGGTGTCTTGGGAAGCTCTCCTGCCTCGGAGAGGGTGTGTGCGTCAGCGATGACCTCTGCGAGAAGGTGACTTTGGTGCCTGGGTTTATGATGCCTCTCCACCTCCAAGTTACTTGTCTTTGCAAGAATTACGGGTCTGTGCCCAGATTATGTTAGCAGCCCACTGTAATCTCCTTGAAACCCAAACAAAAATGAGTCTTTGCTCTGAGGAGAAAAATTCGGACTTTCCAGCAGAAAAGAGGAGCATCTTTGTTCTCCCTTTGTCTTTTCTCTCGTTTCTTTTCTTGTCTCTTGAAATACAGCCCTTTCCTCCCTGGAAGGTGCCATCACTGAGCCCGCTTTCCCAATTCCGAATCTCAAGAATGTGATAAACCTTAGTTGATTTTTCCAAACGGCTTGAACTGGTGTCAGGGCCATCTGCTCTCCAGGTCATTATAAGAATTTGCACCGTAAAGCTTTGCCATGTGTTCTCTGCAGATTACATACACCTTTGGCTGTGCTCTTGTTGTTAGCTGCTCATTATTGGTTGGTTTGAAAAGCTTTTCTTATAAATGCCCTGTGTCCTAACCACACGTGTTGTATCAGTGGTTTTATAATGACCCATTTGGAATTATTTAGCCAGGGAACCTTGCAGTTTTTCCGTTCAATGTGTCCTTATAAGATGCCCAACTTCTACAGTTAGTCTATGAATGTACCCACACTATTAGATCCACTTGTTTATAATAGCAACCAAATGTCTTCAAATATTCAAGCCTCCTTTTATTTTTTACAGCACTGGCAATAAGCCTTTACATGTTAACTCTTGGCCTCTCTGGGTAACCTCTTATTTAAAAGCAACTTAATTGACTTTACCAGGCCTGGGCTATTTTTCATTTCTTCCTAGAGGACTCATTACTGGAGATGGATGTTTATAAACTGGATCTGGATCCTTCTCTCTCTCTCTCTCTCTCTCCTCTCCCTCACAAACTCTTTTACCCCTTCCTGCCTGTTTACATTAGCAAGCCATAATCATAATCATGGCTTCACATAGTTTGGCTAAGATTTTTGTAGTGGTGACCGAGTGTAAAAAGGAAAAAGCAAACAGTTAAATAGCAAGTGCTGAAAGGGAGAAAGAAAATGTTAAAATACTCAGGTTTTTCGGGATTTGTATGTCAGTGAAATGGTCGGGATTGAAATAGAGGTTTGATTCTTTGATACAGGTAGGTTTTATACTGGTATAATTCATTTTTTGTGTGTCATATAAAACAGGTGTAATGCAATGGTAAACTGGGTCCCAGTGTTTGGGGTTTGGGTTTTTTTTTCCTTTTCTTTTTGGAAGCAAATAATATCATTATTATTCAGGATAAAAAGTGAGACAACTGGAAGCAGATTTCAACCAAGCCATAGTCCTTGGCATAACAGATCCTCAACAGTTAAGTGTCCGATAACCTGTAAAAGCTTAAGGTAGGAGTGCTTTGTCCATGTCAGCCTGCCTGTCTCCGTAAGCAGGACACACGCTTAAATCCAAAGCCTTTGAGTATATAATGCACCAGATCCTCAGCCCATCCTATGTTCCTATAGGTTTCCTGATGTCATTGGATCCATCATGATTTCCAGCAGTGGAACATCTGGTGCTTTGTGCTCATGTGTTGTCCCTGGTTAAGCTTAAATCCACAGACCTGGTCTGACAGAGGGGCTCCGAACACCCGGTACGTTTGTTTGGTATCTAAGCTCTTCTGCTAGCATGTGTGTCACCGCTCGGAAAGCCCACGTTGCTTCTTGCTTTGCATCCATCTATACATCCTGAAATGCCTATCAGAGGTGAGAGAGGCAGAAACACCTACTAGGCCATATTGTTCATCCTTTTTTCCCCCCGTTTCCACTTTGTACCTGATCAATTCACTTTTCGTTCAGGAGCTTCTGTCTCATTTTAAGTCTCTGATCAGTGGAGAATTGCAACACCTTCCACCCTTCTCAGCCCCAGCAGAGCTTGTGGGGGAGGATTTTCCTGCTTATTCGTCTTAAACTTGCCCGTGCTTCATTGTATCTTCTCATCTTTCCCGGGCTGCTTACTGCCAGGCTCTTGTTCCCCCAGCAGGAAGGAGCCGCGGGACCGTGTGCTCGGTCCCCACCAGCACCCAGTCACTGCTACGGAGAGCGAGCCGCGGGGTGGGCAGCGGTCATGGGATCCCAGATATGTGATGAGGGGAGAGCAAGTGCTTTTTCTCTGCACGCGTCATCTTTACGCTCATCCTCACAGACCCCTCACGCTTAGGAAGTGTTCATTTTCAGGTGCTCCACAAGACGCCCGTGACAGAGCTGGGGGGGAAAGGTGGGCAGTCAACGTCCAAGGTCAGCAGCCTCTATCATATCTACTGCGGTCTGGCATCTTCTGCGCCGCTCTCACAAACGATAAGTGATCCAGCTGTAACAGGTCGATTTGATGATGCAGGGGAGAAGCACAGGGAACACCGAAAGATGCGGGGGCTTCTCTGCACTAGCTGTGTGTAGCGGCTGATGATTCCTGCCCTCAAAACTGAAGGTCCTTTCTGCCCTTTTCAGCATGAGCGTTTCTTTTTTGTTCTTCTTAAACTTTCTCTGGCTTTTTTGGCGATTGCCCAGCAATAAGGGTGCACGTCCCTCATATCCCACCTCCGTGTGTGAGCAGCGCTCCTGCTGCGGTAACCTGCCCTCCCGGCACTCCTTACTGCAAACTTCAGGCTAACCTCCTGCCCCGTGCTCTCTCTGGGACTAATAATTTATTTTCACTGGATTTTGGATAAAACCACAATTGAAGAATCTGGATTTTGAATAATCCTCCAGCCACCTTTCCCTGAATTTAATCCTCACAAATAATTTTGTGCTCTTTCTCTGTCCTTTCTGCTTTTCTCTGCCCTCTTTTTCTCCCTTTTTAATCCTCTCTTGCCTTTCATGAGTTCCCTTAACTGGGTAGCATCTGCCAATTTTATTAATGGGCTATGTAATCCATTTACAGGGTCATTAATGAAAATATTAAATAAGGCCAGACCTAACAAAAGATCTTTGGAGTGTTCTGCAAGATACCTCCCACAAGTGTAATACTTGGCTTACTGCCTTTCTGGCAGGTCTGAATCCACAAAGCAACGTTCATATTATTATTATTATTGTTATTATTATTGGCACTAGGTGATAACTAGAAACCCAAGCCAAACCCTGGGTTTTGTGGTGATAGGCATGGTGCACACATGCTCCGATTATTTATTAGAAAACAGCAGAGTCATAGTGTGATGGGGGTCCTGGTTTTGTCCAAGAGCTACATGAAGGAGAGACATTTACTTGTCCCAGGGTGGTTACAGTATGAAAAGAGCAACCTAAATGAAGGATGGGAAGGGTGACAGCAAGATCAAGGGCACTGCCAAAGGCTTCGCCCTCTGACAGTAGCCATGCAATAGTCCACGCTGCCTCTCAGTCAGATAGCACTTGTCTCCATCTGCTTGATTTTACCTTCCCCATTAAAGTGTGCGAGCGCTGGATACCTCATGACCAGCTTCCACTGCCCAAAATTGCCATTTTTGTAAAATAGTAAAATTCAGTCTCTTTGGGGAGGG
>NW_008794745.1:297673-298885 GCF_000699145.1 Aptenodytes forsteri | reverse complement strand
GGTGGGGGGGTGGGAAGAAAAGATATAAACCAGCCTGTGTCTTCTGGACTGCTACTGCTCGGTAGACAAGCTTGAGTGCCTGATATAAAACATAAGCAGAGGGGATTCAGCTGACCCGCCAGCACTTTGCATCAGTCCTTGTTTCTGCTGACCTGTTACTCGGATGAATATTCAGGTTGATTTTAAGATTTCCGAGTAGATCTCCAGTTTTGCTACTCAAATGAAGGGGATGAAGAGGTGAGCACAGCGTACAGTAGATGGTAGCACAAAGACGTAGGGTAATCTAGGAGAGAGAGCAGAGGGGGAATATAGCAAAATACCCGATGAAAAAGATTCTGGTGGGTGATTTTCTGCAAGAAAAGTGTGAATTTCCAGAGCTGCTTACAGCACTGGGATACCCAGCTCCCAGTCAGAATCCCACCTTTCAGATTTTTTAAGAACTGAAGCTAATTAAGATAAATGCCTGTCTATGTAAAGTGTGCATCAGATGTGTAAAGAGGTATTTGCGTGCACACACCCACAGATGTTTACTGAGGATTATTTTTGTACCAGCACATATATCGAGCCTTCCGGATGCTGCAGGTTGAAGGCCTTCAGTGGCATTTCGGGAGACCTACCCTCGTGCGTGTGCCTGCGTATAAGATACTTTTATATAGTCTCCTTTCCAGGTGCATTTTCCACAATGTATATGCGTATACCAGAACCCCTACATGACTGCATAGGGAAAACAAAGACTTTTTGTTACTTTGCAGCTCTGTCTGAGCAGCTTTCGGGGCTCCCAACCTTGCAGTGCTCCTTGCAGACCCTTAAGTCCAGGCAAAAAAACAAACAGAAAGGGTTAGGCGTTGGAGTTGGGAGGAGAGGGAGAGGTTTCTATTGAAAAGAAGAAATTTCTGACCATGTTAGTTTTATTGGCCTGGAGGAACCCTATGCAGTGAATAAAAAACCACAACCCCCCCCCCCCCCCAACACACACACACCCTCCTTCACTGCCACCCACCCCCACTCCAACCCGGAGACCTTAAACAATCCGGTAGAAGGTGTGACTTCAAACTTGGTGGTAGGGATAAAGAGAAAGGAAGCCGGAATGTAAGCACTTGTGTGATGTGATTATTCCCAGAAATGCCTCGACATCTCCCCGCTGTCCCGGCACGGCTGCCAGCGGTGCCGTGGAGCTCCGAGCTAAGGTGCTGACCGCCGACTGCAGAGACC
>NW_008794745.1:296560-297333 GCF_000699145.1 Aptenodytes forsteri | reverse complement strand
CCCGTGGGTGCAGAGGGTTTTGGGGTGCGCTGGCTGGGGCCGTGAGCGTTTGGCGGTTGCCTCTGGGCTCGCTGCCCTCCGGGTGTCTGTACCCGGCAGAGGAGTTTGGGGGTAGGTCTGAGGCTGCCGCTGTCGGGTTTTGGATGCGAATGTGCCCAAAGGTGCTCTGGCAGACTTTGCCTGGTCACTTCCCGAATGCTTTATTATTCATTAATTCACCTGAAGTGATGCCCAGTCCTCCAGCTCTGATCCCATATATCACGGGAGAAAAACAATACGCTTATTCTCTCTTATATTTTTTCTTTCTTTTTTTTTATTTAAATGATTTCATTTACAGGGGAGGTGGAAGTGGGAGAGGGCTAATGTATAACAGGTGTTTTGATTTCATGTTACTCTTTGAAAAGCAAATCTTGCCATTTGGAGCCCGTATTCACCCTTGGTTGGTGAAGAAACTAATAATAGGAATTGTTTAGGAATTCATCAAAGAAAAACCCACCCCCTTTCCCCGCCTCCCCTTTCCCGCGCCGTCGTTGGGATCCGGCACCCCCTGATTGTAGGATGGCACAAAGCTTCGGGTTTCGGCTTGGGGTTTGTTTTTTTTTTTCTTTTTTTGGTCCGTTTTGTTTTCTAAGACGCCGTTTGGCGACGTGCCTTAGCAGCTTGTCACGGAGGGTGCGGGGCTGGCACTTCCCTCCCGGTGGCTGCGAGGGCCGGGGGCGAGCAAGAGGGGACGTGCGGCCCCGGGAGGGCGGCGGTGCCGGAGCGGCTGGGGG
>NW_008794745.1:295377-296521 GCF_000699145.1 Aptenodytes forsteri | reverse complement strand
GTGGCGGGGTGGAGGGCGGAGCCGGGGACACACACACGCGTGTGTTTGGAAAGCTGCTACCGAGCATCGCCCGGCCCTTTCGGGGCTCTTTCCTGCATCTCCGCTCTTGCCGCTGCTCACGTCCAAGAAGTAGCTCAGCATAAATATCTGTATTTCTTTCCTATTTCCGCCTCCCTCCCACCTCGAAAAGAATGAAAACCATGATTCATATAAACCACGGCCCGGCCGCTCCGTGTTCCCTGTGTCAATCAAGCGGCACCAAACGCGCCTGGACGGGGTCTGCGGGCTGGGGGTGAGCGGGGCCCGGGGGGGGCCCCGACGGCTGCGCGCCTCCAGCCCCCGGGAAAAAACCCGGAGGCACGGGGACGAATAAAGGGGGTTTTGGGGGGTTTTTTTTGGCCATTTTAGTCAGCGCGTTATCTGCCGGGAAAAGCGCGTTTCGATGTTTTTCTTGCCCGAGAAGCTCGAAGGTGCCTCCCCGCCCGTTCACAAATTCGTAAAAACTAAAAAGCGGTGGTAGGGCTGAGAGAGGTCGTTACACGGGGGGAAAAGGGTGCCTTCGCACCAGGGTGATTTGGAATAAAATCTGTGATTGGAGAATTAACATCGAGTTGGTAACGCGAGGGTAACGGCTCCGTCACGCCGGGGTTTTTGGGGCTGGTTTTAGGACGGGGTTTTAAATGCGCCTAAAATGCGAGTAACTTCTGGCTTATATTCGTCCATGTCAGGATAAAATGGATTCGGGATCCTAAATTATGTCCGCTCCCCAAGCCAACAAAATTAACCAAATATCTGGCAATTCAAGAGCCCGATCCTGCGATCGGTTTCACGGCTTGTTTTGACGCTTTGGGAAGCCCCGCGGGTAAACCCGTCTCTGCGCACGGTTATTTGCAAAATTTTATTTCTCCTGCCCGATCCCGCCGTAGGTGCTTGTGCACGAACAAACTCCTGGCTGCCATCGCTGCCTGCTCCAAGGAAACGTGTTTTTCTGGAGCCCAGGACAATTCCCTCCGTCCTTCTCTTTGCGAGGCTGCTCCGATCTGCAGAAACCCCGGCTAATTTGTCCGGCCGATCTTCACATTCGCCACGAAGCCGAAGGAATGAACCGGCTCATCCTTCCTTCGGCTTTAAAGCTTGTTTCAAA
>NW_008794745.1:294637-295339 GCF_000699145.1 Aptenodytes forsteri | reverse complement strand
GGGGGGGGGCTCTCCGCACCCCTTTTGAAGAGGCAGGGAGGAAATCGGCAATGAAACATCTTCCCTCCGAGATGGAGAAAGTCCTGCGAAACCTCCGCAGACACTCACGCCCGCCCGGGAGCTCTCCCTGGCAAAAGGCACGGCCGCGTTTGCCCCAGCAAGTGCATTGCGAGAGCTCTCCGGAACGGGAGAAATCCGTGTTTGAAATTACGGGGAAAGGAAGAGAGCGGTGCTTTCTCTCTGGAAAACGGGGGGATTCGCGTCCTTTTCCAAAGAGAAAAAAGAGGCTTTTTTTGCTCTTGTGTTGAAGCCGTTGTAATTTATCGCTCGAACGGCTCTGATTTCGTAGCGACGGCGTTGATGGTTTTTCATCCCGAGCCTAACGGTAGCTGGGCTTTGCCCGAGGCCGGGCAGCTCCTTCTCCTCGCAGCCCGGCCCCGCGTCTGCCCAGAAAAGGGGTGCCTCGCTAATATTACCCACAAACCGCTTCCCTCCCCCAATCCAAAGGTTCAGCGATTCTCTCCAACGCCCCCCACCCCCGAAATACCGCACCAAGCCCGACCCAGCGCCACCGTTAAACTTGGATTTGCGGGGAGTCACTTCGGGTGAGATTTTGGGGGATTTCTCCCTTTGACATGGTTTTAGAGGAAATCCTTTCCTTTCCCCTTAGACACACAGAGGCACCCCCGAATTTCTCTCTTC
>NW_008794745.1:294229-294618 GCF_000699145.1 Aptenodytes forsteri | reverse complement strand
GGAGAGCAGTGTAATTTAAAAGCCGCCGTGCGCAGCCCGAACAATAGGAGCCGTAAACCGAGACTACAAGAAAGTTGTCGGCAGGGACGTAGGAACCACAAACACGTTTTTTTTTTTTTTTTTTTCCCCCTAACCATACAATGTGGAAACTCTTAAAGGGCGCTATCTGTAGACATCTTGCAATCACTGGTCTTCCTTGTCATCTGAAGGAGAAAGGGGAAAATATATTAAGTGAAGACACACTTTAAAATTACTTATACATTTTAAACATGCTGGCAAAGGGAACTGCCTGATAAACTCTTGCCCAGATTTCCTTTTTCTGGGGTAAATTATTTCAAGTTGTTACACAAATATCTCCCTCCTCTCTCCTTCCCCCCACCCCCCATTGG
>NW_008794745.1:293575-294205 GCF_000699145.1 Aptenodytes forsteri | reverse complement strand
CACAAGCTCCTGCAGCCCCGCAAACAGCCCGGGCTTGGGGCGACGGCAGGGCCGGACCTGCAGCCCCGAGTGGGTGCAAACACCCACCTCAGCTGGTTTTAGAGGGGCGGAAAAAAGAGAGCGATGGTTAAAATGCTTAATAACAAGCCGGCACACCGCCTGGGTTTGCAGCCGTGGGAGCGGTTTTAGAGGGGCAGAAAAAAGAGAGCGATGGTTAAAATGCTTAATAACAAGCCGGCACACCGCCTGGTTTTGCAGCCAGGTGGGAGCGGAGCTGGTCCCGGCTGTGCTTGGGCCGGTTCCCCTGAGCCAAAATCGCCCCAGAGCGGTCGGGGCAGCAAATTATTTCCCTCCTAACGAATTTCCTAGCTGGGATTCCTGTGCCTGACGGCGAGGGCTTCAGCCAAGAGCACGTTGCCGCCTGTAGAGCCGCCAGCTCGAAACAAGTCAAGCGGCGGAGGTTTGGCCCCGGAATAAGCGGTGCAACTTTCCCACCGTGCGAACGCGCTCCCTGGCTTTAGAAACGGGATTTATCCGGGAGAGAAGAGCGATGTGAAAAGGAAGGGGGGCTCTGGCGATTTATTTGCTCTTTTTTTCGTTTATCTGGGGTAATACTGGCCTCTTTTTTTT
>NW_008794745.1:292446-293343 GCF_000699145.1 Aptenodytes forsteri | reverse complement strand
GGAAGGGAGGGATGGAGGCTCGGGTCTGCTCCGGCCTAAAACCGTGCGGCAGGATCGGGCCCTCTTTTTGCCAGCGGGGTCTCCTGCCGCCCCCACCGCACTGCCAGCATCTTCAAACGGCGTCCGTCGCACAACCTGAGGGTAACGGGGGGTGGGGGGAGAGGGAGCTTTTTTCTTTTTTTCCCCCTAAGTCTCTTTCAAGCTGAATTTATGTTTGTGTGATGAAATGCCCCTCTGTGTTTAACATTCCCAATGATCATTTGTTTCCTTAGCTCCATTACTCCTTTATGAGAGCGCCTTTCGCCCGGGCATGTTTAATCATAACCGCTTACGCAATATTTTCTTTGGGATAGATTCACTCAGCCTTATTACATATCAATTATTTCCTTACAACTTCGTTCCACACCAGCTGCTTTGTTATCTGGGCCTGCCACCCCTTACCCCCCCGGTGTGTGGTGGGAAGGGAGGGAGACGTTTGTTTTTCCTAGGATAAAATACTGCTAATAATAATGCAGATTGAGTGGAAGGAGAAGGGAGAAGCGGCGCGGGGGAGGCAGAAGCCCCGCAGCCGGCCAGGCTGGGGATGCAGCGTGGCCGGGGATGCTCCGCGATGCCGGGGGCTGCATCTCCCTGCCACAAACATTTGGGGCAGAGGAAGGGCGTACAAGGACCGCTGAGGGTCGGGGTCCCCTTCTCCACCCCAGGGGCTCCCTCCCCTGCCGTGGGTTTTGGGGGTGGGTCCTCCCCGTTTCCCAAGGTTCCGGGGCGCTGCGCCTTGCGCCCTATTTTGAAGCTGCTCCACCGTGTCTGCGCCTCCCACGCTTCGTGCTGGCGCAGAGGAGAGACTTTCTGCTTTACAGTTCCCCGGGGGACCTTTACCCCCCCACTCTCCCGCCT
>NW_008794745.1:279328-292014 GCF_000699145.1 Aptenodytes forsteri | reverse complement strand
GCGTTCCGTTTCCCATTTGGGGAGCCCGCAGCGCAGCCCAGATTTCTTTTCTTTTTCGCCTTTTTTTTTTTATTATTTTTTTTTTTATTCTCCCCGATGCCGAAGAACCTGAGATCCTTTGCTTAAACCGTGTCTTTATAGGGGAAATATATATATTCCTTTATGTGGGCTATAAAGCTGCGCCGGGGAAGCGAGAGGGGCCGATGTGCGTGGCGGAGCGGTCCTGGTTTACACGCGATCGTGACTCGCTGTGACAGGGACCCTGAACGTCACCACGACACGAGCAAAGTGGGGGGACACGCAGGTTTGGAGGGTGTCAGGAGTCCGGGCAGGATATATTGGGGAATTGGGGAGTTAATGATGAATTTCCTGGTTCTGGCGAGCTGGTCTCTCCATCATCTTTACGCGCGCACACGTACATGTGAACAGATGACTTGGCGCTGGCGAAAAACACTTAAAATAATGCCTCTGCCTCTGGCCAGGCCTGTGTAAATATCTCACTCTCCCACATGCCCGCCTAGCTTTTCCTGATGCTGCGTTACTTGATCACAAATACATAATTTGCGCGAGTGTGTGTATACACAGGGCAGCTTTGATCTCGGCGCAGAAATGCCCCCCCCCCTCGCCTTTGGAGGGGCTGCAGCCCCGAGAACAAAAGCGGAGAATAAAAATGGTCAAATAACACATTTTCAAATGGGAAGCGTGTGTCGGCTTCCTCGAGTGGTTCTGGCGCTTTGGGGAGGGGGGGGAAGAGACTTTATTGAACGTATAAATTTAAACTTAGTTACCGCTAACAGTTGCCTTATAAAAGGGGTCCATATAACGCCTTTGGAGGGGCTGCAGCCCCGAGAACAAAAGCGGAGAATAAAAATGGTCAAATAACACATTTTCAAATGGGAAGCGTGTGTCGGCTTCCTCGAGTGGTTCTGGCGCTTTGGGGAGGGGGGGGAAGAGACTTTATTGAACGTATAAATTTAAACTTAGTTACCGCTAACAGTTGCCTTATAAAAGGGGTCCATATAACCCACATCATTTTTTTTCCTGGAGTCCCCAGACGCGTTTCCCAGCGCACCCGATCTCTTGGCAGCGCTGGCTTGCGAGGAGCGGGGCTGGCTGCGGGCTTTTGCAGGGGGAGATGTTTATTTTTCAGTCATTGTTGGCTCCCTCCCCTGGATTATTTTACTGCTGCAGATTTAAGCCCTCTACTTATTTCTTGATTCTCTGGCAGCGCTTTCCGCGAGCGCTCCCAGCTCTGTGCTTTCTCCCTTCGCCGTGTCTCGGGGTGGTGAAATTACAGGGTATGAGGGAAATGTGTAAATTATAGGGTTTATTAAAATGTAGGCGAGCGCGGCTCTCTAGGCGAAACAGATGCAGGATGGCTTGAAGTCAGCCGGCCTGACAAACTGCAGAGCAGGGAGGCAGGGGAATCATTAGAGGGGCATTTCCCGCAGGGAGAGAGGAAGCGGCCCCGGGGTGGGGGGGAGGCTCTGCCGAGCGGCTTGGGGCTGCCGAAGGCTGGGCTCCCTCCAGGAGCACCCCGAAAGCAGGGCAGATTCCCCCGGGTAGCACCGAGGGGGTTGGTCCTAGCGAGCCGGATGAGGCCTCCGGGTGCTCAGCTCCGGCACGCCGCATCCCCTCGCTCCCAGCCCCCCGGGGGGGGCCCCCCCGCCGCCCCCCCGGGGGGGGGGGGTGTCCTAGCGCTCCCCGGAGCCTTCTCCCCCTCCTCTCCCTGCCCGACCACAGACCCGGCCTCGAAGGCGATGATTTATTTAGGCTAAAGCGTAATTCTCAGTTTATAGTTTGGCTTTTCCGATATTAACCTCAGCCGCTTTTATGTTAATCTTAAGGATGATGAAGGGACTTTCTGCGGCAGGAGAAAGCTCTCAGGACCTCGGGGTTTGGGCACTGAGACTCCCTTTTCCCCCTTTCCCTCCCCGCAGGGAAGAACAAACTGGCAAGAAACGGGGCTGCGATGGAAATACAAAGCGGGGAGAAGGAGGAAAAAAGCCCCGGACGAGGTGGGCTTGGTGCTATCCCAGCTCCCCGGCAGTGCACCCCGCAGCAGGGGCTCAGAGCCCCGCCGGCGCCCCGGGAGCTGGAGGTGGGCAAAGCCCGAGGGTAAAGCAGGCTGAGATGCCACCAGGAGGGTGAGGGCTCATGGTGGGAGACTCTCCAGCTTTCCCCAAGGTCAGGTGGAGAGCAGGCATCTTCTCCGTGGTAGGGCTGAGATACACCGCGCATCCAGCGCGCTGCTGTGCTCTCGGGAGCTGTTGTCATCCTGCAAGAGGGCAGACAAATATCCAGCGATCCCTTCTCCTCTTATCGCAGGACTCGGGGGCTGGCCCACGCTCATACTATCACCCTTTTGACCGTTCTTCTTGCCACTGCTTCTCCACCAACCCACAATTTAATGGGGAGGTTGTCTTGAAGACAACTTCTCAGCCGTGAGTGGCCTCACGCACCACCTCCTTCCGCGCCTGGGGCCACGATGTCCCTACAGCAGTATTTGCTTTCACAGAAAGACATCAGGAAAACAGGCTATGCTGTTTTAGCTGCCTAGATTATACGCTTCAGCATATGGCAGCAAGGCTTAAAACAAGGTAGTAAGCCAGGCAACCCTGCTCAGACTACTAGGATGTCCTCTGTGGGTCCCAAATGGTCCAAGGTAAATAGTTGGAGCATTGCTAGCAGCGTTACGCTTACAGTCCCCCTGAGAGTTTTATCAGCCTTGCTGCGCTGCAAGAAGCAGGGCACAGCCTCTGAGCTGCAGAAAAATCGTACAAAATCGCGCGTGGAAAGATCTTGCGGCTCTCTTAGTCCCACGATATTGATTGCTGCCCTAAAAGATCCTGTAATGGGAATTCTGGGGATGTTCTCTCCTATCCATCAAGCTTACACGACTGAGCCTTTTTGCACCACTCTTGTTTCAACACCTTGTGGAGCTGACGAAGGCTTTATTTATTCACGTATTTTCTGTTTGTTTTGGAGGGTGTCAGATCTTGGTAGAGCCGCAAAAAGCAGACAGAAAGGTTAACAAAGGAAAGCGTTATTTACTAATCCCTTCGCACACTCCATTTAAGGTAACTAAAACACGGTAATAAAAAGAGCAATTAAGAAGGGCATTGAAGTATTTATTCAACTCTCGTCTCCAAGAGCCCGGTTTGGGGATCTCAACCAGCCTGTTTATCATGATGTGGCCGTCATCCCCGCCTGCTCCTTGGTCTGTGAAACAGTGAGAAAGGGCTACCCACCTCTCCCTCAGCCTTTCTCTGTTTTACAGCATTGGTTGTCAGTCTTGGCTCTCAATTTATGTCCCGAAAGCTCGTCTACAAGTCATCTGCCATTCTTTCTCCTTTTCTTTTTTGTTTCTAGCTACTACGTTAACTTAAGAGGAACACATGCAATAGAAAACAGTCCTCACACGGCTCTGGGAGAAGCCCTCTGTGAGTGGAAGAGGAGACAGGTCTGGGTAGTAGGGACTGGAAAAGCAGCTGGATTTTAAATAATATGGTTGTGGAAGAGCTCAGGCTGAATACTGGGAAAGGGAAAAGAGGGTATATCAGCAGGGAACAGGAGGAGAGAGCCTCCTCGACGAGCTCGATTCCTCCTCTGGGGAAGTCCTTGCTCTAGACAGATGCAGAAATCGGTGAGAGCTTCGTTTTCTCGTTCGGTGAAGTTTTCTAGCTAAAATGCCTTTGAAAGACAAGCAGATTTGCAAATAAAGGACTGTCAAAACCAGCTCCTCGGTTCAGATTTCTTTCTTTTTCGAAATAGGAATGGGAGTCGAAAGAGGCTGGTTGCTGAATGGAAATGTGCCTAATGCGATGCGGAGAGAGCTTATGCACTCAACAGTTGTATTCTCAGTGCAAATAGGGGGCTTTTGTGCTGCTTGATATTTCAGCAGAAGCTTAAGAGGAAATGAAGCAAACCCGTCTGCGTTTCCAGAGGGAATTCTGCAGTGTGAATGCTAGAAATATCTCCCTCTTTTCCCTCAGACCTTGTGGCTATTTTTACGTTGCCTTAGATCACGATCCTGGGTTCTTTGATTGCTACTTCTGGGGTGCTATTATAATCCCTAATAGTATTTGCTTTCTATTTTTGACTGATGGCTTTTTTGGGTTTGTTTTGGGTTTTTTTTTAATGATTTTTTTTTTTTGAGACAACAAGGTTTTGCCTCTTCTCTTTGCTGCTGGCTCAGCCTGGGGGGGAAGGAGACCTTTGCGTAAATGTCTGTACTTTGCCTCCGTGCTTATCTCAACCATACGTAATTCTTCCAGTGCTCTACTGATTTCTGAGACGCACGCAATGTGGCGAGCGCAACGCTCATTCCTCTGTGTAGAGGACCAGGGGAGTGGGTTCATGTGTTTGGAAACGTCAGGACAGCTGGCTAGGCAGTAGCTATCAAGTGTGAGGGTGATTAACTGAATGGAGGCCTGTAGGCTGGAGCAGCAGAAGTACCGGGCTGTGAAGATGGAAGAAGGCAGGTGTCAAGCGTTGGCTCTCAGCTGCACACGGAGCTCGTGTTATTCCATGATCTAATGCCCAGGCCAGTCACCCCCTAGTACTGAGCTTAGATGTTCCCCAACTAATGAACTAAACAAAGCAGAGGTGCCAGCTGAAGAGCCTCTGGTTAAAATGGTCCTGTTGGAGCTTTGGCTGTGCTCACAGGACGTGTAGACAATATTCCCGACTGATGTAACCGTTGAGAAAGGAGTGCAAAAGGCTGGTAGCGTGCAGGAGGCAGTGATGAAACAGGCGTTATTCAGCAGGAGGGAGATCCTGCCTTGCTACTGAGCAGGTCTGAGCTTCTGCTGCTGAAGTCAAGTGGCTTGGACAGTTGCCTTTGCTCTCCGCTTCCCTGGGCTGCTCCTTCTGCTACGGATGGATCCACCGGGCTCTGACTCTATTTCCACTCCTACGCCAGCCTTGCCCATCCACGTCACGTTCCAGAAGAAGGAAAAAGTCACATAACTCACTCGTGGTTTCTCTCTTGTGCTGTCTGCCTTTGAAGTTACTGCGTTCTGATCATCCAGTCCCGCTTTTGCTGCAATGGTTTGTGGCTTCCAAGTGTCTCAGCGGCAGATCTGTTGCCACAACAATTTTTTGCTTCCACGGGACAGAGGCAAGTTGTCCCTGCCTGGGTAGCTCTTGCCAAACTGCGTCCCTTGCCTGGTTGAGGTGGGCTTGGAGGGATGCGAGGTTTGCTACCTCAGAGCAAAACCAGCGTGACAGCTGACACGTGAACTGGGCACCAGGCACGAGTGCTGCGTTTACAAGCGTGTATAGGCTAATATGGGTATTCACCATGTGCTTCCCGCCTAAAAATGCCTTAGTCCATTGTAACGATCCCTGTTGAAACGAGCAACGCGTCTCTCTCCTGTCTGCTGCTGTGCCTTCAGTTCCTCTTACGGCCACTTGGGACTCGACATCTATTTTATAGACAAAGACAGAAAAGACTAAAGGATTTTATTGTGCGATACAGGGAGGACGGATTGAGATGGGAGTCCTGAGAATTCCCAGCCAAGGCTCGGCGGAGGCACAAATGAAGCAAAACTGAAGCAGGCCCTTGGGGGAGGGATTGCTGCTGGTGGGATCGCAGCAACCGTGGTACTGGCTTTTCCATTTGAAAGGAAGAGCAAGGATGTGGGAAGGGAAGAGGTATACGAGTCCACTGTGGGAGAGCAGAGGCTGAAAGGAGGCCCCAAGCATGAATTCTTCCCTTCCCGCTAACTTAGAGCGTTTTCTCTATTCTGTACAGAACGTGATACTCTCTTAGGAGTGACCCCGCTGACCTCCCGCCTCCTGATAGGATGGCGAGTAAGTGAGTGCAAAATAAATGGCACCAAATAGACCTTTTCAAAGAGAACAAGGGAAATAAATCAGGTTATTCTGGTGCGGCATTGACAGCATGTCAAAACAACTCCCCAAAGCGTGAAACTTGGCTGGGGAATGGTAATTCCACTGCCATGATACTTACATGCCAGATGTATGGCTTATCATCGTGTCTGTCTGTCTGTCTACCTGTCTGCCTACCTGCTGTTACTGTAGTATCCGTTCTTTAAGCGCACGTAAGCTATTTATGATCTTGTCTCCAGTTCTGGAGCGGGAGGTGGGATCTAAATGTATGAGAATTACTCAGGGAGGAAAGTCGGCTAGATTGTAATAGTTGGTGACTCAACGTAGGAAAAGAATCTGCTGGTCAATGCCGTATTAGATTAATGGTTATATTTTACTTACTGCAGAAGCTCTGCAGTCTTGCTGAGGCACATAGATGCTAAGGCAGGTGGGTGATAGAGCCTAATGGATGCTGCAAACTCAGGCTGGCACTCAAGGCTCGTATTACCCAGACCGCCTTTCCACCTCTCTAAAGAACAGTGACAAACAGATCTAGAGCTTGTCCTGCCAGAAAAATGCATTGCATCGTATTCTGCTGAGACCAAGCCTTCGTAATGCACACAGAAAATCACTGCTCGGTAATTCCACCAGGAAACTGAGAAACGAAATCCAAACGCGCTGAACACCTCCAAAGCCCTCAACATTGATCTGCGCTGATCAGTAAGAGCTGATGAACGAGGCGTTAAGGAATCAGGCTAGCGAGCTCCACACCCTCTCCTATGTGGTTCTGTGGACACACATCGCTGAACTTGTTGCGTACAGGAGTCTTTGAGAGGGAATGCATTTGTGGATTTCATGCCTGTGAGCTTCATGGTTACCCCAGTACGAGCAGAATAAAGAAGGCTTAGAAATGCTGATGAAGTTAGTTAGTATACTGGAACATTCCTGTAGATTTCTATAGGTTCAGAAAAACTGTAGAAAATTATACTCCCTAGTAATTTCCAGAGCTAAAGTCTGAGCTCACTTCCAGTAGTGCAGCTGCTGTAAATTTATACTAATTAGCAGTAGTCGGAGCAATTTGGGGAGCAGTTAATGCTTTGGCATTTGCATGCTTGTTTGTTTTTCTCTTTGGAGGACTAGGGGGTAATATATCTGTGCTCCACGCTGGATCTGGTAGCAGGAGGGGGTGTTTCTGTTGCCAGTTTTGCACCAGATTTCCCGGCTGCGCAGAGCACGTTTGTAGAAGTGGAGCTCAGGACGTGGCCAAGGACTTGAGCACACGGACCCCCTTGATCCCAAGCAAGCCCTATGGCTTAGTACCAGCAATTCTGGCCATTGGGTATTTTGGGTTTCTGGAGGCGATCTTGAAGCTGTCTGTGCGCTCTCTGGGTGGGGGAGTGTAGGGGTCTAAAGGAGCATGATGTGCTTTAAACAAAATCGCTTCTGTCTGTGAGGGGCGGATGAGACATGAGTAGCAGAAGCACCCAGACATGAGCTTTAGGATATCCATAAACCTCATCCATAAAGTATTCCTGATCCACAGGCGTCGTTTTTGCCTACGCTGAAATTTAGCAATTTAGGGCCGAGTTGCTATCCAGGATGTCTCTTATTTCTGTTACCTTTCCCTCTTGGAAATGACCAGGGCAACAGCAGCATCTGTCCTACTCTGCCTGCATGGAGACCTTAATAACATAACCAGGGATGAAACACGTACCCAAATACGTACCCCTGTGTCACAGAGTGGGAGGCATCGTGCTGTACCGCTTCATGCCCTGTTTGGTTTCAAAGGTCTTGTACTTAACATGGATGGCTCTGTCCTTGTCACCTGTTCCGTAGGAGTGCTGGAGAACCAGCCAAGGTCAGACTCACGGCTCTAAGCTCATCACATCTATTCCTCAGGGCCAAGAGATCCAAAAAGTAGATAGCTGGTTGTTTAGGCTCTCTGTTATTGGTGGATAGGTAGGGGCAAGTCAACCCTACTGTTGCAGGAAGACATCTTAGGGCTAGATAAAACACCTTTCTTCTGACTTCAGAGGGAGCCTGGGGTAACCAGCGCTGTCTAAACACCTAATTGAGGGGGTGCGAAGGAGGGAAGGGTCCCACGCAATCGGGTAGTAGCAAGATAGGAGCAGAGCCCAGGTTTCATAATTTCCCAGTCCCAGGACTTCCACCTTGTTTATTATCCTAATAGCCCCTATCACCTTGATTTATAAGCATCACGCTTCAAATAAGAGGAAAGGGAGATGTCGCACGTGACTACGCTGGGTGTGTAATTGCCTAGTAGTCGGGTGTCAGAGCCCTACTACTGGAAGATAAGGGAGGGGTGACAGAGCATGAGGAGGGACCACCTGCCTCATCGAGTACAGGCGCTCACAATTACAGGTGACCATGTATTAGCTGCTTAAGCCAGAGGGGTCCCCAGAACATCCACTGCGTACGCTGCAGGCCATAAAACACTTCCCAACACCCTATAACAAATTTAAGACCGTGAGTACAAAAGACCAAAAGCCACAAAATCTCGAACATGCAGGGAGAGATCAAGGGCATTGCCAGGGTCCCGGGTCCCGGCAGTAGCAGGGAAATTGTTAGGTGAAAATGTCCAGATGATCTTAGGAAGTGGACCATGGCCCACCCTACGGAGGAAAGCAAGAAAACCTTGCCAGTCCCTGCCAAATCTGACCCGAGGGGAAATTTTTTCCTGAATACAGGCCAAAACCCAAAGTAATTGCACATGTACTCTTTAAAAATGGATTTTATTTAGGAGAAACACATTGTCATCGTCATCCTGTAAACTGCGCCAAATGTGTGCTAAGGACTTCCCATAGAAGGAGAAGTGGAAAGGCTATAGTATTTTGCAGAAATGCTGCAATGAGCGAGGTACCTCCATCCCACCACAGCCCGACTGGTGCTGGATGGAGGACCCTCAGTAGATACCCCAGGTTTCTTGGGGAAAGAGGCATTACTTAGCTGGAGCTGCTTTTTCTTCTTGCCCGAGTCCCCAGACAGCTGTGGTATATTGGATTTATGGCTTATAATCAGTCTCAGTCTTTTGAAAGCAAGACAAAGCTTTTTGGAGGGTTTACTCGAGGTCTTGGCCTGAGGAACTTTGCTCAGGGTTGGTACATCCACTGTGGCTGATTTAGCATAACGCAGCTACTCTCTGCATCCAATGAAATCCTCTCTGATACACAGGGCTTGTAAAAGTCCTAAGTACCGCTTAAATCCAACTAACGGATACTGAAGGACTTGTTCTCAAGGCAAATTTGCTTGTTTCCTGCAGTTCCAACCCGGTTTCTCTCTTTTCCATCTCTGTTCCCTTTGATTTGACTTTCTGTTCTCGGTTATGGCAGCAATTGCAGCGAGAGCTATCTAGGCTGGAGTTTAACCAGGTCTGTAGAAGCAGATGGATTTTAGAGCATTTGCCAGTAAGACTTACTCAAATTAGAGGGCTGCTCTATCATGCAGCCAGCTCTATGCTCTGGGTAGAATTAAGAGTGGGTCTGGGAGGGAATGAATAGATGCTCACTTGTTCTCTTACATCCTTTTGCAAAGTTGTGTGATGCTGAAGCCCCTCATTTCCACGGCGGATGAGCCCACCGCGGGATCTCAAAGTACTTGTCCTACCCAAGACCTTAGTACTGACATCACGAAAGACATCAAACTACTCCGCCATTTTACAGATAGGTCCACAATTGTTCAAAAAATGGTCCAAAATTGCACAGAGGTCTTGGTCTTGCCATGCTCCTGCCCGGTGTCTGAGACCCAGAGATGTTGCCGTTACTGGGTGGGGGGGATCAGGGCTGACATGACCGGTCTCCCCAGGGTACTGCTCTGGGGACCATCTGCGAGCATGGGACGTGCTGCTGGCCCTGAGACCACACGGTGTAATAAGGACACTCATGCACTAGGGACTGCACAGACACCACCGAACCAGTTCAGAAGCTACCGAATGGGGTGAGCAACAACTCTTACTCCCAGGGTTTCAAAAAGCTGTCAGAAATGTAGGTATTTGCATCCCGCTGAAGTTGAAGTGGACACCTAACTCTCTTGGGTCTTGTCCCATGATTGTGTCGTGACAACGGTGATGCGTGCAAGGAACTACTGTTTCCAGCTCCATGGGTGCTGCAGAGCACTCCCAGGTGCAGCCATGGGAGAAAAGTTGGGGCAGGCAGAACCCCAGCTCGGGACTTCCTTAGGGTGAGGTATTAGCCCTGCAACCGCGGTGTTTGCCATGGGTGGATCTGTCCCCCCTGCTCCGTCCCGGCGACCTTGTCTCTGTTCTGGCTGTGCTGAGGAGCCTCTCTGGCCCCAGGAGGGTGGCTTGCAGGCGGCCTGGCCAGTGGCTGCTGTTTGTAATCCAGCAGCGTGCTGCTCCTCTGAAATCTGGTGGCAGAAAAACCTTTGGCAGAGGGGAGTGCTGTGAGCAGCAGCGGTGTTTCCAGCACATCTGGCTTGACCGGCGGTGATGATCCAAGACAGGGCAACTGGTTCAAGCAGCCGCAACTTCACGCTTCTTCCTGGCCCTCAATCTGCTCTGGGTGGACATCTCAGGGCCAGCCCCCCTCTGAATTCACTCTCGGGAAACTCAGGCTGATTTCTGAGCACGCTGAGCTTTCTGGCAGCTTGGGTTTGACAGGAGCCTTGCTGCAGGCTCCCTTCTCACGCCTGGAGAAAGCCGGGAGGAGTGTGGTCCATGCTCAGAGCTGGGTGCCAGCCCTCCCACCCGCCAGACCCCTGCCGAGCTCCAACCGGCGTTTCCCACGCAAGCCCTCGCTCATCCAGTTGTCGTTACAAAAAATCAAACAAGGTTTAATGACAGCTAACGTGTTGAAGAGCCAAGTGTTGCTGAGAGAGTGTTGGCATCTATTTTTTTTTTTAATAGGAGGATTTTATTTATCTATATTTGGAAGGAGCAGGTTAAAAGCAAAAGTCAATGTTAAGTTAAAGCGTGCATGAAAGAAATAAAAATAGCCCAGGGTGGACTAGGTGGGGAGAAGAGGAGGTTGCACTATTTCCATTAAAAATGACATTTAAATGGAGGGTGAGCTTGAAACTTTGACAGGTCTGTGTACATCCCCTTTGGAGACTGCTCCTGCAGAGCCAGGGCGGCATGGCTTTGCCTCCCGATGATCACTTGCTAATTTCTGCGCCCCTTTTGGGTGTGGGAAAAGTTCACTGAAAAGAGGAATCACGGGATATTTTCTGAAATACTCGTATCAAAATCAGCTCCTACAGACAAAACACTCTCCTGACTGGAGATTTGATTTGGGAACTAACTGATGTGCTCCTCTGTGTTCCCCTCTGTGACAAAAAAAAGTATTAAAGGATGTGCTCAGGTACCACCCCTGTTTCTGAAGATGCCATGGGACATTTGTCTGGACTTTAATAAAGCTCAGTTCCTCCATGCTTCAGCACCTGCTGAGCCGCAGGGTCAGGTCTGGAGCACATTCGCTGGGATGTGGGTCCCAAATCACTGCATGGCGGGGCTAGAACTTTGCCTCTTTCCGTGAGGCTCGGCCTTGCCCCGCGCTCCTGGCTGCGGAGGGTCCAATGGGACGTGAACAGCTGCTTCTCCTTCCAAAACCACTCAAGGGAAATCATACCAAAAAAGTCATGGAAAGGCAAAAGGCATGAGCACAAGATTAAAAAAAAAAAAACAACCAAACTAAACCAAAACAAACCTTTAAAACCCATCTGGCTTCCTTCTCTCCGTGATTTTGAGTGGATGGTTTAAAGCGGTGAGACCTGTTTTGACTCAACCGAGCAGGACCATCCTGCCGCTGTTGCCGTAGCGGGGCAGAGCCAGGTCCATCCCCACGGGCCCCGCACCCCGGGGCGGCTGAGGTGGCTGTAACCCCAACCCGACTTGGGGTTAGGCTTGGCCGGGCTGGGCAGAGCCCTCGGCAGGCATTAATAACCCGGGGGAAGGTTCATGCTGCTCTGGCCAGAACAGGCCTCTCTGCGCACCGAGCCCCGAGCCAGTCGTAGGGGTCAAGCTAATGCTGACACTGGGGCCTTTGATTGTGTTTGATTCATGTGCGTACACCACTGGTAGGTCAGATGGGCCGTTAATCCCCGAGTCCCTTCCCCCTTCCCCTGGCGAAAAAAAAAAGGAAAATGAGAAATAAGTTTAGTGGGCGACTTCCCGGCTTGCTTCAAGGCTGCGATGCGAGCTGGCTGCAAGGTCTGGGTGTTCAGAACTGTGTTTCCTCTGTGTTTTGGTGGGGTTTTTTGGTAGCCTGGTGACTAGAACGCATTGGAGGGGAAAAAAAGTCTCGGCTGATGCGGGGAGCAGAGCCGGGGCTGGCAGCAAGACGGTCGTAGTGCGTTTCAGGGGGACCCGGGCTCCCTGGGAAGCCATGGGAGAAAGGGGGTGACCCCACTTTGCTGTTTGTATTTAATCCTGGGGATAAATTTAATTTAATTTAAATTTAATTTTAATTTAATCCTGGGGATTAAATTTCCGTTTAATCTCAGCACCGGGTGGGATGGAGGAGGCAGGGTCGGTGCAAAGCTGTGTGCATCTCCACCCGTTACCCGTCCGTAGGAGAGGGCTTTCGCCCTGCTTGAAGGCGTATTTGTACATGATAGGGAGGTTTTTTCCAGCTGATGAAATGTATTTGGTGTCGCAAAAAGACCCTAATAAGCAGTTTGTGGGCGCTCTCGGCCAAGACACGGAGGGGTGGTTAGTGGGACCGGGCTGCGGGGACAAGCCCTCCTCGGTGGGCAGTCCCGAGGGAGTGATTCCTGCGGGGGAGATGGGGCCGGGAAACTCTCCCCCGAGGCCAGATCCACCCGGCGGCTGCCCCGCGGGGTCCCCCCGGGGTGCGCGGGGGGCCGTGGCAGGGCCG
>NW_008794745.1:277429-279025 GCF_000699145.1 Aptenodytes forsteri | reverse complement strand
CCTCGTCCGGGGATGCGGGGCTTCCCCGTCTGCCCCGGCCTCAGCGTGTGCGGGTGGGAGGGAATGAGGGGAAGCGATCTCGGAGGTTTTGGGAAGGGAACAGCCCGGGGAGCAGCAGCCGAGCCGGGGCTCGGGGGCGCGACACCCCCTTTGGAGGCTGAAAATAGCGTCTGCCGGGCCCCGGGCTGGGCTGGCTGCTGTGGGCAAATGACCAATTAGGGAATCTTTGTCAGATTCGGGAAAGCCGAGATAAGTCTCTTTTATCAGCCTATAAAAATACCACTTTCACCCCTCTCAGCTGCGCCCCCCCCCGCCCCCGGGGGGGGGGGGGGGGGGGGGGGGAGCGGAGCCGCTCCGCAGACAGAGGAGGAGTTACGGATGGGCTTGACAGCCCATCTTTTGGGTCTTTCGGAAAACCATTTTCTGCTGCAGAACGAACCCTCTCCCCTCCACCCCCCCGGAGCTCCCCTTGCCGCAGCCTGTCCGGGCCGGGGGGCCCCTCCACCCGTAGGGCCCCCGCTCCTTCCCCAACTCTTGCCTTTCCCTCTCATTTTCCACCCTTTTCCCCGGCATCATGCCGAGGTGGGGGGAGTGGGGCTCGGCCAGGCGGCAGAGAAGCGGATGAGTTATTAGGGCAACGCCGATGGCCTGAGCGCGGAAGGAGCCCCCACGGGCACGGGTGGGTGCTGTGCCCACGGGTCTGCTAGCATGAACCCGCGGGGTGCGGAGAGATAGACCGGTGCGAGCGGGTAGAAGCTGGCTCTGTGCCTAGTTGTGCACGTATCTTCCCGCGTTTGTACCGAAATACTCCGATCCACGCCGCCATCCTCACCTGTAGCTGCACCCCGAGGCGGTGGGATCCCACGTCCGTGGGTCCGGGTGTTTTCTGGGCACCCAAACGCATTCTGCGTCTGTGCAGGATCCGCCCTGAACGCATCTCCGTGTGGATACCCACAGGCAAAGAGAGGATCAAGACGTGGAGAGGGTGCTAACATGCATTCCTACTGTGGGAAAACATGCTGCACTTTGATTATTTTCTCTGTGGTTTCCAGTCTATTTGGGCTGTAGGAAAACGATCAGATAAGCGTGGAGGGGGGGAAAAAAAACCCCAACCTATCAAGCAACCCAAATAAAATCAATGCTTTCTAGTTTTTTTTTTTTGGGGGGTGTTGATGGAGAGAAAAATGCGGGGGAAACTACGGTTTTCGTTAAAATACCCCAGGCAGGTTTGCTCAGGTGGGGCCTCGGGGTGGGAGGAGGGCGGAGAGGCGGCGGCTCTCCCTCGCCCCTCGTCCTCCCAGGGTCGAGGCCCACAGGACACCCCCCCGCTATTTTTTTTTTAAGGCAGAACAAGCAAATCTGGCCGGCACAGACAAAGTTAGGGCCTCTCCACGAAGGCTTAACCCACGCGGGATGAGGGCGTTTGCGAAGCCTTGGCTATCGCGGGTGGGCATAGACGGGGGTGAAGTGCTTCGCCTCGGGCTTGGTTTGCACCAGTTTGCAAAGGTTTGCACCGGAGTTTTTCTTGCGTCGTTTCTCTTTCGAGGAATAAACACGCGGGTGGGGAGCAGGATGCTGCCACCGGGGCGGCCCCGG
>NW_008794745.1:274879-276344 GCF_000699145.1 Aptenodytes forsteri | reverse complement strand
GGCTACGGGCGGGAATTGATTTTAGATTTCTCTTTTATGTCGGGTCTGGTTTCTGGTGATTAAATTTCTCTCTTATGTGGACTGAACCTAGGGATAACTGATTAATAACATGCCACTTGGCGCCAACACGGGGTCTCGAGGCCTTTAATCGGCAAGATGCACAAGAGAACAGAGAGAAACACAGAGCAGGACAAAACTCCACCGACTATTTTAGCCTGCTGGTCTCTGCCTCGGCGGATTTTTTTTTTTTTCTTCATCTTTTCAGTATTTCCTGCTAAACTCGTAAAC
This sequence comes from Aptenodytes forsteri, assembly GCF_000699145.1. Taxonomy (NCBI): domain Eukaryota; kingdom Metazoa; phylum Chordata; class Aves; order Sphenisciformes; family Spheniscidae; genus Aptenodytes; species Aptenodytes forsteri. The sequence continues at coordinate 276,056 of NW_008794745.1, read as the reverse complement.
TTTATTTGATTTACAGCTATTTCATGAACCTGCTTAAACTAACATGTGTTCCGTCTTGTCCAACTGAATCATAAAAAACAATCTTGGATCCAAACGAGATTTTTTTTTTTTTTAAAGAAACGAGTTATTAATGACAGAAAATAGGTATTGTCTTGAACGGCGGCTACTCCCGCCCCCGGAGCGGGTTTTTTTTGGGAGGTTGGCGGCGCCTGCGCCCGGAGCCGGAGGGGGGGAACCGGGCTCGGCTCCGCAGCTCCCGCCCGGGCTCCGGGCTCCGCCGAGGGAGGGTTTTGCGCGGAGATTTGAACGCTTTATTTTTTTTATTATTATTATTCCCCTAAAAAGAATTACCCGTTGGAAATGAACCCAAAACGCGCTCGCAAAGGCATTAACCCACAGCCCCTGTGCGGGCAGCCTGCAGACACGCACCGGAGCAGGTAAACGCGCACGTCTGTCTCAAAAAAGAAAAGCCGTGAGGCGCGAAATGAGCTCCTAATAATTTCTCAGATGCGCGAAAGCGGGATTTTCTGTGCCCACCACCGCTTCTCCACCTAGATCAAAACGGACAAGCGCGTACCCAGCATGAGCGCTTAATAACCGCGGAGCAGGTATAAATCTACAGCGAGGTACAGATGGAGGCGCACAGAGAAAATCGGGTTCGCCAAACCGAGTGCCAACACCGGCACCTAGCCGCACCCAAATTACTCAGCCCCGTTCCCCACCTCTGTTTGCGTGGAAAAACACTCCGGGAGAGCTACCTGCAACCCCCAGAATTAGAGCCCCTGGGCTGCGGGCAGCAGGGTACGGCCGAGGCCCACCGCCGGCAAATATCGCCGGTACCTCCCCGCACACCCGTGGGTCTCTGCCCCTCGGAAACCGATTTCTCTTCCGCGCTCGTTGCGGCGGAGCCACCCTATGATTTACAGCTTGCGGCCTCACCCAGCCCTGGCCCGAGTCCCTGTAGGGGGGGGGGAAAGGCTCTTTTTGCCTTTTCTCTTCCTCCTGTGGATATTTTTTTCGCCCTTAATTTTTGAGGACAGCAAAAAAAAAAAACTTCCCGGGACCCGTTTGGGTGATTCACGTAATCCGTGTTTCCCCCGCGATGTTTTTTAGGATGCCCGTGACACCCGCACGAACCCGGGTTAACGCGGTTCCCGTCGGCGGAGCGGGGCTGGGG
>NW_008794745.1:273046-274416 GCF_000699145.1 Aptenodytes forsteri | reverse complement strand
GGGGGGGGAGAGAGAAGGAAAGAGAAATTACAGGTGTCGCTTGCGCGGCCTTTTTTCAGCGACTGATTGAAAGCCTTTCGGTTCGGGCTCCTCTCCCCACACCCCCTGCTCCATCCCGCCCCCCGGCTCCCCCTTCAAGGTCATTGCAAGATCACTTTCAGGGAAAGGCACGGGGCGCTGAAGACTTTCCCCCTCTTGCCCCCATTAGCTTTCTTCCCAGGGCGAGAGCGAAGGCCTTATCTGCTTTTATTTTCTCTTTCGGGCCGAGATAACGCCCTGATTGACACCCTGTTTGGCAAGAGCAGATTAGCCTTTCCATTCTGGCATCGATAACGCGCCCCTCTCCATCGGGAGCATCAGTCATTGATTGGGGCAGGGAGGGGGATCCGATGGGCACCCTGTGCCAAAAAATCGCTCGGACTGGCTCCCTGAGAGGGGGAGAAAGAGAAATGCAGCCTAATTCCTCCTTGCCCTGGGCAGCACGGTGCCCACGGGAAAATCTGGGGAGGGGGCCGAGCCCCGGCTCCCTCGGGCTGCAGTTAATTCCGGGGGAGATGCCTTTTTGGAGGCGGAGAGGGGAGAGAGAATAGATCCCTTTTGCTCCAGGGGTGCTCCTAGCTTGACTTTGAGACACTCTCGCCCGCTCCCCGCTTGCCATCTGAGAGAAAAGGGGACCTCCATCCCACGGGCACGCGTGGGAGGCTCCGAAGGACAAGGCTGTGCCCGCGCCACGCGGGGCTCTGCAGCCCTGCCTCTGCCCGGCTGCTTATTTTTCATTTTCGTCACCGTTTTAAAGCCCGGAGTTCGCCTGGGAAATTAATGGGCTGGAGGGAGCGGGGAACGGCTTTTAATTGCAAACCTCTTTTTTTTTTTTTTTTTTTTGAAGTAGCCGGAAGGGCGGGAAAAAAAGGACCCGAAACCACAAACTTTAAAAGAAAAATGCTGTTCACCTGTAATTGCAAAAATTTAAAAAAAAAAAAAAAAAAAAAAAAAAAAGCAACCTCGACCCAGGTATCTACCCCCGAAGGCTCGTCTAAGCATACAAATTCTAGACCACTAAATGCAGGGGTTTGTAATGGAAATACTGACACGAGGAGAACTGTGTTGGTGTTGCTTTGACACCAATATCTCGCTGATAAATTCTCAAATCAATGTAGTCAGTCACTGCTCCAGCAATTTAGGGAAAAAAAAACCCCAAACAAACCCCAAACCAAGTGAATGGACCAGAATGCTTCCAGAGAGGATGATTATTTTAAATACTTGTTTTCTCCCAGGTGCGTATTTCGCCAAAGCGGGTATGCGGCCAACAAAAAGGAGTTAGAAATAAAAGGAGAACTGGTCGGAGAGGGGAAATAAATCACCTAAAAACG
>NW_008794745.1:271561-272407 GCF_000699145.1 Aptenodytes forsteri | reverse complement strand
CACCCCCACACCTACGTAGGTAGGTGCCCGCGGCGTGTGTGTTTGGGTCCGTGGCTGCTGATGGACGCTCCGGTATTTCTATGCATGTGGGAGCTTATATATATATATATATATATAGATGGTTGGATGGAGCACGGTGTACAGGCGTTACACACATTTATCCACTCGCCCGGGTTTTGGGTGTGCGCAGATTTGCACACACTCGCGCTGAGCTGCGCGGAGGGTGGGGGCAGATTTGGTGCTTGCGCGCACCCAAACCCCCTGGGTGTAAACCGTGGGTGAAATGTAAATATTCACACGCGTGGATAACGGATGGGGCACGGGTGGCTTGCGCTTGCATAGGCGCTGTTGCGCGAGCGTGCATAAACGATCTCGTGGTCCGCAGATCCACGCACATGCGGTTTTGTGGTGTGCGTGTGTCTGTGCGTATATATACGTATGCAAACGGACGCGTATATTCACGCGTGTCTATGTATCTCTGCGCTCACGCGTTTTTGCGGTGCGTTCAGCCTGAAGGTACAGACTTTGCTTAAACACTTGAGCAAGGAGAAGGCAACGTGCGTGTGCGCGCGTTTGCACGCTGTGTGTGTGTGTCCAGACTCGTATACGCGTGCACGCCTATATCCATACATATATACATCTGCACACGTACGGGTGCTAGCTTTCCTACCGCTCATCTTTCACTCGTACCGGGCGGTGTTTGGGGGCCCAGCAGCAGCGGGACCCGGGCGGTTCTGGGCTCGGCTCGGAGGCAGAGCGAGCGGTTCTCAGGCCGGATCCGGAGCGGGGCCGGATCCGGAGCGGGGCCGGCGGCGCCGGGCGGGCAGGGGGAAGCGCTTCCCCGTC
>NW_008794745.1:269376-270739 GCF_000699145.1 Aptenodytes forsteri | reverse complement strand
GGGGGCGGGGAAGCGCCGGCGGCTCCTCTGCAGCCACTGGCTGCGCTTGGAGAGATTTTGGGGCAGTTTTGGGTGGGTGGTTTTTTGGTTTGGTTTTTTTTTTTTCCCCCCCCTTGTCAATCTCATTTGGCAAATAATCGCCTCGATTTACTACTTTTTTTTTTTTTTTTTTTTTTAATCAGAGCAAATAATTGGTTCCCGAAGCACACTTGGATCTGTGCAAATAACCAGGTTATCATTTGCTATATATAGCCCGGCGTGCTTGCTTCCAGAGGCGCCGGAGCATTCATTTGACAAGTTTCCTGCTCACCCTAATAACATTATTTAAACAAAAAAAAATAAATTGAGCTGAATAATGCCAATGCCTTCGGATTAACTGGGCTGCTCCTGGCGAAGCGGGAGCTTTGCTGCTGGTTTCCCCCTTTTCATTTCCAAGAAAGAGTGGGTTTTCCTGGAGTTTCCAGCCACTCCGCGTCTTCTTGGGTGATACACACTCATATAGGATATATAACTCCTCGCACCCGCATATACACATATGCGTTGTGTGTCTCGGCGTGTGAATATGTATATTTACGTGCATATATACACACAAGCACCTCCACAGAGAGGTTGCGCACACACAGCCTCGCTGTATTTTGCATTGCACCGAGTGGAGGGGGGGGGGGGGGGGGGGAAGCAGGAATCTCACTGATAGGGCTTTAAAAAGAGGAGAATAATACAAATTAACCTTCCATTACTGCTGCAGTCAACCATGACAGAATAGGCCAGTTGCGTGGTTGGTGACGTCTCCGTGTCCTATAGGAGCAAAGCTCGTGAGATAGCAGCTATCGCCTTGAACTCTCTTTATTTTATTGGAGTATGGCTGGTAATAAACAGTAATATTTAATTTGTCCGAGACCACAAATCGGCTTCTAGCTGGAAGGCTCCTTCGCCTTGACATTACAGTCCTAGAGAGCCTGGACTTGCCGTCCTTTTCCCAGCTGCTTTTTTTTTTTTCTCCCCCCTCCTTCTTCCCCTCCCCCCCTCCCCCCTCCTTCTTCACCCCCCCCCCCCCCTCCCAACCTGCAGACGGAAATAAATTCGATTTATTTGCATCGTTTTCAACTTGTCTTCAAGGTGTTTGAGAGCTAGTTTGGCATTGGAGAGGTGAGTGCTTTCCCAGGCAGCGGCCGTGCTCGGGTTCGCTCTTAGAAACTTCAGAGATTTTCACTTTTGCCTTTCGTTCCGGCGAGGGGAGGGAAGCTCGTGTTCTCTCTCGCTAGCAGCTGCGAGAAACCTTTCTCCTCGCTGCTTTCGTTTATTTTTTTTTAAGAGAAAACCTCTTCTTTCGGGTGAGCTGAACGCCTCGGGGGATGCTCCCCGG
>NW_008794745.1:266082-267410 GCF_000699145.1 Aptenodytes forsteri | reverse complement strand
CCTCCTCTCTCTCTTTTTTAATTACTATTATTGTTTTTTATTTTTTTTTAGGTGGGGAGTAGAAAGAGTGGGGTGGGGAAAACTGTATCTTCCAGATCAGGCTGAGAAAGGGGTGGGGGTGGGGGCTTTATCTGGGTCTCAGGATCCTTTCTAGTGCGTCTGACAACCTGGAAGTGTTTGGAGAGAGCAGGGGAGAGAGAGAGAGAGAAGCAGGCAAGCAGGCTTGCATTGGATAGATTTTTTTCTTCCAGGCTGGGTTTTCACATGCTGATCCGCAAATAAATAAATAAAAGGAAATATGCACACGAGAAGCCTGATCCCATTGTAATTTCCATTGCAAAGGGGGAAAATATACACATACATTATATATATGGAGATGCATTGATTGCATGGAATTCAACAAGCAAGGTAACAGCTCTTCCATTGCCATGTATGTCCGTCGGTGTCTGTAATCTGTGTGTGCGTGTGTGTGACCGAGGGAGAGCGAAAGTGGCTGGCTGGGGGCATTGTTAGACACAAATTGTCTTTGCCGAGGAGCTGCGAGGCCTCGGGAGACGCGGGGTGCAGGGGAAGGAGGGCGGGCTGCCCCCCCCAGGGCTCCCGCGGCGGTGGGGGGGGCTGGGGGGGGCCGGGGCGAAGCTGGAACAAAAGCAGAGGGTGGGGTGATTTTCTTTTTCTTTCCCCTTTTTTTGTTTTGGTTTGTTTTTTTTTTTTTTTTCCCCCCCCTCCCGCAAACCCACTTGGTGCTACTTTAGCGAGGCAAGATGCATTTTTCATACAGCCACCGCGGCCTGGTTCTGTCAAGCTCCATTTCTTCTCAGCTGCTCTTTAAAGGGGAAAAAAAAAAAAAAAAATTAGAAGCCACGGATCGCCAATTGCTCTTAGTTGTTGGGTTATTTTTTGCCGTCATGTCTCGACGCAGAGAGCATCGGGGAGGCTCGCTGGAGCCGGGCTGCCCCACGCTGCCATAGCTGGGTTTCTCTTTGTTTTAATAAACATGCTTTATTATTTTTTTTTTTTCCCCTCGCCCTCCCCCCTAACTTTGCCAGCTCAGGGGGAATAATAGCTCCAAGCCGGAGGGAAATCGATTAAAAAATGGATAACCGGCACTTCCCAAGCTGCAGCAAGAAAAAAAAAAAAAAAAAAAAGAGGAGGAGGGGAAGAGAAAAGCCTTAAATGGTCCCTGGAGCTGCGGCTCTGCCCCCGCGGGCTGTGCCCGGGCCCGGGCCCGGGGCAGCGGCTCCCGCAGCGCCCCTCGGCCCCGCTCCCCTCCGCGCACTTTCCGCGCTCGTAGCGGTTTTGCTTCGCCCTTCAGCCACTGACTGCCG
>NW_008794745.1:263825-264832 GCF_000699145.1 Aptenodytes forsteri | reverse complement strand
CCGGGCCGGGCAGCTGGAAGTGAGTGCAGCGCGGGTTTGTCGGGCAGCCCTGCCTAGCGCTCCGGCTCGCTCCCCGTTGCCTATCTATCTCTATCTATCTATCTATCTATCTATTTTATTAAACGTCAGCATTGACTTATGCGTCTCTTATCTCTGCTCTCTCCCCGATGTGTGCCTGCAGTGGGGGATTCAGCGAAGGAAGCTCGTAACATGGCGGATAGCGAGGAAGGCTTTGGGCTCCCGACCACGCCGGCTGACTCGGAGGCCAAAGAGCTCCAGGCTGAAGCCAAGCAGGACACTCAGCTGGGGGCCACCAGCAAGTCCCCCACCTCGCCCCAGGCAGCCTTCACCCAACAGGTAAGGCCCCACGCTCCTCTTTCTCTCCCCCTCGCTCTTTTTTCCTCCCTTTTCTTTGCGTTTTTTCCCCCCAAATACCAGCTCAGCTGGGTGGCTGCTGCAGCTCTGGGCGGTGACGAGTCACTTTAGGCCCCACGGGAGTGAAAAGTCTCACCTGACTGTGGGCCTCATCCTGCTTTAGTGTTATTTGGGGTCGTGTTCAAGCGCTAAACCTGCGGGGAACTGCACGCGCGAATATCGGGGTGCGTGGAGGGGCACGCACGCAAAAGCACTTAAAATACCGGAGAGAGGAACCCGCTCATGCAGCGGCAGCGGCGCACCCACCGGCGTCCACGCGTGAGTGTACAAATGCACACGCGAACACACACACAGACAGCTGCGTGCGCGTGTATGTATTTGCTATGCCCGTGCATATTTGTGTAAGATAGACACATATATATATATGTGCACCCCTCGTACACCCGGGCGTACGCATGCACACGCAGACACAGCCGCACTCGTGCACAGCCGCACTCGTGCACGCACAGCTCTGCCCGCACCCACGCAAAGGGCCCCGAGGGCAGGACGGCGGTGTCACCCGTGGGCACACCCGTAGCGACCCGGGGGCCAGGCGCACCCTTGGGTGCTCCTCGTACCCCCCATCAGCCCTC
>NW_008794745.1:261226-262359 GCF_000699145.1 Aptenodytes forsteri | reverse complement strand
CGTGTGCGTGTGTGCCACGGCCCCGGGAGAGCCCGCAGAGCCCGGGGCCGGGCCCCCGGGGCGGGCGTGCGGAGAGCCCTCCCTGCGAGGATACATTCAGAAGAAATTGTTTCTTCTGGCTTCTTGCTTAACCAGAACAGTTGGATCGTTAATCCCAATTTCAGGCCTTTGGAAGCTTTCCAGGCGAACGCGAGTTGCAACCGCTTGGCCAAAAGCTAACCTTGTTTAGAGCAGCTCGCTGGGCGATTTCGTTATTATTGTTATTATTATTATTATTAATTTTTAATTGAAGGAGCAGCTCGGCCCTTCTGCGATTTTGCAACGCCTTACGCTGTTTACAGAACTTTCTTATTTATTTTGCGCGGGCGGAGGCGAATTTATCCAGAACACCCACGCCGCCCCATTTAAAAGTATATGTGGTCTCAAGCTACTGTTTATATACTGATAGCGAAGCTGTTTAAATGCATCGATAGATGTGTCCGCAAATAAATAGCACGCGGATCCAACCGCGTCCGGCCACACGCTTCTATACGCGTGTGTTTGTCTGCGTGGGTGTGTAGAAAAATATACAGCCTTGCAAATCCAACTTTATTGGGACTGCGCGTAAGCGATTCCATGACCGGCTTAGTAAACCTGATCCACAGATATTTATATGCCTACGCGTGTATATTTGAGGCGATTTAACGTTATCTTTAATATTAACGTACGTTGGAGGACTGTTAAATTGAAGAGTGCCTAAGCCAGCGAGACCCAGTGAAATAGTCTCTCCAGCCCCATCAGCAAACCGGGGCCGAGAGAGGCTCTTTTCGTTGCGATTTTAAATTAAAATCCCCGGAGGAAGCGGGGGGAAAACCCTCCGAGCGTGGAAATAGGAGTAGCTTTAGATCGCGAGGGCACAATAAACAACGCGGAGTCAAACTTTCATTTCGCTCTGTCAGCTGGCGTTTGTTGTGGTCTTCCAAAATTTGCCTGAAGAGGGAGGAAAGAAAAAAAAAAAAATAGTATCGAGCTGGTTGTATAAAGTTCTAGCGAATAGACCTGTCTCACGGCTCGCCTTCCCCTGGAACCTCGCTGCTGCTGCTGCAAAAATCGGTTTTAAAGAAGGGTCCTGCGTCCGAGGGGAGGTGGTACAA
>NW_008794745.1:257777-261059 GCF_000699145.1 Aptenodytes forsteri | reverse complement strand
CTTTTGCAGAAATTTCAAACATATATCGCAGTGGACAGAAATCTCATCTGGAGAGCAATAAAATAGACATTTACAGTGCAGGGGCTTTAGGGGAGCTACGGGATAGGTTTCCTTATTTATATAATTCCCCATGTTTATTGTTGGAGAAGTCCGTGTTCTTGCCGGTCAGGTGTTTTCGACGGAGTTACAGATCATTCTTCAGGTGGAATTTGGTTCAAACATATATCGCAGTGGACAGAAATCTCATCTGGAGAGCAATAAAATAGACATTTACAGTGCAGGGGCTTTAGGGGAGCTACGGGATAGGTTTCCTTATTTATATAATTCCCCATGTTTATTGTTGGAGAAGTCCGTGTTCTTGCCGGTCAGGTGTTTTCGACGGAGTTACAGATCATTCTTCAGGTGGAATTTGGTTTCTTCTCCCTTAAAACGTTAAAGCTAAATCCCCGCTTTCTTCGTTGGTAGCTTCCCCCCCCCCCCCCCCCCCTCCCATTTTCTCTTTGGACTTTATGTAAAAATAAGATACCGTTGGTGCTGTGGACAAGTGTGAGACGAAGAGTGCCGTATTTTTAGAGGTGTGGGGTTTTTGTTTATGCGTGTTTTAAGTCCAGGGATACATTTTCATCTCCTTTATTTTTAAATATTTGGAAAGCTCAAACTAAAATAACATCAGTGTTTTAAGTCCCTGCCTTGCAGTAATGGAAAATATTTCGAAAAGCCCCTGTCTTCAGTGTGTATCCGAGGGTTTCCAAGTATTTGTCAGGTGTGTTTGCTGATGTCTCTGTACGCGCTGCACACAGGTTTGGTGTCACACCTGGGGGCGTGTAGGGGTGGTTTTTTTTATATCTGCACGCAGAGCCGTTAATACACATGGGGGGTGGTTGAAATATATGTATTTTAAATAGACATATTTATAGAAATATATGTTTTTACTTTTTTTTTTTTTTGGCAAATCTCCCCTCCTGTTTCAGCGGTTTATGTATAGAGGGAAGTAACTTGCTTCCAAAAGCTCTCACCAGATTTGTTCAAAGAAGGGGGAGTCGAACTCTTGGCGAAACAAATAATTAAGAAAAATACGAACAGGCGAGCAGGCACACGAGTAGGTGAATAAATAAACCCGCCAGCCTCGCAATTACTATTCTGCCTTGATAAATCGCTTGTTTCGCCTCAGCTGGGACCCCGGGCGGCACCCAAACATCTCCCACACCCCAGGGGAAGGATGCACCCATCCTCTCTGCCCGAGCCTTTCAGGAGGGTCCATCTGAGAGTGTGGCGTTGCTTTTTCGTTAATTGACCCCCCCCCCCCCCGCCTCCTCTCCGCAAACACACACGAAACCACCTTGGAAAACTTTCCTTTCTCCGCTTTTATATTTATGTACTTTATTTTTTGGTGTTTTGTTGTTTTTTTTTTTTTTAATAGGCGTATGTTCCCCAGTTACAAAGTGAAGGTCACTGGACTCAATCCAAAAACTAAGTACATACTGTTGATGGATATTGTACCAGCGGATGACCACAGATACAAATTTGCAGATAATAAATGGTATGCACGCGTGGGGGAAAGGGGAGGGAGGGGAGCTCTGTGTCGGGCTTTCTGGGCTGGCCAAACCTGGGCGGCACGGGTTGGGGGATACCCTTGAATCAGCGGCTCATCCTTCTTTTTCCCCCGCGGAGGAGAGATGTTGGGCTGCTTGGGGCTTCACCTGAGCCCCTCGGGATGCTCCCGCGGTCCTTGGGAGAGAAACGCATCAAAAAAAGGAGAAAAGTCTGTCGCAATTAGCTAACCATAACCGTAATCCTGTTTGACCGTGAGATTATTGGCTTTTGTGGAGCTGATGGTTTAATTATATTAAGGAAGGGAATACCTCCGGGCAGGAAAATCTTTAAGGATCGGTACACGGCCCGTCCTTTGCTCCTGGGGGGTGGGGGGGGAAATTGGGGGGGGGGGGGGAAGGATGGGGTTAAACGGGGAAACAGCGAGAGCCATCTCCGACAGGAAAGGTGCCAAAGAGCTCAATTAATTCCCCGAGCAGCGTTTGTAAATGCCTTTTCTCCCCAAGCGCGGCGTGACCGCCCGGCACCGCGCTGCCTCCGCGTACGGGGATACCTGAGCGGGAGGGACCCCACCGGGGGGGATGGATGGGGGGAGCGGGAGCCCCCCGCCTCCGGCCGGAGCTCAGTGCCTGTGTCTCCACGCAGGTCGGTGACGGGGAAGGCAGAGCCGGCCATGCCGGGGCGGCTGGACGTGCACCCCGACTCACCCCCCCCGCGGGGATGAGGCAGCTGGTTTCCTTCCAGAAGCTAAAACTCACCAACAACCACCTCGACCCCTTCGGACATGTAAGTACCGGGGGAGGGAGAAGGGCACCGCGCCCGCGGAGGGCTGCCGGGGGCCCCACGCGTGCTCACGGCCCTCTCCCGCGGCGTGTCGCTCACCCACGCATGGCCTCCCCCACCACTGCCGGCACCACCAAGGCCATGGCAATGCCACCCATCCCCAAATCCGTTGCGTTGGTGGGGTGTTATTTTCTTCCCTGAGAGGGTGGGATGAACCCCAATGAAGGACACCCCCCCAAAATGGAAGCATAAACCTTAAAAATGGGCTGTTTCGCAGCACTGCGTGGGAACTGATTGCAGACCCCCGGGGGCTGGAGTCCGCGAGTGGGCGAAACGCGCCCGGCTTAATTGAGTATTTGGCTACTTGGTTTTAACCTTATGGAGAGTCTTGGAGCGTTAAAATCTGCTCGTTGCCTCCGTGAATTTGGCTAACAGGTAACATCGATCAGGCATAATTATTCGAGGAAATAGGACCTAAACCCATGTGGATCCCCCGATTAAAAAAAAAAAAAAGAAAAAGCGACAGTAATTAAAGACAATACAAAAATTGAAATCCCGCTAGAGCTTCTTGGACATAAAAAGGCCTTTGCTGGACTCGTGGGGCCGTGAAAGCTTGTGTGAATTCTGCAGCCAGAAACAGCCCTCCTTCGAAGGTCTCCAAAGATGCGTGTTCCTCTGAGCAAAAATATATGTGCATGTATGAATAATATATATATCTATAAAAAAATATATATATATAATTACTTAAGCGGGTATGCGAATCCAGATCCCGCCATCCCTTTCCAAGAGCATATTTTTCTCCAGCCTCATTTCAACACTTCGGTTTCATTTTTTTTCCCAAGTTCTTTTCTTTTTTTTTTTTCCCCTTCGCTTTTTAATGATAAACCTTGTGCTATTAAATCCCTGCCCACGTGCTCACGAAGAAGCGGGGGGTGGGGGCGGGGGGGA
>NW_008794745.1:257191-257763 GCF_000699145.1 Aptenodytes forsteri | reverse complement strand
TGGTGCAGGGCAGAGCGGCCACATGAGCCCCCAGCCCACCCCAACGCTGAGCATCTTTTTACGAGCCCTCCTTTCCCCCTCCAGCTGGGGGGTTGATTTCTTTTTTTTCCTCTTTTATAATTTTTGTTTTATTTTAATTTTGCCTTGAGCTGGGGGCAAAGCGGTTTGCAAGCGCTGCTTTCCAGGGATCGGGCCCTTCCCCGCTCCCCCGGGAAAGGGGAGGGGAGAGCGGGGACTCCGCGGCAGCGCAGCCGGGGCAACCTCTTCCACCCCCCGGGCTGGTTTTGGGGAGCGGCGCCGGGGGTGGGGATCCGGCCCGGGGGGAACGGGGCCAGGCATCCCCCGCTGCGAACAGGCGGCTCTGGGGAAAAGTCCCTCTAAACAAACCGAAGGCGCTGAGGGGACAATAAGGGACTTCAGAGGAGGGGCTGCACCAGGAGTCTCTCAATTAGAGTCGCTGTAATGAAATTAAAAACCATTAGATCGTTCACCGTTGATGTCTACGACTTTCCTGGATGTCAAAGCAATTTGCTTAAACCCCCGGGACGGGGGAGGCGGCGGCGGGGCGCGCT
>NW_008794745.1:250847-256743 GCF_000699145.1 Aptenodytes forsteri | reverse complement strand
GCAAGGACCCAACTTTCACAGCATCACCCGGCCCTGATGGGCATCTTGGCTGGGGGGAAGTGGGGGGGTTTTTTGAGAGATATGTCCCCCCCCCCCCCAGCACCTAAATCAGCCCTTCTGGGGGAGCCCTGAAGAGGGCGAAGGTTTTGGGGAAGGGGATGCGAGGACCTGCGGGCCCCTGTCCTCCTCCTCTTCCTCCTCTCCCCATCCCCGGGCAGCGGGGGGGGGAGGGAGGTGTGCGCCGTGCTGTGCCCCCTCCATTCCCACGGGATGTCCTCTCCTTCTCCCCTTGCCCAGATCATCCTGAACTCCATGCACAAATACCAGCCCCGGCTCCACATCGTGAAAGCGGACGAGAACAACGGCTTCGGCTCCAAGAACACCGCCTTCTGCACCCACGTCTTCCCGGAGACCGCCTTCATCGCCGTCACCTCCTACCAAAACCACAAGGTGAGGGGCTGGGCCGGCCCTCGCACCGGCAAACCGCATCCCTTCTCCTTCCCTTCTCCCACTGCTCCTCCTGAGGGCCTCGGCTCCCCTTCCCCCTTCTTTTCTTTCCCCCCTTTTTCTTTTCTTTCCCCCCTTTTTCTTTTCTTTCCCCCCTTCTTCTTTTCTTCCCCCCTTCTTCTTTTCTTCCCCCCTTCTTCTTTTCTTCCCCCCTTCTTCTTTTCTTCCCCCCTTCTTCTTTTCTTCCCCCCTTCTTCTTTTCTTTCCCCCCTTCTTCTTTTTTTCTTCTTTCCCCTCCTTCTTCTTCTTTTCCCTTCTTCCCCTTCCCTCTCACCACGCGCCCGTCCCATCCCCTCTGTTATTCCTGGCGACACATACAAAGCGTCTGAAGACAGGGCTTAGGGCGAGCCGAGGAGGAATTAGCTCAACAGGATGGTTTGCTCAGAGAGGAGACGACCAACCGAGGAAGTTGGCTTTATCTTCTTTCCCCCCCCATCGGTCAAAGCCTTCTAATCTGGAGAAGGGAGCCCGGCGCTCCCCTCCGCAGCCGGGGCGCTGATAACCCGGGCTGGCCGTGCTCCGGCCCTTTGTTTGGGGAAGGGCTCCTTCCCCGGCCGCTCCTCGGGCGGCCCTGCGGGGGGGTCGGCGGGGGGGGGGGGGGGCCCAGCCACACCTGGCAGCCCTCGCTCCTTTCGTGTGGCCTTTGTTCTTTGTTTGGGGAAGGGCTCGGCCGCTCCTGGCAGCGAGGAGGCCCTGGGAGGGAAGGGAGGCTCTGCGCCTGAAATCAGCTCCCTGCCTGCCCAAGCAAAATAAAACAAAAAAAAAAAACCCCAAACCCCAAATAAGGTTTTCTTGGGGTGCCGCCGGGCGGACACGCATGGGTTCCCACTGCCGTCCCCCTCTGCCTGCCCACCCGGGGGGACCCCGCTGCGGGGCTGCTGCCCCCTCTCCTTCCCTTGCTTGGCTTTTGGGCTTCCCCACTCAGCGAGGAAGGAGGTGGAGGAAGGCTCAGGGCTGGGTTAGTTCTCAGCAGATGTACTTAGCGATGCCTTTCACTGACTGCCCCTCACCGCTGCCTGCAGACCCCGACAGCCCCTCTCTAGGGCAGAGCCCCATGAAAAGCCAATTTTCCTTCCACAAAAAAGCAAATTCCTTCCCAAATCACATAGAAAGTGATTACTACAAGCTTTTACTGGTACTTACGGGCAGGTAGGATGGCTCCTTTGTGCTTGACAGAGTGAAATCATGCGCTTGTTTTTTCAAACGGAGAAAGGTCATTTAGCACCCCGGATAAATCCTGGGTGCTTTCCTGGAGATGTAAGTAAGAAGCTCCTAAACCTGCGTGAAACGGTTGTGTTTCCTCCATCGATCAGTTGGCAAGGGAGACGGAGAGAGCAGAGGTAGGCTGGAGAAGAAAGAGTGTTTCACCGTAACTAGGGAGAAAAGAAAATACTTCCCTGCCCTTTAAAGTAGGAGCTGTTGGCACAACCAGGACAAGCAAACTGAATCCAAACTGAGTCCTCGCCAAATTACGCCTTAAATTATAACTCCGCTGTGGATGCTATAAAATCAAGTTTAACTTCTGCTTGATGGATTCGGAGAAAGAATATAATATTAATGGAACTGGGAGTTAATAAAACAGGACATGCTGCTCACTTTAAAGGCATTTCCCTATGAGAAAATAGACCTGAATTTAACTGCGTTCCTCTGAAGAAAAATAGGACTGTTTTATAGAAAAAAAAATTATCATGCAAATAAAACAAAAGCAAAGCAGAAGCATGTAAGTACAGTAGTTTGGGAAAACTGCCATATTAGGAGGAGCAGGAATATTTGATTGTAAATCAACAACATCTGGTTGATAAGAAATGACATCTGTGTATCCGTCTCTGTCAAAACATACGCACTGACAAACGCGTGAATCCCTACAGACACACACGCACTCGCATCCCAGCAGACACATGCACAAGCACACAGACAGCACTACATATTTTACACACCCCCCTACACATTTTACATACACTTACATCCCTCCCGCCCCGATACACGCATTCCTCTTCTTGCTGCACTGAATCGTTGGGGGAACAAATAAAGAGTGGCTCTAGCCCCAAGATAAAGACCCAACTGAGAGAGATAGAGCCATAAAAATAAACCAGGGAATGATCTACCCTAAATGGCATCTCCCTCCAGGGAAGGGAATAAAATTTGCAGCTTGCCCCAGTGCAGATGGAGAATAATACCGGGGCTGAGGCGGCGCGCAGCTGATGCCGTTGCAGATGCTGGCTGTGTGGAAAGGGTGACATCCTTCAGCTGAGCTGAGTGGCAAGCGGGGACTTTTCCACAGGCAGAAACCCGAGTTCGGCTTTCACAGCTGAGGTGTTGCTTGGCAAAACATATTTTCACGTCGCAAGGCAGACTGCATTTCCCGTTGCCATAAACGATTGCAGTCCCACCGGCCTGTGTCTGTCTGCATCGAGCTCCCCAAGGAGGGTCTGCCTGTCCAGCCCCACGTCTCTTTGTCAGTGCACTACCTATTTTTTCCCGTTTACAGCCATCTCTCTCTCACTTCCACCCATCACCTGTAGCGCATCCTTCACGCACACTTTCCTATCCGCACAATCACGCACAGTTTGTACACACCAACGTATTTTACACACAGTTTTTATACACCGCTGAGCTGAGTGGCAAGCGGGGACTTTTCCACAGGCAGAAACCCGAGTTCGGCTTTCACAGCTGAGGTGTTGCTTGGCAAAACATATTTTCACGTCGCAAGGCAGACTGCATTTCCCGTTGCCATAAACGATTGCATCCCACCGGCCTGTGTCTGTCTGCATCGAGCTCCCCAAGGAGGGTCTGCCTGTCCAGCCCCACGTCTCTTTGTCAGTGCACTACCTATTTTTTCCCGTTTACAGCCATCTCTCTCTCACTTCCACCCATCACCTGTAGCGCATCCTTCACGCACACTTTCCTATCCGCACAATCACGCACAGTTTGTACACACCAACGTATTTTACACACAGTTTTTATACACCCATGTATTTTACACACACACACACACACATATATACACAAACAAATTTATACGTGCATGTGCTTTAGGTTTCAAGAGCTATGTTATGGGTGAATTATATTACAGTATTAATTGTATGACCTGCCCATAAATGCATTTGAGTCTATGCTTACACAGCTTATAGAAATACCTGCCTGATTTCAGATCTGTCAATTTATTTCAATAGCACAGCTGCAGTCCCAATGTAGGGCTTGTGCTTATTTCCCCTGATGTTTTAGACAGCCTGAAAAGATATTTAAGCACGCTGGGATCTCCCCCTCCTCGGCCCTACTCCCCAAAAGGAGGCTTAAGCTACGAAGAAAGTTTTGGTAAAGTTTTCAGTGCGGTTGTCAGCAGCTCGGCCGACCACCTCCCCCCTCTCTGCAACCCTGAAAAAATACCCCAGAAATATTGAGGTGTTAAAATAGGTCACATGCACATTTCATTTCCTTGCCATTTACACAATGGGCGCTTGCAATCAGGTTGATTCCCAAATATTAACTTCCCCTGCAGTTAAGTACCATTTTGCTGTAGCTTAAATCATTGTGCTACTAGCTCATATTTATTAGGTACTAGCTCTCTGCTTAGGACCAGGAAATGAACCCTAATAGACAGAAATAATTAAGGTTCTGCCCTCACGAGGGTTCTTTCTAAAGCAAGAATTCGCAACAATTATTCTCATTAATTTTTACAACCTACTTTCTCCGTTAGCTGGCCTTGGGCTTCATATTGGTTTTCCCCCCTCAGGATATCCGGTTTTATACTGATTTTTTTTTTTTTTTCCTTAAGTTATTTAACATTCTTGGTAGCCCAAATTCTTTTAAGGAAACATTAGTCCCAGCTGGGATGCTATAGGCACCCAGAAATGCTATGTGCACCATAGCGATGCGGAGAACCAGGGAAGGGCCTGGCTGAAGACTAATCTGATGCACTCCCAGATAGCCAGCGGGCACAGAGAAACATGCTGGTGGGCTTTCTGAATATAGAGGTTCATCCCACCCCCAGAAAGAGCCCTGTACTAAAAGAGCACTGTTAAGTCGGCCAAGTCAACTGGTGCTCCATCCTGCCAAATTTTGGAGAGCTGCCCCCGTGGCTCTTCTCCGAGCACGTGGCCTTTTACTGCTCCGTCGAGGCATCTCGCAGGGCTGTGTAGGTGTAGCTGCTGCCGGAGGCGGGCAGGTCCTTGGGCTCGGGCTGTTTTGCCCTGAGAGCTCAGTTCTTCTTGTCTTTGGTTGCAGGTAGCCACCTCCATCACTTCAGTAGAGGCCACCAATGTGGTGGCCCAGCTGGCAGCCCGTGGAATGCTTCTGTGCCAAGGTTGGACCTGGTCCAGTCCCCTGAAGCAGCCCTACAGGGCTGTGTCCCCCAAACTCTTGCAGCCCAGCCTGGGGCCATTGGCCCTGTGTCTTCCCACCTCCATAGCAAGAAGGGGCAGTCTCTCTCCTTACTCAGGGCAGGCTCCCCTCCGAAGGGGGGTCCCCCAAGCACTGAGAGAGGCAGGGCTCCCTGGGGTTAAGTGAGGTGAGACCATGTATCTCCTCTTTATCACCAAGACTGGTGGCTTCTGTGCAGCCCTCGGTCGCTCAGGGACCGCAGTGAGCTCTTCTCCTCTCACTGACCCTCTCTGGGGCTCCTCACATCTCTACTCTCAAATGCGTAGTCACGTTCCAGGCTTCGGTGGGAGAGTGCTTGCTTCAAGAGGTCTTGTGTCCTTCAGAACCTGTGTCTGAACCAGTCCTGTCTTCCTCTGCCCCTTTGTCCTCAGTCTTGTCCCTGCCTCCCTGCCAGCCCCGGGACAGGGTGCTACGCCAGCCCTGAGCCCCCGGCCCCTTTCAGTCCTCAATTCAGACCCCCTCCCCAAGCTCTGCAAAGACACCCTATATCTCTCCAGCTTCACTCCCGCCTCCTGACCCACCTCCTTCCTCCCCACCCAACACTGTGCAAGGTCTGTCTCTTCTCATTCTCCGTTCTTGTCTCCAGGTTAAGCCAACAGCCTCCTCAATGAGCCCCTCTGTCTCGCACCAGTACCTCCGACCAGCCACTGGCTCTCAGTCCCTCTCATTTCCTTCACTGGCTTCTGGGTTCGGCATCTTCTCCCCCCTGCCAGCAGCTCCCCCTTCCCCTGGCCTTTACCTTGGGCTCCGAGTCTCAGCTTCCCATCCAGCTCCTCTGTTTGGCCCAGCCAGATGTACGTAGTCTCAGCAGGCACCTTGTCTTCATCTATTTCTTTCCTTCCCACTGCTCTGGTTTGGCTTCCTCCTCTACGCTGACTCGGTTTCCACCTGGGGTACGTGAGAGTGCGAAAGAAAAAGGCTCTGTGCTTTCAAGCCTGAAGCCCAGGCTCCCAGTTGCTCCCAGCACAGCTGGCTGCAGCAGTGGCGGGGATGGTCCTGGCCCATCCCT
>NW_008794745.1:249552-250664 GCF_000699145.1 Aptenodytes forsteri | reverse complement strand
TGTAAAACTGTGGCGGGGATGGTCCTGGCCCATCCCTGCCACGCTGAACAGGACCATGGTCACCTGCAGGGCAGGGACAGCACGTATCCCCACAGCGTGGGGAGGTCCACGCGTGCTCAGCTCAAGGGTAATCACCCCGACCTCTTCAACGTTAAATGGGGCAACCTGAATGGTGATTTTTCTTTTCCCACTCAGGCTTTTAAGTTGTCCAAGTGGGGCAGATTTTCACAAGAAGAGAACTTGGAAACTAAGGATCCCTCCTTGCAGAACGTGAAGTCCCTTTTCCAAAATGCCCAGCCTTTAGGACAGTTTCAGAAAAGCCCAAGAGGGTCAGGGTGGTGTGTTTTCCCTTTTCTGAAGTGCTCAGAAAAAGTGGGACCAGTTGATAGTAAAATAAGTAAATAAAAAGGAGCCCAGGGCATATACCTGGTGTGGAACATTTCAGCCCTAACGAAGTTTTGTAAAGTTAGAAGCAATTGAGAAAGAATCTTATTATGGCAAGTGCTTGACAAAAAGTAATACTAAGTGGTAGTTTTGATCCTGGCCGTAACAATATTCATGAGCCTGTAGACACCTACACCCATATAAATATAAACACGTGGCTGTGCAAAAAAAAAAAAAAAAAAAAGTAAAGCATCTTTCCTCGACCTAACTAGATGCAAAGTTAAATTTTATCATGCTGGAGCTAAGGATGCCGTTGGAAATGTCTCAGCAGAAGTGCTTTGTGGTTAGTTAGCCCAGAGAAAGGAGTGCAGAGGAGCGGCGCTGAGATTTCATTGGGAACTGTCGCTTCCCGTTAAAGCGAAGATGAACCCCATAGGTCAGACAAGCCCTGAAAAGTGTAAATCAGGGAGGCGTCACCCTGGAAAGCTCTCGCCTCAGAAGGGTCTGCAGCAGCTTTAGAAATCAGTGGTCAGAAGCAAACTTTGCCATCAGTTTCTTTCAGTAACAAATATATAAACAAAGCCCTACAGTTTTACTGAATCTGTGCTATATAATTTAGCCCTGGGCACTCTGTCTTAATGACCTTGCAGGACGTTGTATTTTTTTTTTTATTTTTCATGATGTAATTGTCATTTGACTTTCTGACAGCTTTTTCTCCCCTCCCACCC
>NW_008794745.1:245022-249529 GCF_000699145.1 Aptenodytes forsteri | reverse complement strand
ATTTTATTGTCATTTGACTTTCTGACAGCTTTTTCCCCCCCCCCCCGCCCCCCCGCAATGAGTTACAGTCAATTAAACAGAGTTTTGCTGTGGCAAAGTTGATCCAGAAGGAGGTTATTTCCACCCATTCGTTTGCTTTTCCACCTGTGAAATAGTTTCTAAGTCAGACAAAAACTGGCCAAACAAAATATCTTCCACAGGCTGCTCTCTAAAGCAGGGATTCACCAACTTTCTCTCTATTTTCTATTTTGTTGCATACGGTTTTGTTCAATCTGGCTTGGACTCTCCTGGCTTAGTGCTAGGGCTGATGCCATGAGTTATCATCTAGGGAAACTTTGCTCTGAAAGCTCCTGCTGAAATCCACCTGAAGTACACCAAAGAGCTGAGACCTAATTTAAAACCTTCTGTAGGCCCTGGTTTCTAGACGCCTTCATTCTAGCAGATCTCTAATTTGAAGAAGGTTGAAGTTAGCCATGCTTCACACGGGGCTTTCTGCCCCCAGCACTCATGTTAATACTGTTGCTTGTAAGAGTGTTCCTGATGAGGGTAAGGGGACTTCTCATAAAGCGACGTATTTGCAAGGTTGAGGTCCCACACGATATTTTGTCCGACATTTTGTGGGTGATTAAAGGCTTGATTCGTCAAACAGGGCATTCAAACTGAGGTCCTTAAATTAGGGGCTAGCATGTTGACGACTCCTTCTCCGGTGAATGGAGAGCGTTGGGGACCTGTGAAGGCAATGCTACCCACCTCAGAGCCCCAGTGCCCTCTGGCAGTCCCCATCTCCCTCTATTGATTCTAGCAGGAATGCCGGGAGACGAGGTTCCCAGTGCAGGCGCCTTGGTTAAAATGCCTTCGGTTAGGTTGGGATGAATCCGGCCCTTTGTACATTTGTGTGCTGGTGCCAATACTGTAAATCCTTGCTCAGTGAAGGACTTCACTTATGCAAGCAAATATTGCCATTGGGTTCGGCAAGTAAGGACAACTCATACATTTAGTGTGCTTCAGAATGCAAATTGCATAGAAACATTCAAAAAGTTGAATAATGCCTATTATTCATTACAGAAGTGCCACCACCTCTCCGGTGGAACCCGATAGGCAGTTGCTTTGCAAAATACACAGCTGGTTGTCTATTTAGGGATTTTAATTACAAAACGTGCCCCTGTTTTACTGCTAGAGAACGGCTCAAACGGCAAATTGGACCAAATGGATTGTTTGTTCCCCCTTCTCTTTGAAATCTGAAATGCGTGACAAAAAAAAGTGCAATGCCCTGTTTATGTACTAAATTAGGTCCTGATTTAATGGGAATGCCCATGGGGACAAGCGTAGGGGTGACGGGGTCTTTGTGTGAGATTTGGGGCTGAATTAGGCAAAAATGGCAAAGAAACTAATGGCCTTTGGAAAAAAAAGATGTTATAAGACGAGAAAATAGCAAAATAATCTGGTCGTGCAGACACCTGGCGGGGTTTGCTATTGACACTAGCCAAGCCAGGTTTTTCTCTTTGAATTTTGGCAAAGAGGTGGGTCCAGTTGCGTGTGCTTGACTTGGTGAACATGAACCTCTCTCTGTTCTCCCACCATTAATCTCGAGCTCTTTCCTTCCCATTGGCCAACTTTCAATAGGAAGGAAGGACGGTGTTTCCATAAAATGCGGTGAGCACATGAAGTTCCTCCAATGGCAAACACAGGGTTGCCTTTCCTCCTGGGCAAGTGCAGGTGGCTCTCCTCACTCCTGGCTGAGGGCTCGGACTGCCAGGCAGCGATGGAGAAAGAGAAGAAGGGGACCTGTTGCCTCTTCTGCCTGCGTATTAGGGCATTGCAGCTACATCACACCTGATCCAGACTCAGTCCTGCTCTGCAAAGACACCAAAGCATTTGCATCAAATTTGGCACGGCAGGGTGAGTTTGTAGAAGATCAGCAGGGCATTTGAGGGTGTTGCTGGTCCACAGTTAATATTTGCTTAAATGGCAACCCCTGGCTTGAGAAAACCTACTCATCTAAGCCCTCAGGAGAGGTATGTGAAGGAGAGGATGTGATCCAGACTCAGTCCTGCTCTGCAAAGACACCAAAGCATTTGCATCAAATTTGGCACGGCAGGGTGAGTTTGTAGAAGATCAGCAGGGCATTTGAGGGTGTTGCTGGTCCACAGTTAATATTTGCTTAAATGGCAACCCCTGGCTTGAGAAAACCTACTCATCTAAGCCCTCAGGACAGGTATGTGAAGGAGAGGATAGCACCTCTTTGAGCAACACGGTTGCTTTGGATAAGGGTACGTTCTGTACAGCAGCTGCTTTAAACGTTTAACTTAGATGTTGTAAGAGGACCAAAGTTAGGAGTCTGAGGGGGATTCATCCCAGCAAGCTTTAGATGCTGAAGGTAGCCGACTAAGCGAGCAAACTAGTCCCTCTTAATTCCTTCTAGAGTCAGTAGGGAGGCAAATATTCCTCCAGGGCACGATGGTCAGAGGTGGAGTTGCCCTCCAAGTACCTTAGGTAGTTAGTCCACGCAGTGCTTGCAGGTGTGGGGCTGGTTGGGGAAGGATGTCAGATGTACATTTAGCTGGTCTGAAATACAGAACGGGTGAGCCTTACCAGTCTGAGTGAGAGGATCCGGGGTCTGAGAGGTAAGGTTTTGGTCATGGCTGCACATTGATGAGAAAATACTTGTTGGTGTCAGTGGGATTTGTTCAGGCAGTATGACCTTCATCCCTGGTCCTCTGGTCAGTGCAGCCCTTTCTGTCCCAACAGCAAAAAGAAAGTAAGTAACTCTAAGAAAGCAGATTTCCTCGAGAGAGAAATTTGTGTGTGTGTGTGCAGTTCCATGTGTTAGTTATGGGACAAGCCTCAGCGAAGTGAGAGGTTGTTGACAAGAGATATTTTTCCAGTGGAGACACATAGAGGAAGGCCCATCTGGAGTGGTCAATGCCTGAGCTGAAGGATGACTTGAGTTCCTGAAAGCTGTGTTTTCCCCCACATCCCTATTGGCTTGGGTTTAATAAACAATATCCCCTCTCTCCCAGGCCATGCCTTGGACTTGCGATGAACTCATTCCATTTCCTCCCTTTCAGATCACCCAGTTAAAGATTGAGAACAACCCTTTTGCAAAAGGTTTCCGCGGCAGCGACGACATGGAGCTCCACAGGATGTCCAGGATGCAGAGGTAACGTGTGCCTCCGTCGCGGGGACCCGCTCAGGACCGCGAGAGCCGCCTGGGCTTTGCTTTGCATGCCCCTTGCGGCTTGAGCTAAGCCGGGACTTAGTGGCAGTCCCTTCTCTGGCATCTGCTTGTGCGTTTCATGTCAAGCTGTTGAAATATCACCAGGATGTGGGGCCAAAATCCAGGACTTCCCACTCGGAGGTGAATGCCTTAACTGCTGGGTTACAGAGGCAGGATCTCACTTGTGGGTTGTCCTCTCGGCCGCAGGGACCTTGTATTTCTTTCTGACATGTTCCCATCCACAACCACCTCTATCTTTGTGCTAAACAGATGTCTCTGCGGCTGCATGTGGGCTTAAACCTGTTTAAAGCAACAAGAGACTTGGACTAGCTCTGAGAAGCTCTGGTCATCAGGCTACTGCAGAGGAGCTGTTGGGTATTTTTTTCCCCAGGTGGCAGTGCTTTAAAGACAAAGCTCTCAGCCCTGTTCTGGGAGCAGGTTTTTTAAGGATGTTCCAGATGCCTCTGGAGACCTTGGTGTGGAGACGTATGTTGTGCTGGTTTCTGGCTTTTGGAGGGTCTTTGGCAGGAGGGGAGTGTTTGCCTGGTCGGTTCTGGATGTGCAGGTCAGGAGCGTAGGCGTGGTGGTTTCAGGTTGAAGAAGGAAGTTATTAGAAAATGCTGGGATCTCCAGGGCCAGGTGGCTGAAGGGGTCTTTTTGAATCTCAGTTTTGGATGTAAGTACTTAAGCTGAAAATCAAGCCTAAATCCTGTTTAAAAATCCCGTTTAAAGTCCTTTTCTAAACGTCAGGTCCTGCCGGTAATTAACTTCATGCCTTTCACTTCACTTGGAACTTCGTCCATGTGCCAAGTTGCTTCCTGGTACAAATGTTTTGCAGGAACCCTGCCATACTCATGATTATACCTAAGACAGATGTAGACGCTCAATATAGCATTTTTCATCCAGGAGGGCAGGAGTGACTCAGATCCCTTATTCCCCGGGACCAGCAGAGCTGGCTCTCAGTGGAGGCCTGTAGGGACCTGCGTTGTGACCTTCTGCCAGGAGGGCTCTCTCCACCACCCGCCCGGGAGCCGGCTGTAGGTGGTCACTGCAGGCTGGAGTGCAGATGCCGGTGCAGATGCAGGAGTCTCTTCTGGTCGCCGTCGCTGGTGACCTGAGCATGGCTCTCCCCAGCCGTGCAAATCGCACTGGCGGGCAACAAATAATGCCTGTAATCCTGCAAAGGCTTACAGCCGTAACCCTACTCAAAGGGGCAAATGTACTCCTGTGTACAAACATTTTCAGGCTCAGACCCAGAAAAGCCAATATATATATATATATATATTAAAA
>NW_008794745.1:222563-244997 GCF_000699145.1 Aptenodytes forsteri | reverse complement strand
ATAACACTTACTCAATCTAAATCATCTCTGTGGTCTTCTGAATGTGCCCTGTGTTCCCTGCCTGCCCTTTCCAACGACAGCACAGATCCTGGCATAATATGTCAATATTTATTTATTTATGGGTGCACTACCACTTGAAATAGCTTTTCCCCCCACTCCCTCCCGTGCCAGCCTCCCAACCTCAACTGGAACTTGAGTAACGATGTCCTCCGCACATTTTTGCTGCTAAACTACCCTTTCATTACGGTCAATGGAAAGATTTGAAGGTTTACATTCATCGTGGGGTTTTTTGGAGCGGGAGGGAGGAGGTAAAACAGTGAGGACTATTAGAAGGGCTTCATGCCATATGAAGAGCATGGCATCTAGCCATGCTGAGCTTGTGCTAAAAATTGCTTGGCATTTTTATGCGGGCCTGCGGTCATAGTCGATGATACAGTGAACAGAAACTCTTGGAATATAAAAATACACCCGCTCAGACCTGGCAGGGTTGAAAGGGTTAAAATCCACAGCGTTGACTTTACAGGATAATTTCTGATGCTCACTTCCTTAATAACTTATCCTCTGTACCGATAGCATAGAAATGACTGCGTACCTTTACAAAGATGTCATTTTTTTAAGGGAGAGCAGGATAAGATTATTATAGTAAAATAAAGACCCATTCAAGGTTGAAAATATTAGACAAATATGTGCCCACCTTTGTGGTTTTTTATATATATCTGAATATATACAAAATTATATATATAAATATATGAAAACATATATAAAATAAATTATATATATATAAAATAAATTGCATATATAAGATAAAGAGCCATTCAGGATTATATAAATATATATTAAAATATAATTAAATATATATAAAAATGTATTTTAATATATAAATGTGTGTGTGTGTGTGTGTGCATATGTGGTGAAGTTGTTTCCCAGTGATGGACCCGCTCCCCTGCTGGCAGGTATAAGTAAGTCTATTTTATGCCCTTGGAGAATATGGTGGGATGTGTTTTTAGTGTTATTCCTTCATTTCAGAGAAAAAGTAGCTGGAAAAACCACACTTTTTTAAAACAGCGCACAGCCTTTTGTAGTGGAAACTGGTGACCTGACATTCATCAGGTCACTGATCATCTCATTAAGGGGTATAGCCATGGAGGGAATGAATTTTTCATGCTAAGGAAAGCCTCGGCACTTCTGTTTTCTTTATTTAAATCTCAAATGTTTCTTAATTCTCTGCATCGGGCTATTGCAGAGGGGCATCTCCTAGCTGAAAGCAGCCCTGGGAGAACCAAACCCCAGCAGACAAGGCTGAGAGGCAGCGCTGACCCGGCCGGGCATGTGAGCTGGCTTGTGGCATCCCATTTTTGGGGAAGGCTGGCCCCAGCTATGGCCAAAGCGTGTCCCTCTGCTCACCCCCCTCCACTCGCACGCCTCGGAGCAGCCTTGGAGGCCTGAGCCCTGGTGAAGATGTGCTTCCAGCACTAAACCTTCAGGTCCCAAAGTGTTGTGTGTAGGGCTTGGATCAGATGGGAGTAGGTGTGTGGTGGTTGAAGATGCCATCCAGAAGCAGCGTCCCCAGGCTGGGCTGGTGTCGAGGCTGCCTCTGCCCAAAGCAGAGCGTGATGGGCACTTTCAGAGAGCAAAGCTGCTTTCCTTTGAAAGCTCACCCAGTGGATGGCAGGGTGGATGAGGAGCCCTCCCTCTGCCTGTCTCACCTGCAGAGTCTAAACGATTTGCTTAGAGTAGATGCCTGCCTTTTAAATAGTTAAAATTACATGAGATAAAGTCCACCCTAACAGAAAGAATTGCCATCTGGCCAGCTCTGGTGGCTTCCTTTGGCTGTCAGAGGATGGGAGGGAGACCAGTTTGCTGGGTCCAAAATGATTTCGCTCACCTCGGAGCAGGTCTTGCAGTGGGATGAAGTAGAAGTAGGTCTAGGTGCCGGTGGAGACTTGGCCTGACGATTCATCCATTGATGATGGATGCCCTACCCTTGGCAAACGGTAGGGACCGAGAGGAAGGAAGATGAAGCAGGGAAGAAAGACAACTTCCAGTGCCAAGAGTGAGCTCAGAGTGGGGTCTCGGGTGCCTTGTCAAGGACTGTCCCTCCATCTCTGCTTGCCTTCGCGCGCTCTGTCCCAAGCAAGAGAGCGTTGGCCTGAGTGGCCTCTGGGGACAGGAGCTTTGCAGGGTGGATGGGGATGTCTTTGCGAGTCCATCCCTCTCTGTGGCTTTCTCGTTCGCAAGGCCTCCGTGTTGGCTCTTCTCCTCCTAGTTCCCAGAAGAAAAGTTAATAAGTCTGTCCAGGTAGAAAACTTCATTCAGTAGTGATATTAAGCCTTTCAGCAGCAGATGATTTCATTCAAAAAGAATAGCCACAAGCCCCAGAGAGATTTTTAAATTCCAGTGAACACAGACTTCTGATACACGTTCATTTTCCCCCCAACGCCTTTCTTTCCTGAGACACACAGGACCCCTTTAGCAGTTTCTTTGGCAGGATGAGCGCTCTGGGAGAACAGGTTTTTCAAAGTCTTCAAGTTTCTGAGCATGAGATCAGGTCTGTTATTCCCTTGATTTAAAAAAAAAAAATAAAAAAAAAAGAAAAAGGAAATCACACTAGAGGAAAATGTGTAGAGGGATGTGAGTTATACTGCATCTGTATCCTGTGGTCATGCTGTAATTGAAAAATGTAAATCAGGTAAAAATTACGTAGTTGTGACGCTGGGAATTTTAGGCAAAGTATTCCTTTTGGATCTCTTGCCCCTCTGTACTCTAAAAATTCCTTTTGCCTCCGCTTAGAACTTCTGCCTGTGCCAAGGGGAATTTGGTGTGGAGGGCAAGAGCAAAACACACAGCAGAAATCCGCAGAGGGTGAAGCTTATGCAGAGAGATGATGAGATCTGCATTGCAGATGCCAGTGTAGGACTTTGCCCTTAAAATTCCCCATGCACGAGAGTCAGTGGAGCTGTACTAATAAACCATAGCTGTTGGGTGATTTGGGGGGGTGCATGCAAGTCGTAGCTTTTAGTTTGGTTTTTTTTTTTAAATCTGTGACTGCCAAAAGACAGCAGGGGAGAAGTGTTTGTGGGTCTGGGGCTAGGGCACCATAAAAAAGCAATTCTGTTAAACCCTTTAACCAATTTTTGCTGATCATCTGCAACTCCCATTGTCTTCAGCGGTTATTATGGGTGCTGAAGAGCTTCTGGAAGTCTCAGGCCCTAGTTACTGTTCATTCAAATTAATGCAATTTAGTCCTTGAAGCTTATTATTGGGAAAGCTTTTGAGAGGAAAGATGATTATGTGAAAGGGTGGCTCTTGGCTCCCTTGATGGGTATCCTGGGCCCTTTCAAAGTGAGACAAAGATCCAGAATGATCCGCTTGACAAAGAAGCGTGGCAGTGTAGTTCAACATTATGTGTATGTTTTCTCTGTCAAAGATCATGAGCCATAGTTTGCTGCCTTTGGCATTAATCCACAGTAATCTTCCTGGCTCCAAAAGAATTATTCCAAAGATTTCCTGGTGTAACTGAGAACAGAAACTGGGCCAGACACAAAGGACATAAAAGCAGTACCATGATTCAGAGCTGGCACAACGGAGAAGACGATGTATTTTGGGGTGCCAGGAGAATAAATGGATGAGCCCCTAGGCTCCAAAAGGGTTTTCTACCCTGGCACGCTAACATCACGTTAGACTGATAGGCGCTGGTCTGACTAATGCAAGTAGATCTCAGTCCACTGCAAATGACCTCACCCTCCTTGCATCTTCTCATTGCATCTTTACATCCACTTTCATTTCCCATGTTCTGTCCCTGAAATCTCCCAAGAGCCACACGCTGTCTGAAACATTTTCAATGTGAGATCTAGAGTTATAACATCTGTTGGAGAGATGATGCTTTCCTCCAGCAAACGTCCCTGAGGAAAGTTTCCTGCTCAAAGCCCCAGTGGAAACCTCTTTTAAAGTGAGAAAGCTCAAGAAACGCAGGATAGCTGCAGGTTCCTCCGTTGCCCCTTCTTCAGGGGATCTGTCCAGCAGGGCCCGACCTGCAGAAGCTCAGCCCAGCATGAATGGATGCTGATGCTGTCTCTGTCAGCCAACATCCATTCTCCATCTCCTCTCGTGTTCCTCTTACTCCAACACGAGCGGCGGTATTTCTCTGCGGGGATCTATCTTTTTATTTGCCTGAGAACGATAGCTCTAGATCTCTAGGTGGTTCTTTTCACTGCTGGTTTTTGGGTTTGTTGCCGCGATCTCTTTGGGCTGCACTGCTCAGGTGAGGGATGGAAACACTGGTTGTTAACATACCGTGCATGCACCCAAACCAGGGTTATTGGACCCCTTCCCATTCTGGCCAGAAGGTCAAGGACATTCGATATGTTGGTGGAGCACGCTGCAGTGAACAGCCTCCCGTATTTCTCAGTGGACATTTTGATTTGTATTACTAGACATCCAGTCTAGGGTATTATTTTCTGTGGGGCCAACCTGCAGTCCCCACGCAGAGACAGCTCGTATTTGATCTGAGGTAAGACCGAAGGAAGTACTCAGTTCTTCTCCCACCAAGTCCTTTCCTGCTGCAGTTTATCCGCTTCAGACTCTCCAGACAGTCTCTTGAGAGTGGTTCAATTTTATTTCAGTATGGTGGAAGTAAGCTGAAATGAATGCACATTAACTATTGTTTTCCGGTTTGTTTTTTTTTTCCTGGGAGATGGTATATTTATTCCAGTCACTTTTTTTCTCTTTCTGTATCTGTTATGGCTGACTTCCATTTCTTTCCCACTCTTGAGTCTCGGCAGGAAGGACAACAATTGGTGGCCTGGGAAATATAAACCCAAATGCCTTTGAGTTATATTTGCACATCTGGAATTGGGGTCTGATTCTGCATCGCTGTATCCACGGGTGCTGGGTGGGTGGAGGGGGCAGGACTGATAGGATGGCAAACACTTGTCCTTTCGTAGTGACTGACCAAGGAGGAGTTAGAATCTCCTGGCAATTTGGAAAGAGTGGAGGGGAATCACTGCGTTTGGCCACTGCTATAACTCTGGTCAGATTTTAGACTAGGAGTTGCCATCGTGAACAAGATCTAGATGGTGCCCAGCTCAGGGGCTCCAAAGAATGCTGTAAGAACATGGCAGCAGATAATCACGGGGAAATCCTTTTCTGTATCGTGCCTCATCTTGACCTCGAACAGGTATCAGTATGATCCTCGGGGCCCTACATTTAGTAGGTCTTTTGAAGTCTTGTCACCATGAGCTACAGCAGCTCTGGAGAGCCTTGGCGTATAATGCTTTGTTGCAGAACTATCAGAAGTATCTTCTAAAATAATTTGCTTAGGGCCAGTAGGGGTTGGATATTTCAATGCAGAAGCTTCCTGATTATGAACTGTGGATCTTAAGAGAGATTTTTAATGAGGTTTTTGTCTGGCAGCTGCATTTACTATGCATTGGCTAGTACAATAGGAAACTTCAAGTCTGTACATGAAAATGCATTGAAAATTATTAGTCTTTTACAGCGTACTGATAAGCAAGAAAGTGGACTGCTCTGTGAAGGTCTATATTTATAATTTTTCCACAGTTTTTATGAGTTTGCAGAGGCCAACAAGGTTTCCAGCTCTGAGATTACAAAACCTTCTTAAATTTGCTCCTTTGAATCCTTTGCTAGATATGAATTTGCGTCATAAGTGACCTTACAGATCTCCTAAGTCTGTCATGGTGAGGGCATCGTTTGGCCAGGGGAGGGGGAAGATGTCATGAGATGTGAAAATGGGACCGAGTTTGCTACTTCCACTTGCCAGAGGTCTGATTGTGATGGAAGCGCTCGGGAAATGCAGGAAGGATTCACTTGTAAGGCCCGATCTGTAGGGTCGGGGTTATACGATGAACTCTAAAGAGGAACGTGTGTGCTATTAGGAAGCAGCGATGCAGAGCCGCTGTCTGATCCTATGGGTCTGGGAAACATCTAGCCAGGTGGGAGCTAAGAACTCAGTCCAGACTTCAGGACTGCGTGCCTTTTCTATAGACTTGGACTTCATCCCTGATTTCTTCCCCCAAGCTCTAATGAAAATCAAAGTAATAATCTCTCCTGGTGGCCCTTCAGCTGGGAGCCCGGTGGCACAGGGACTGTACAGCACCTTGCGCAATGTGGCTCCCCCTTTCCTTCCAATCCCCCTCTGCTATTGTAATACACCAACTACGGTAACTGAATATTCATCGTTAGCCTCCAACAGACTTTAAATAGACCAATGACAGCTTTCCTCCTTGTAAATTCTTTCCCCAACCAACTTTTTTTTTTTCCTTCTAATTGTACAATTTTTTAATGCAAAAAAAATGTAGCCCATTAACACCCCCATGTAAAACTGTAACTCACATTCTGGCCCAGGAACAACAGTCTCTTCCTTGCCGTGTGGACAATTTCCTGCATTGCCAGTCTAAGTCAGACTTTAACGCTTTTTTTCCCCTCCCTACTTCACTGCAATTTTTTTGGACAGCAAAATTTCTGGACACAACAGTCATTTTGTGCCAGCGATGCACAAAACCATTCATTCCATTAAACTGTGGCCCAGGATTACAACCAGCTATTTTGGGAATAGCGACTTTTAGGCCCTGAAAAAGACCGAATCTGATATATTTTTAAAGACCGAAGGACAAACTAAAATGGTAGCTGTGCACAGTGCATATTGAGCGGGCTCAGAAAACAGTATAAGTGTTTCAAGATGACTGTTGCTTTACAAGGTACCAAAGATATCTTTTTATTAGAGCTCAGCCCCTATAAGGAAGAAAAAGGTAGAAATACAGAGATAACTGCCTGTGTGTATAGGAAAATGGCAAAGTGGAAAAAAAGAGAATATTTTAGATATTTAGTTAGAAAATACTTTCCTTCCTCTCCCTCCTCAAATAGTTGATTTTTTGGCAAAAATAGCACCCAACATGTTTTGACTGAAATGGAAATATTTCAGTCTGGAGAGAAGTCATTGTGATACCTGCTGGGAACTGCTGTTTGGAAACTTGGTGTCTCCAACCTGTTCCCTCTCCAGCGTGACTCCCAGCTCCCGTCGTGTCTCCTGCAGAGCACCACGGTCCTCTTTTACGGCCACGGAGGCTGTCGTGTCTCCTGGGAAATGCAGTCTGAAAGGAATTTGGTCCCCAGTGCACAACGGGAGTGTGGGATCCTGACATCACCTATGCTGGCACTTCAGGGTAAAAATATTGCTGTTTCAGGCATACAGCTCCTTTATGGAAAGGAAATATTTTTTAACAAGAAAAAACAATCACATTGTTAAATTTTCCTCTTCTCAGCTCTCCATTGAGACAGAGAAAGTGTAGATTTAAGTGAGAAGTATCTGGGATGGGGATGGCTTCTTAGTGTTTGTATGGTGCCTCACACGGTGAAGGTCTGACGTTGATGGGGTCCCTGTGAGCTACCCTGAGAATTTACTGTAAGAAACCCCCAGGCAGATCTAATCCCATGTGTGAATGGGGAGAGGATGACGCTCCCAAAGAGACATTCAATTCTTCCCCCACCGAAGCAGGGAGACACTGTGACAGCAGTCATCTCTACATCCTCCAGAAGAGACACAGAGACCATGATGTGGCATCATGCCATGGTATGTCCCTCCTCTTCCTCCATCGTAGCTCACAGGTACCCCACTGAAAAAAAAAGGAAAAAAAAAAGAGTCTCTGGTGTGGCATCTGGCATCATGCCATGGTATGTCCCTCCTCTTCCTCCATCACAGCTCACAGGTACCCCACTGAAAAAAAAAGAAAAAAGAAAAGAGGCTCTATCATTTCCTGGGGGGGATGGAGGGTGGTGGTGTTGGAGCTGAGGAAGAAGGAACCAGCCAATCCATGCAGCAGCCTCTCATTAGGAAGGAGAGCTAAGGGCAAGGTCTGTGTGTCACCTCCCTGTGGCTTGTCTCCTTGGAAGGGAAACATGGTGGGGATGCAGCTGTGGGGTGTCGTGCTGGTACTATTTCCATAAGGATCCCCACGTGAAGGCGGAGCACGGCAGGAGCAGGCAGCTCAAAACCGGGAACTGGTAGGGCTGGGAGACCCCCTGGAACCTAGAAGGTTTGAAGGCCATAGCTCTTGGCCTTCCTGAAAAGCCACCAAAGCTGGCCTCCAGCAAGAGCTCCTGGGGTGGAAATGCCAGTGCTGGGTGTCCACAGGCAGAGAGGTCCTCTGAAGCCCACCACATACACAAGACAGCCATGGATGCTGGGGTATCTGAGGGATAAGTCTCTGCTTCCTCCCAGTCCATCTCTCTTTTGTTCCTCGTGTACCTCCTGGACTTCAGTTCTGGGAAAAAGCTGCCTGGTCAGCCAGCCCAAGTGGGTGGAAAGCCATGCTCCTGTCGGCCCTGCGGGGAGGGGCTGGGCTTCCAGGCGAAGAAACCCCACCTTTGGAATAGGATCTGCTTGGCAAGCCACCAGTGCCCGGGGTTTGGAAAGCTTTTGTGGCACAATGAGACACATTTATTTGGTTTTGAGCTCCTGGGTGAGTTTCCCCTCCATTACAGCTCGGTTGCTGATGTTTCTGGCAGCCACCAGCAGTGGTTTGGATGAAAGCTCCCTGCTGTGAGTAGGTTTATATAATTGGCATTGTTAAATTTTATAAATGAGTTCTGAGTTGCTACAGTGATAGGTCCTCTCTAAGGGTTGTAATTGGAGGTTCAGTGCTCCTCCTCCACGTGTAAGTGGCCAGGTGAGCTTGCTGATGGGATTTAAGGATCTGTCCTTGCTCCAGCATAATGATTTTGGGCAGGTGAGTAGGATACCTCAAAGCCAGCTTGGTCCAACGGTTATAGCCTCAAAGAAGAAAGCTTGCGTTGGAATCTGGGCTCTGGTTTGTGGCTGCTCTGAGCCTGGTGGCACTTTGCGAGGTGCTGCTGTACTACCTGATCTTTACACATTTTAGCAAGTCCTTGGGTTCAGAGAGCACCCAGCTGTCTTGGAGACAGCCCAGGAGGAGGCTTGCACCTCGCCTGAAGTCTCCGATACCCCCTACTCAGCTTCAGTTCTCCCCCCTGCAGAGCAGGAATAACCTTGTCCAGCCATGTTGCTGATGTGCTTGGGGAAATGTCTCCAAAATGCACTGTAGGGTCTTGTAGGAGAGGAGATTTCCAGCCAGTGTTGGCAAAGCATCCCTGCTTGAAACCAGATTTCAGAGCAAAGGAACAAACCAGACTTTCCATCCGTGCTCACTCTCCCAGCCTGGCTCTGCTGAGGCATGTGGCTCTGGTGTGATTTATTTATTTCTCTTTTCTGAACACTCTGGAGTGGAGCTTGTTCTCTGGTCCAGGGATCCCCCATCCAGGACAACTAGGCTGGCAGACCCCGGAGAGAATGAATGGGGGCAACTACCATAAGGGGAAAAAGTAGACCTAAATATTTAATCCATCTCCAAGTCAGCTTGGCAGAAATGAGGTTTTTATTTACACGCATGTGCACATCCACATATACAATATAAATACTATATAATTTAGAAATGCTATCATAGTATGCAGATATAAATCTTGTGTATTTTGCTATAACTGTGTGTATCTGTTTGATGTATGGGTGTAAAATAGCAGTTGTGGTGGAAGAGGCATGACTCTAAAGGGAAAGATACTACAAGGAAAGTGAAATAGAAGAGAGTACTGCACCGATAAAGTGTGACGGGGCTGCAGTCTCCTGGGAGGGACGTCTCTGTTTCCCTGAAAGTCTAAACAAACACCATGACACTAATGTGCTGCCTGCATTTATTAATTCACTGATCTATTTATTAATTGATTGCTTTTCTGCCTTTTTTTTTTTGTTTGTTTCTTTGCTTTTAGTAAAGAGTACCCGGTTGTTCCCAGGAGCACAGTGAGACAAAAAGTGTCCTCGAATCACAGCCCCTTCAGTGGTGAGACCAGGGTCCTTTCTGCCTCCTCCAACCTGGGCTCCCAGTACCAGTGTGAGAACGGGGTGTCGAGCACCTCCCAGGACCTGCTACCGCCTGCCAACCCCTACCCGATCTCCCAGGAGCACAGCCAGATCTACCACTGCACCAAGAGAAAAGGTCAGGCCTTGGCTGCTCCCCGCTCAACGCTTGCTATGTGGCTTTCCCCTTCCCAACATGACTGTCAGCGTTGTTTTCTGATGTTTCCCCTTGCCCACAGGCTGGACAGCCCCAGCCTGCTTTATGATGACACTTGAGGATGAGCAAGGGAATGAGGGTTGTGCGCTGGAGGTGGGCAGTTCCCCCAGGCTGGGCTGGGAAACTCCTCTCACCGGTGTTAGCCTGAAACCCCATCTCTGCTGCTGGGCTGGGAGCGAGCTGTTTGGAGGGGTGGCAGTACCTTTCACCCATGTTGAATCCACATTCAGTAAGATAGCTGGTGCCGGAGATAAAGGTGACTTATCTGTCTCCATAGCCCCTCAGACAGGGTTAATCTCCAAGTGGAGATACCTTGACAGCTTGGATTTTGCACAGTTTTCGACTAAGAGTCTCACAGTTGGGAGACAGTTGTCTGTATCCAGAAAGCAATTCCACTTAAATGCTCGGTCTAATGAACGGGGCGTGGGATTGAAAATCATGATATTCATGTTTGTTCCCCTCTGGTGCGACTGACCTGCTTTGACAGAGCTTGAGGGATCAAACTGTGAGGGCTTCACACTGACTGCTCAGCTCGCCCTGGCGTGAAGAGCCCCATGATATCGATGGGATAATTGTTCTCAGACAGGGGCGAGCGGTTTGCAGTCTCTCCCTTCCTCTCCCAAAGCAATGGGAATGACGAGGTGCAGAAACACTTGCAGGACTCAGATAGCAAAAGCCTCAGATCAGCTCCACCCCAGACACTCAGAAGAAAATAGGGAATTTCCAGGGTTGAATGCAACCCTATGGGGTGGGCGGCAGATGGTTACTGCCTACCCCTGTTCCCTTTTCTCAGGATTTAGTCTACGTTGCACGGGAAAAGCTAACAGGAGTCAGCATGCACCATGGCATTTGAATGCACCATCTCCAGCCTGATAGCCTCTCCCCACAGCAGATCCCTTCCTGCTTCCCTGCACGGTCCTATCAGTCAGCCATATGTCATTATTTTTAGTAACGTAACCCCTGGGTCTCTGGGATGCGCAGTGTAGACACACAGTCTAAGGTAGCGGATGCTGGGACGTGCTGGCAGATGAAGCAGGAGAGCAGTGGAAATCTCTCTCGCATCCTTGGTGAATCCCCTGAATGTTGTAACATCACGTGTGCTGTGTACAAGTATATATGCAAAACAAAAAAAGTTGATAAAAATTAATATTTTCCTGATGCCAGATTGAGCCAAACGGTGGAAAACAGAGGCATCATTTTCTGACCCCTCCAGCTGACCAGGCAACCCTCGTGCTCGTATGGAGTGTTTCAAAGCTGTGGTTGGAAATGGTGATGCTAGACTTGAGCTAGCTGTAAGGTAGGGAATAAGGAGTTACAGTGGCCTCCCAGAGTGTCCCGTAAGGTCAGAGGTGGGGCGTGTGGCCCTTGCGACCCCTATGCTGGTGCGGGACTGTGGGTTGCGAGGCTTTGGGACACAGCTGGGTTGCTGCAAAGCCCCGCTGTTGGCAATGGAAAGGCAGGTCCTCTTCGCCCTTGGCGTTCCTCAGCCTGCGATCCATCCTCGGTGCCCCTTTGCCCTGGGAGCTGAGCTTTCACCGCTCCTCTTCCCCTTTGCAAAAACTAACCAAAACAAGCTGGCCCAAATGGCAACAAACCCTTCGGACAATCTCTGACTGCTGCGTGTCCCCGCACCGCAGGGCAATTCATCATTCCCCTCCACATTGTAACGTGATAAGGAATCAACAGAGGTTTCCTTCCAGTTTTGGGATTCCCGTTAAGTGGTGTCTCCATGGGTGGTTTCCCTCAATCCCCCAATTATCTCACTTCCTCTTATTGTCACAAAAGAGACGACTATCTGCCCTGTAATAAGCTCCCCGGCCCCTTTTGGCCTGCGTGGCCCTTACGAAAGTGCAGGAGACTGGCAAAATGAGTCCTTCTCTGTACGGCTGATGGCCCCTCATTATCTCTACGATGGCTTGAGTGGCACAAGCAGTTAAGGGCCTTTTATCAAAGCCGCCAAATGCTTTAATCAAAGAGAAGCAGTGTCCTGTCCGATACCACCGGCTTCTTCCGTGAAGCTGTGCGTCTCAGGAGCCTGAGTCCCTGCTTTCCTCCCTGTGCCTTTTTCCCCCTCCTCATGCATCCAGTAAATCGAAAACAGCCACCAGGGCTTAAAGGAAAGAAACACAAAGTTAATGGGAAACAGAGAGCCAACATGAGCTGCCAAGCAGCTCTTTGCAATGAAATTAATCAGGAGCCTGAGTCCCTGCTTTCCTCCCTGTGCCTTTTTCCCCCTCCTCATGCATCCAGTAAATCGAAAACAGCCACCAGGGCTTAAAGGAAAGAAACACAAAGTTAATGGGAAACAGAGAGCCAACATGAGCTGCCAAGCAGCTCTTTGCAAAGTGAAATTAATTAAAAAAAAAAAAAGTCACTAGAGATGAGCAACTCAGATAAATCAGAACGTGATCCAAGGTTTCGTCTCAAACTCAGACTGAGCGTGGCACTTTCTTCTAGCACCGAGCAAGGACCTTTATCGAACTTGGGAAACTAACCTTACCTATAATATTCCTCTTTTCCTTCCTTTTCCAGCCTTTCCTTTCTAAGTGAAATACTAAGCTTTCCCTCACAGCTCTCCTGCTTTCCTACTTTTCTGCGATACTTTTAACAAACCTCACCATCTAAGAAAATGTGAAAGCAAGAGCATGTTCACTCCTAATGCACCTCTGTCCATTTTCTGGACTGGAAGTATTATTGATTTCATCGGATCATCAGCTCCTTAAACATTGACTCCTCCTCAGTCGGTTTAGGATTTCTCTCAAGCAGATTATTTCCTTTTCTTAAGGCTGCGGTTACGGATAAGTGCTCGCAGGGGCAGAGGGCAATTCGACTGGGTTTGAGACCAGCTGGTGTCTGTATCTTCTGTAGCAAATACCACCACTGTTTTCCAAGATAGCCTCTCAGATACAGCTCCTTCCAGCTTTGACGTCTCGTGATGTTTCTCTGTATCCTTTTTAATCAGGAGGTTAAGTCTCGGTTTAAGCTCGGTTAAGAATAGGTCTGTATTCGAGCAACTCAAAGGCACCTTATTCAACTTCTACTTCCTTGGTGACCTAAGACAAAGGTTTAGTTCTGTGGTTGACAGTGTTGTTCTTAGCTGTCAAGTCAAGATGGATTCGCTCTGGAGATCTGATATGGAGTTACATTAGGGGAGCGCAGCAGGGCTGTGAGGGAATGTTATCTCTGAAGGCTCCTCTGTTTCAGGGAGCTGATGCTCTTCTGGGTGAGGAAGGAAGGGAGGACACATCCCAGAGCCCCAAATCTGGCAATTCCTGGTGCCCGGGTGAGAGTGCAGGGTTGCAGCATTGGGAATGACCCCAGCGTGGTGCAGTGGGGTTGCTGCTCCAGGCGCCTTCTGAACATGCTGAAGGCTGGCGAATGGCAGTCCTCAAGGCGAGAATCATCCCGCGTTGTATCTCACCTCCACACTGATATTGTTTGTGGCATTTCACAAAGAGACTGGTCTTGAGAGGATGGATTAACTCAAATCCTGTACCCTACCAAGGAGTGGCCTGAGTTCTTGATGTGGATTTTTAGGCTGCAACAAAGACCAATTGGAGCTTTGCCTTTTTTCTGGTTGTTCTCCACCTCTCCCTCTCTCATTGTTGTGCTTGGAGAAGCCCAAAAGGACTTACCAGCAGGCAGCTTGCTTTCTGTCTTTCATTTTAGCCCCATGTCCCAGTTAGGGCATTGGGGCTTTTTTTCCCTTGTGTTATCCTACTCCCTCAGACTTCCTGTGAACTAAAAAGCCATCCCTCTAAACCTCTGCTCCCTCCCAGCCTTACACAATCTCAACCACTTGGCAGATTTCTGGTATGCTTGTGATGCTGAACAGGAGGCGACTGGAACAGCCTCTCCCTGGGGAGGTTATAAAAGTTGTCATGTTGGCACTCTGAGGAGAAGAGGGACGTGGCAGAATCCACCGGCTCCAACCAGCAAGGATCGTATCCTTCAGCCACCTAGCTTGGACATGACCCTGCCCGTGGGGAAGCATATATCTTTCATCTCCTTCCTGCTCTGCTGAGGTCGGCGGAGATACAGCAATGTCTTTCCCCCTTCTCCACGAGAACAGGCACTGTTGGGGTGGATAGACCTCTTCATTGATTGAACGGATTTCTCCCTCATCCCACCCAGCTTTTATTTCACTCAAAGAATCTGTAGGACAAAAGTCAGGTATGGGATGTCTTTTTGGAGGTCGTGCTGCTCGTCCTGCTGATGTTAGGAGATGTAATGAGTTGGCCAAGGCTTGAGCTGTGCTGCAGCTGGAGGTGTTTGCAGCTTGGGCAGATGCAGTGGAGCCCAGAGCAAGGTGGCTGGTGGGTGAAGAAGAGCCTGCCTGCATGGTGGGGAGATACTCAGGGGGCTGGTGTGCACCCAGCTTTTGCTGTGCAGCCACATTGCTTGTGGCGCTGTAGTTTCAGCAGCTTCATGTGAGCATCCCGCTCTCCCATCGGGAGGTGCCCCCTGTGCCTCTGCAGGCAGTGCTGGCAGCTCCCTGCCTGTGGAAGAGGTTCCAGCTTTTGGTGTTGGATTGTCTCTGGCCCACAACCCTTTCTGTCGTGTTCCCCTGCAGTGCAACACAGCCATATTGCAAACCGTGCGATTGCTGAAATAGCTAGCACGTCTTAGGTTTCACGTCCTAGGATGTACGTCTGCTTTGCCTTTTAGGGATGCTGATTTTGACCGAATATCCCTTTTTCTTTTCTTCTTTGACAACCCTTGTCAGTTTTGCACACTGTGATTGGCTGTTCAGGCTCATGCTAGATTCATACCAGAAACCAGACTGGATAAAACAACAGTGTTAGTGATAATCACCCATTGTGTCTTCCTCACAAAGTCGGGATGAACCTACTGTAATGCCCTGGAAGTGTGGGTGAGCTTTAAAAACTAAAACAGTTGGGTCCCATTCTTCATTGTCTTCTGTCCCGGGGAGCTGATTGTCATGAATTGGAAAGGAGCTCTCCTGGTTTTACACCAGGGGAAGAGGTGGGCCCAGTGCACCCTGAAGTCCAGAGATTTTACATGTTTGCATTTCATTCTGGAATGGCCCTAATCTTGGAATTGGGAAAATTCCATTTAAAAAGCCATTTGTGTGGTATTTACAACCCAGCTGGAAGTAGTAAATACCGGAAATCTTGGAACTGCTTATGCTCTCACTCAAGCTCCTTCATTAGATAGATCATCAAATTCCTTGTGAGGGAGCCAGTTTCCACCCCATTCTGCAGGCTCCGTTTTCCTTGGATCCACTTCGGAGCAGTTTCTCCCAAGCGCTGGCAGCTTCCCCTGCTTGGCAGAACTTTTTGCTTTTTGAGGTTTGCGCAGTATCGAGGGGCTGGTCACAAGAGCTGATCACCACTCTTGGCTTCCAAGAATAGCAACAAATGTGGAGGATGGTCAGCATCTCCCAGAGGTGCCCAGCACCTCCTAGGGCTTGGTGACAACAGGAAAAGGACAATGAAGTTCTGTCAGGGAACCAACATCAAGAATCAAACCCAGAGCTGACCAGACAGTTATCTCCTGTGTCCTGCTTGCAGTGATGCTGGGGAGGTGAGAGGACCTTCAGGAAGAGGATTATGGCCTTGGGACACTGTCCAGGCTCCAGAGCAGGTGGGGATGACTTCAAACAGCAGCCTTCAGCATTGCCTGAGAGCTCTGTTTGACTTGTTCTCCTTTTGCTGTTCTCCTACTTG
This sequence comes from Aptenodytes forsteri, assembly GCF_000699145.1. Classification (NCBI taxonomy): domain Eukaryota; kingdom Metazoa; phylum Chordata; class Aves; order Sphenisciformes; family Spheniscidae; genus Aptenodytes; species Aptenodytes forsteri. Next base: position 229,207 of record NW_008794745.1, on the reverse strand, counting down.
AAGATGTCCCCTTCCCACCCCCAAATTTGCTCTGCACGCCATGGGGATGCGCTTCACCTGCTCTGTGCCAGCTCTGGTCTCCTCTCTGAGGAGCGGTGGGACAATGCCAGATCAGACTAGAGAGCCTGGACCAGGGTAAACTCATCAGCTAGCACCAGCTGAGGATCTCTGGACTGCACCATCCCATCTGATGATGAAGATGGACTGTTCTCTTCCCTCTCCAGCACTTTGAGGTTACATAGATGGGAAAAATCATCGGGAGGAGGGGCCAGAGGGCAGGCAGAAGCCGTTAGGGTAGGCTGTAATCCTGTGTTAGCGACTATGTCCTCTTTGGTGTCCTTACACATCCTAAAATCTGGAGTGATGGTGCCCTTTCCACATAGCACATCAGTAAGCCTGGCTCTAGAGAGGCCAGCAGAGCGATCCCGAGAGCCTACCTGGCTCTAGAGAGGCCAGCAGAGCGATCCTGAGAGCCTACAGAAGAAGAGCTGGCACCTATAGGGTTTCCACTGAAATGCTGGCTGTTTTTGTTTTTCTCTCTTCACCTGCGATGAATTCTGGAAGCGGATCCGTAACTGCGGCTCTGCCTGGCTGGGCTGTGGCAGGCAGCGAAACGTCTGGGCTAAATGGAAAAATCAGCAACCTCAGGTTGTAAGTCAGGCGCGTTTTTACACAACGGAAAAACAGAGTTTGGCTGTTTTGTGTTGTATATTGAAAAAAATAAAAATAAAGTAAACAGTCAAACCCCAAGCCAATGATTTCTAATGCCAGCAGAGTAACGCGGTTGAATGCTGAAAACTTTATTAGCAGAACAATGCTTCATTTTACAAGACATTGTTTTTCCACCCTGGTGTTCTTATTACTCAGTGGTGGGTTAGGGATCCAAAACTTTTAGGCTGCCTGTAAAAGCTAGAGCTCAGGCTGTTCTTCCAGATGTACCTAACCCGTGCTCAGGAGGGAGCTCAGACCTGTGCTTCCAGCTTTTGTCTTTCAGGGGACTACATCCTCTCCACCGCTCCTATCTAAAACGCACCTGATCAGGATTGAGGAGAGCGATACAGTTTTGCATCTATCTGCTTACTGTTTCAGCTATTTTAAAGATGTGATTGCGTGGCTTGCTTGCCCCATCCTACTTTCTACCATTTAAGAGAAGGCAGAGGAGGAAGGTATCTTGATTATCAGGGCTCTGCACTGCCGGGACTAAGGAGCCAGGTTTTGCTCTTGTCAGGGAGAAAGCGTGAAATGGGACCGTGCCTCTCCAGGTGAATTTACGGGCAGCTGCTATTACAAAGTCAAAGGACACCAAGGGGAAAGTCCCCATGGGGTGTACCTCAGTACCTGATGTTTTCTGGGGTTGTCAGGATGAGGAGACTAACAGCAGTTGTTCCAGCTGGATTTGGTAGACACCTGAGTGGGAGTAATGGGTTATTTTACAAGCAGGGTGGGTGCAGCTTCCGAGGAGAAAGCGCGTGGCTGTTTATAGTAATAAGGGTATGTGCACGTGCATGTTTACAAGGAACAGAAGTTGCCTGCCCTGCCCATCTGCACCTCCTGAAGGTGAGACGTGGGCACTCACGTTGGAGCAGCCCAGCAGCAACACCTGTGTTTTTGCAAGTGCCTCTGGGGGGGCAGATGCTTTTAGTCCTCTTTTTTGTGGAAGTGCGTTTTTTTCCTTTGCATTTTGGGGGTGAAAAAAATTGCGGCTCAAAACATGTTGGTTAGGAAAATTTGAAAAGGGCCATTTCTTGCAGTATTCTTTCAAATTTTACCCCTGTTGAAAGGGTGCAGCCAAGAGGGCTTTAAGCAAAGTGGGATGTTTTTCTGCCTGGACCAGGGATCTTGTTCTTGAAGGAGCAGGAAAGTTAATCTGGGTCAGAACAAGCTTCCCTTCCCTTGCCTCGCTGTCCTTAAAATCTCTGGGTGAAGCGCTCATCCCTGGGAACTTTGCCATCCATTCCAGCAAAGCTGGATTTCATTTGATGACCCTGCGAATGAATAAATAAGTGCATATTCATTTATTCATTTTGCTTCACCCTAGAGATTTCACCTAAATTGTTTATCTCCTTCCCTCTGTTGGCCCAGGATGCCGCAGGAAACAAAGGGGTCTGCAAGCTGTGCCTTGCTGTTTCTAGCTGTGAAATTTACTTTTCTTTTTTGTTACACTTGGCTCCAGCACACAGCTGTGTGGATTTATGTGCCCAGCTCCCTTGGCACAGCTAAAGACCGGGGCTGTAAAACTCCGAATCTGATTGTCTCAACTGTGCCATTGCTGATGCTCTCCCGGGGGGATTTTTATTGTGATCTCCATTTTTGTCTCATTTATCGTGAAAGTATATCACTGTAAAGGCTTTTAGTTCACAGCATCAGCTCTGAGCCTCTTGGTTGGGAGTGGGGACCTCTGCTCTGCACCGCACCGTATCCGCAGGCGGATGTCACTCCCCTGGTCAAAGTGCTGGCAGCAGAAAGGAGACAAGGAGCTTGGTGGTGTGGGGGTGTGCGTGGGGTATCCCCAAGCGAGCTAAGCCTCAGAGTCCCTCCAGCATCTTATAGCCTTAATTTTCCTCCCAGAGCTCCTAGCTAATCCCTTCTCCAGCCCAGCAGACAGGGCCGAGTGCAAGACTTGGTTTCAGCAGGATCGATTCAGGGCGATTCCGAGGAAGGGATCTGGATTTGCACTGACATAACTGAGAGAAGTGTCTGGATCAGCTCTGTGCAGACTGTGTCCTTGGTAAAACGAGGACTGTGGAGAGGGAGGTTCAGCTGAGGGCATAGTATTGTTGTTCGCTACCAGGGGTTTTCTCTCCCAACAGATGAGGAATGTTCCACCACTGAGCATCCCTACAAGAAGCCCTACATGGAAACTTCTCCAGCAGAAGAGGATCCTTTCTACAGGTCCAGTTACCCCCAGCAGCAGGGACTGAACACTTCATACAGGACTGAATCAGCCCAGCGCCAAGCATGTATGTATGCCAGCTCCGCTCCCCCCACGGACCCCGTGCCCAGCCTAGAAGACATCAGCTGTAACACGTGGCCGAGCGTGCCCTCCTACAGCAGTTGCACAGTGTCTGCCATGCAGCCGATGGACAGATTACCCTACCAGCATTTCTCTGCCCACTTCACCTCAGGGCCGCTGATGCCCCGGCTCAGCAGCGTGGCCAACCATACTTCCCCCCAAATAGGAGATACCCATAGCATGTTTCAGCACCAGACCTCAGTTTCTCACCAACCCATCGTCCGGCAGTGTGGACCTCAAACCGGCATCCAGTCCCCCCCCAGCAGCTTACAGCCCGCAGAGTTCCTGTATTCCCACGGCGTGCCTCGAACCCTTTCGCCCCACCAGTACCACTCGGTCCACGGCGTGGGCATGGTGCCAGAGTGGAGCGAGAACAGCTAACGAGGCGGTCAGGAAAGTGCAAGAGCATTAGCCATGAGGAAAGGAAAAAAAAAAAAAAAGGGAAAAGGAAAAGGAAAAAATGCCCTGTCGAGAATAAAAGCGAGAGTATTTCGCAAGACTCCTTTAACTGAATGTTCACCGATAGCACTCGAGAGGGATGGACACTGATTGAAACCACAGACGAAATAGTCATCGGCCTCGGTGTGACTTGCCCCCCCCTTTTTCTTTTGTTTCAAAAGAAAAATCAACAGATCGGCACACTTGTCCCCCGCTACGGTCCCCACCCAGTTTGTGTTGCTGCCACCGCCAGCCCCGTGCCCTCGTCCCCCCGCTGCCCTCCTGCTCTTTTTGTTCTCCAGGGGACACGAAACTCCTGCTGCCTTTCTCAACACAGTCAGAGTGCTTGAACGAAAACAACTAGGATGTTACTTTTTTTTGTGGTGTTGATGTTGACAATGTTATATAATAAATAATAATATATATATTTTCTTTCAAATTTCTCAAAAAAAGAAAAAAAAAAAGACACCAGCCCTTTTTACCAAGGGTGGATTTTTGGAGTGGTGTTTCTTTTTTTTTTAATTAGTATTATTGTTGTTACTTTTCAACAGAAAGAGGTATTATGAACCCACAAGTAAGAAAAGCAGGTACCTACCTCGCCCAGAGTGAAACCGCTCCCTGCAGGGTGCCGTGTTTCCTTACAGATGCCCCAAAACACGTCTCTGCAGGAACCAGCCCCGTAAACTCATCTCCTTTCCCACTTGTGCGTAATTCTCTCGCTCTTCTTTCTTTCCCATCTCCCGGTCTTTCCCGGTCCATCCGCTGTCTCTGACGGAAGCGCGGGGTACCTTTCAAACTTGAAAACATCCACAGCTTGTCTCCTGCCGAATTTTTACCGGCATGCAGAAAGCGAGGCTCTGAGCCAGCTGCGAGGGGGAGGAAAGGCGGGGAGAGAGAGGATGCAGACAGTGAAAGGAAAAACTTTGCTCATAAAAATGATGATGGCGCTTGTTTGCAATCCCGGACTTTAATTTTATCGCGCGTTCTTTTTCTTCCTCTCAAAAAAAAAAAAAAAATAGAAAAAGGGATACTGGTCTGGGTGTGTTAAGTGAGATATTAAGTAAATGTGTTTAAAAGGAGCAGAAAATGATCATGAGAGGCTGGGAGTGGGGGAGACAAGAAGAGAAGAAAAAGCAAATGTGTATAAGTAAAAATGTCTACTGCAGAATTTTTCAGGTGTAAAATTTCCTGGTACTATTTATTTATACATGGGACTTCCAATAACTCATAGTATGTCGCAAAGCCAGCAAAGCAGCTGATTCAAAGGGGTTAAAATTTTTATTGAAACGGAATTTTGCTTTCTTTTCTTCTTTTTTTTTTCTCTCCAAGCTGTGCACACTCTATATAATTTACATATATTTTTAATTAAAAGTAATTCTAATTAACAAAAGAGGTATACCTGTGTGTCAGCAACTGAGAATGTGGGTGCGAATGCGTGGGAATGCCGGTATGTGCGTGGGAGGGATTATAGACAGGTATCCAAAGCCGTGTAGCTAAGAAAAAAAAAAAATCCCTACCTAGCTACGCTTTCCTATTCTTGTGTGCCAATTTATGTCTAATAAATACCACATGCTCTCAACGGCAAGGGACCTGCCCACCTTTTTTTTTTGTTTGTTTTGGGGTGGGTTTTTTTGGTTCTTTCTGCTCGATGTCTATAAGTTTGCTTTTTATTTATTTCTGGTGTGCCACAGGAGGTACAGCATCCCAGCGGGGAACGCTGTTAGGCAGTGATGGGCTGAGCTTCAGGCTGCTGTGTCTGGGACTGCGAGTCTCTCCGCTACAAAACTGTCTGGCTCCCCCAGGTCCTTCCCACCCAACCCGTCCCCAAGGGAGATGCTCGCTTGGGGTCACTTTCCCATCGAGGCAGATTTAGAAGCGACCTTGGGAATCCAGGTGGGTGCTGGGGTGGCACCGGGAAACCCTCGTGGAGGTGGAGCTGCCCCCCGTTCCCCTCAGATAGGGTTGGTGGGGGATGTCTGGCCCAGGGGAGGTGTGGGGCTGTTTCCCAGCTGCAGCGAAAGAGGGGAGGATGCTGGATGCTTCACGGATTGGAAACAAGATGGGAAAATCAGCTCCCGAGAAATCAGGAGATTGCATCCGAGAAGCCCAGCAGAAAGGTCTCCTCCGTGTGGCTGGTGAGCCACGGCCACCCCAGGGAGCAGCATGGCCAGGTCCTGGGAACGAACTGAGGAGGTGTCCCCAGACCACCCCACCAGCAGCAGCTCATCTGGCTGCAGCAGCGGCACTGCCAATGCATGGCCGGCAGCCTTGGTGGCCTCCTGTGCACCAGAGATCTAGGGACACCTTGCAAAGTGGCAGAAAGTGAGTAGGATTAGTAGAGCCCCTTCACAGGTGATGCTCCCACCTAGCTGTCCCATGGCAGGTGGGACCTGGGGGATGGTGTCCGCTGGGGCTATCCCGGCACTGGCTAAGCCGCAGCTTCCTTCCTTCGGCTGTCTCTGCTTTTACTGTCTTCTGCTTGCAAGAACTGAGGTTCGTAAATGTTGGGTTAGACACAGTCAAAATGCGATGCTGTGCTACCCTGGGAGCTCGCTCTGGGTATTGGCCGCATTTGCAGGCAGAAGGAGAGGTAGGCATCATGTAACCCTTCTGCGGGCATGGCTGAGACCTCAAGTTATATGCAAAGCTGTTTGTCTTTGTGGGGCCACCCCCAGGGAGTTACTCAAATGTTGCATTGCTCAGTAAATCACATGCTGTTCCTCCAGAATATGCAGTTGTCCAAGATTAATGACTGAGTAAATTGAATTTTGAGTTACACTGTATTTAGCTGTCAATTACATTGTACTTTCCAGGCTTCGTTATCCCACTGCTAATCATGTAATCATCTTATCACTATATGGTAATTTACATGTAATTAAATGGCCAGTGGTTTCTCTGTAAGTAAAGAGGTCTTACCAGAAATGTGTGCCATGCATCTCAAAAAGTATTAAGGAAACTAAACCCACATGGTAAATTATTTCTCAAGCTTTGAAAGGAAAGCCTCAAGCTTTCATAAAGTATTAAGGAAACTAAACCCACATGGTAAATTATTTCTCAAGCTTTGAAAGGAAAGCCTCAAGCTTTCATAGAATCTTAGAATCATAGAATTGTTTAGGTTGGAAAAGACCTTTAAGATCATCAGGTCCAACCATTAACCTAGCACTGCCAAGTCCACCACCAAACCATGTCCCTA
>NW_008794745.1:151047-221280 GCF_000699145.1 Aptenodytes forsteri | reverse complement strand
GTCATAGAAGGAGATCAGGTTAGTTAAGCAGGACCTGCCTTTCATAAACCCATGCTGTCTGGGCCTGATCGCCTGGTTGTCCTGTACGTGCCGTGTGATGGCCCTCACTGCTCCCTGCTCCATACCCTTCCCCGGCACTGAGGTCAGACCGACAAGTTCCCCAGATCCTCCTTCTGGCCCTTCTTGTAGATGGGCGTCACATTTCTAACTTCCCCTTCCAGCTCAGGGGGCTGGGTACCCAGAGCACAGTTGGTCTTACTATTAAAGACTGGGGCAAAGAAGGCATTAAGTACCTCAGCCTTCTCCTCATCCTTTGTCACTATATTTCCCCCTGCATCCAATAAAAGATGGAGATTCTCCTTACCCTCCTTTTGTTGCTAATGTATTTATAGAAACATTTTTAAATTGTCTTTAGACTTTCAACTTGACTAATTTCTGCTGAGCTGCTCGCATTATTTTTTTGGCTTTTCAGAGAAATGCTGAGGCTCTTTGGTGGAGTCTGCGATGCTGCGATGGGCTCTGATCGCTGGGTTTTGGCTGCTGAAAAGCCAGGTAGCTCCCCGAGGACGCAGCCTTGTGGAGCCACATTGGCATGAGGAGCAAGGAGGCCATCAGTGGCAGGAGGATGGACCTGTCACACCAGCAAAATCTGGAATGAAGGCAAAGGTGGGTGGGAAGATGCAATATAGCCTTCTCCTCCTCTTCTTGAAGAGTTTGTTACTGGCTGCTGCTTTAATATGGCATTTCTGGGCTTTAGCCTTGGTGGAGCCCAGTTGTGCCATATGAGCACAGCCTGCTCTTCCATTTGAATGAGTAGGACGGTGAGGAGTCAGATAGGACTTAAAAGAAAAAGGTGACTGGTTCAAAGGCCCATGGTGTCTCCCAGGCTGGATGTGAATGTGCCTGGTCTATGTTGAGCCTTGAGAAACAGCTTGTACTTCTTCCCAACTGGTCCAAAACAATACTGGGAGCTGTCAAGGAGGAGGGTGTTCTCTCCCTTTGGTTGTGATTTTATGTTACAAAGAGTCTGAAGTGATTTCCTTCATTTATCTTCTTACGGACTTATTCCTTAGCAGAGTATGGTAATGATGATGATAATAATAAACAAACAAACAAACAAAATTAGGGAAAAATTATATAGGAGTTACTGTCATTGAAAGAATTGGACAAAAGAGGTTACAAAATTCACTCTATTCAGAGCTAAACTAGCAATTGATACTTAAGAGGCCTTGAAATTTGAGGAAGACCATCCCGGTGTGGTACAAGGGACCAAGCACAGCCACCACCAGCTTTTCCCTTCTTGCCTACAAGTCCGAGGAGCCATAAAACAATCCTCGGCATTGCCTGGTGGCTTCCTAGCACCATAGGCACCACTGAGGGTGTTGGAGGGGTGGGCTGGACCTGGGGTGGTTCTGCCATGGGCCTGGGGACAGGGATGGTGGAAGAGTCCTGGAGAGCTGGACTCACCAGTCCCACTTCCCGGGAAGTGACCTGGAGGGTGAACCATGTCCCCAGGCAAGGAGGGAGCTTGGGCACCGAGAGGAGCCCTGCAAACCTGGTGGAGGAGGAGGGCTGGTGTGGCGGGTGGAGAAGGCAATGGTGGTCCACCATCCTCCCTGTGGCCAGGGGCCCTTCCTCACCACAAACCTCTTCCTTTTGGTGACAGCCTTGGAGCAAGCTCACTGCTCTGGCAGCGAGGAAAGTAGCTGTGAAACATGACCAGGCAGAAGAAAAACAGGGCTTTATATATGAACCATAATAAATAAGTGCAGGCTGCGCAATTCCTTCAAGCGGAGAAGGAGAGAAAGAAACCCAACCTCTGCTAAAAACATCTTTTAAAGAGCGAACGCGAATTCCCAGGCTGCGGTCGCAATGCTGTTTTTTCAGCTGCCTTCCTGGGCTAAAATACTCCCTGCAGTTACCATGGCTCGTACCTGGGGAGGCTGCAGATGCCCTGAGCAGGCACACAGAGAGCTCTTTGTTTGCCCCTATCAGCTTGCCTCCACATTTCTAGTTTCAGCAGCCAGGATGCTGGGTGTTTTTGGGAGGTGGCTTTTCCCTGCTGTGGTACCTGCTGGGATCGGCAGCTCCCAAACTCGCATTGGTGAGGTTTTCCCTAGGGACAAGGATGCTTGAGAGGGGCAGAGTCACCCCTCTCCTGCTCAGTGCTGCTCCAGGCTGCACTCCCGGGGCAGAGCCGTTCTCCGTCCCCGCTTCCCAGGGCCAAAAACTGCCTTTGTGCCTGGAGGGCTGAGGGAAAAAAATATCCCAAAGCCTCAGGATTCTTGCTCATAAATCCAGCCCACAATATCATAGATTTTATGGTGCTGCCAACTCTGACAATTTTATGATGGGTCCCATGTGATTTGCAAAAGTGTTGGTCTTTTTTTTTTGTTGTTCTCTTAAAGTTTCCAGTTCCTGGAGTCCTGTGATTATATGAGACTCTCAAGGGATTCTGAGTCTTCCCCCTTCCCCATTTTTTTCTTCTTTGTTGGGTTTTAGAATATATAATAAAATTGGAAATTTTACTGGCGAGGAAAGTGAGGCAGAGAAAAGAAATGACTTGTCTGGAGGTGGGACTAGAACTCATCACCAGACAAAAAATATTTTGCTTTTTTTTTTTTTTGAGTTCTCTCTGGAAAAGTGAATGCCTTTGCTGCATTTTTTTGAGTAATAAACGTTTCAAAGTTTTTTGTGAATGGAAAATGTTCAAAAAGTGGCTTGAATAAATTCCCACCCCCCAAAAGGAGAAATATTTTGTTTACATTTAGAAGATTTTACTCTTTTGAAATTTCAAAGGAAATTTTTCAACCTGAAGTCATGTCAGAGTGAAATACTGACATGTTTCACTTGGAACCCACCACACCCGGTGGCTCCGATGTCTTCTCCTTCCTTTGGTTGAAACAAATCCTACAGCCTCAGCGGCTGGTTCTGACTGTGCTTTGCTGTGGGTTTTGCAGGCTTTACCCTGCACCTGGGAGGACTCAGCTACAGTAAAACGTGGTTAAAAGTCAGCAAGTGTCGTCTGCTGCTGCTGTGGTTCCCCTATGAGATAAATAAATGCATTTAGGTGCGACGGCTCCTACTGTCCGTCAGAAGGGCTGGTGGTGGGGCTCTGCTGACAGCACAGCTGGCCAGGATGCTCAAACAAGCAGCATCGCCCCTCTCCTGGGAATATCTGGGCAATGCCCATTGCTGCCCATCAGCAGCAGGAGGAGCGGGAGAGTCCTGTGGGGCCTGCAGCTGCCCTGAATTAGGCAGCAGCAGCTGGAGACACTCCCCAGGGCTTCCCACCAGCACCATTTCCACCTGGATGAGCCCTCCCACCACAGGGATTAAAGGCAGAGACAAGACCAGGGCTGGGCTTTGCCATGGAGGTTTTGCCTCGGCAGCTCCTAGTGATGCTGTCAGCTCAGCAGCGCTGCTGCTGGGAGCACATTTAAGCACAAGTAAGTAAAAAGATGCTGTCAGCTCAGCAGCGCTGCTGCTGCTGGGAGCACATTTAAGCACAAATAAGTAAAAGATGGGGCTGTGATGAGGAGATGGAAATTGGTCCCTATGAATGGGTTTCTATGTAACCTGTGCAGTGCTCTCACTCAGGGGCGTATAATGTGCTACAAGTCAGGGGGGGTTTGGCCTCTGCTTAAGACCTAACAAATGACTTGTAATCTGCCTCAAGGCAAAGAATGTTGCTTGAGTTATGAACAGAAAGTACAGTCCTAAATTGGAGGGGGGAAGGGGCAGAAACCTGCTGCAGCACATAGTGAGCCCTTTAATAGCAAGGGACTGAGGGCTCCAGTAGTACTTCTATCGACAAATGCTGGTGTTGAGATGTTTTCGTTGCATAAGGCCAAACAAGTATATTATTATTTTTATTATCATGATGATAATAATATACTGCTGCTCTTCCTCTGCTTCGTGTGATCTGGCATGTGGAGAACGCCATTACTAATGCACGTCTGTATCGCTGCGGGGCTTTGTGCTGTTGTGATATCCCCATCGCTAGTTCCAGGGATCCTAAAGTCATCAATATTTCACTTCAGCTTTTACTTGGGCCTGGGCTGTGATGAATCAGAAATGTGTTTGTTGTCCCTGGGGTTTTCAGGGGAACGTTCTCATCAAAAGGTAATGAGGTGGTCACGATAGAGTACTATTTCCTCTTTTCCTGCTCTTGGTGTCTTGACTTCTAATATATCCTTTACGATCACATCCCTGGACCTGCTGGCTATGTTTCTGCTCATACAGCTTAGGGCGCAGCTGATCTTTGCTGCGAGGCTGCACGGTTGGTTCCTGTTCAACTTGTTGTTCACCAGGGACCCCCAGGTCCTTTTCCGCAAAGCTGCTTTCTAGCCCCAGCCTGTCCTGTTGTATGGGATTGTCCATGCCAGAGGCAGGGCTTTGCCTTTGAACTTCATGAGGTTCCTGCCATCCCGCTTCTCCAGCTTGTTGGGATCCCTCTGAGTAGCAGCTCTGCCTTCCAGTGTATTGGCTGCTCACCCAGTTTGGTGTCATCTGTGAATTTGGTGAGAGAGTGCTCTGTCCCATCATCCTGGTCATTAGTATATTAAGATATTAAAAAGCATTTGTGCCAATACTGACCCTTGAGGGATGCTGCTAGTAGCCAGCCACCAGTTGGATGTTTTTCTGCTAATGATCACCCTTTGCACCTGATGATCCAGCCAATTTTCCACCCGCCCTGTTGCCTACTTAGCCAGTCCATACCTTGTCAATTTGGACTTGGAGAACACTGTGGGAGACTGTCAAAGGCAGTTGCAGGTCCTGACGTTCATCAGAAACTTAGGCTGGGGTGTCCCCCAAGGTTTTTCATCTCAAGATCGCTGTAAACCTGAGGATGTCTGCATGCCCCTTCTTCATCAGAGCTTTTAACTAGAAATGCTGCGGCCCACTAAAACGCAGGATGGTTTTTGTGGGGCACATATCTGGGGACAGCAAGCCTAGAGGAAGCCTGGCTGAAAAACTAGGTTAGTATGATGTATTTGCTGCTGTTCAAGTAGCGTTGGCTACCCTGCCTGAGCTTGGTGTTTGGCATGCCCAGGCAGGGAAGGAGAGGTAATTCCAGACTTAGAAAGCTTTTAATTTAAGGCAGAGGGTCAATGGACCACGGATGGTCCACGATGCTGTAAGCAGTCTGGAGCTGGTCAGTGAGTTATGAGAGCGTTTGCCTCTACACAGACACTTTAACAGCCTCACTGAGTGACAGGCACCAATATTACTATTGGGTCGATGCCAGCGAAGGTGGTGATGACAAACCCGGCTTGGCAGTGACTGCGGCACTTGCCTACATGGTGAGCAAATAATAAAATCCCGTTTTGGTTCACTTCCAAGTGCCCTACACTGAGACTGTATGGCAAGGGAAGGAGGCAGCACCGCACAGCCAGGGTCACGGGCCGCAGATGAGGCAACTTTGCTCTGCTGGGTGACCTTCAAAGCCTCCAAAAACACTTTGCAAAGGAAATTAAATACCACTATTGGACCAATGCGGATAACTGCTTTTTTGGGTGTATTTAACCAGCACCAAACCACTGCTTAGGCTTGAATGACATCATTTGCTTAGCTTACAAAGAAAAAATTGTACTTTTTGCTCCATTTTTAAACAAATCACCTGAAACAATAAAGTATGTTTCCACATAAAGCATCTCCTAGAATAGGAAACATCAAAGCTTCTTAAGCTTTGACATAAAACATTGCTGCTGGGATGGGAGGCAAGGGTAGTTCTTTGTAGCAGTTGCTGAATCCTTTTAAGACAATTTGATCTAATCTGCTTTTTTTGTGTGTGGAAAAAAGGCAATTCTCCTGTCATGCCACCCCGCCATCCCAAGATGTTGCTCAGCTCTAATTAGCATTCAAAAGAAAAATGAAACATGACACAGTCAGGACAAGGAACCAAAAGGGCCATCTTGTTCCTAGCTGTGTTATAGCATTAAAGAAAAAAAAAAAACCTGAAGTCTTAAATATTTTCCTAATGTCTGTCTTCCAGACATCGTGATTCAGTTTATGCCAACATTTGAAGACTTGCCTGTAAGGAAGTGAGCTCTTGGTCTGAGCAGGATTATCACCGTCACAGGGTATTGCTGATCCTTATGTGGGATTATTTTTAATGTTGGTTTGCTTGGATTTTACTCGTATTTACACAGCTGTTAATAAAGTACAGAAAAGCTGTGTATGATATCTCCTTTCTCATCTGATTGGGCCAGCTTTTAGGACAACTTTAACAACTCGATCAGTTATTGATGGACGGGGCAAGAACCCCTCGGTTCATTAGCTGGGTCCAGCCTGTAGCGCCGTCTCCTGTTCCTGCCGGTTGGCAGACAGCTGCTGCTCTTTCCAGGAGGACCGACTTCCAAGAGCAGGAGAGGTGGCCCTACGTCTGAGAGGTGCAGCTAGCTGAGATGTAACGGTAGCTATATATAACCTAAATTAGGACTTAATCTGAAGCCAAATCTGGAGGCTTTGTGAGCCAGGAAAAGTTTAACAGGTACTATTTAAAGAGTGAACTAGCTTGAAAAACTCTTTAGGCTCAATGTCTTCTTGCTAAGGACCCTCAACAATATTCAACCTGAAACTTCTAATTCTGTCTTTTTGCTGAAGGTGGTTGAATTTGGCTCATGAAAGTGAAAAGCTCCCAAGAGACAGCTGCAGTGATTTGATTAGGCTCATTTCTTCAGGAAATTAAGCCACAACATACTCTCTGGACCATCTAGCCCTTAACCAAAAGGCTTTACCCTTCAGTCTTGTCTGCAGTGGGGCTGCTATTGGAATTCCAGTAGGAATATTCCTCTAGACAGGTTACACATGTGCCCGTGCAGGGATAGGCTGGAAAAAAGGTCTTGTGGGTTTTTTTTTTTTTGAGTTTGAGCCACCCTGATAAAGTTCAATGTAGTGGAACTGTATTAATTGAATCCTGTGCTGTTGGGAGTCTGTCCTCCTGCAGGACAGATGAGTGGGATAACTGGGGGGGATAAGTTATCTGTACATTAATGATAATAGAAAGTGCAGCCATCGTCCAGACCTGGCTTATGCAACTCATTAACTGCACTGCTTGGGATTCAATCAAGGACATGATACTTGCCTGGAGAAGAGGGATTAAATGACAGGATAAAAAGAGTGAAGTGGCAAAACCAGGAAACTCCCCCCCCCCGCCCCCGCTCCAGACTCTAGTAAAAGACAAGCAAACACTGCTTTATTCTCACCCTTTGGAGTGACCCCAGCAGCCGGCAGTGCCGGCAGGGAGATGCTCCCTTGTATCTCAACCCTTCCAAAGTGCTTAGCGCTGCTGTTCGTGGCAAGCGAGCAGCTTCTTGGTGACACAACCCTGAGCTGTCCTCTGCTCCCATTGCTCATACTAGTGCTGAAGGGCCTCTTTATTAGTGTCGTTGATGACCATGACCTTTCTGTACAGTCTCTGCTAGAGTTCACGGTGCTCCCCCGTGCTGGGGAGGAATCGGGCTGGGAGACCTGGCAGTGCTTCCTCCCCACCCGCCTCCTGGCTTTAGGTGGGATGGAAAAATCTTCAGGCTACCTGCCTCCATTTCTTGAAGCGAAGGAGATGAGGGGAAATGGAGGAAAACCCCTTACATCACTGTAATTTTTGAGACATAAAAGCTTTTCTTTGAGAGCAAATCCTTTTTTTTACTCCTCGTGGCACTAGGGCTCAAGAAATTCCTCGGAAAATAATTTGTCAAGGCTCTGACTGATCAAAGACGTATATAAAAGGACCCTTTTTTTTAAAGGGGAAAAAATCCCCCTCCGAGCTCGGAATGAATTGGCAATTCATTTACCAACTGTCAGATAAAGTAGCTCAATCCCTATCACGTCTTTAGCTGGAGCTGTGGCCAGAAGGAAGCAATTCTCGGCCCACTGTGCGTACATGTTTGGGGTATGTTAGTGATTAGGGTATTCCTGCCTGGGGGATGCAGAAAGATATGACTCAGATTCGCAAAAGAGCCATAAATCTCCCTCCTTTTATTCAAAATGTGTGTTTTATAGCCATTTCCTGGCCAATTTCTGCCTTGAATAAATATGTAACATATCTCTGTGTGTATAGTTTTTTAGGTCCAAACATTGGACTCCCTCTCAAGAATGAACTGTCTGCTCAGGAAAAGTTTGAACGTGGTTCTTTGCTGTTCTTTCATTCCCAGAAAAATCCCCCATTGAGCCTTAACTGGCTGAATGGTGTCCTGGTGGCACCTGCTCCTGTTCTTGTTCATCTGCGGTGGGGTGACCTGGAAATGGATCGGGTGAGAGATATGATTCAAAGGACCCCAAAAGGTCATCCAGGCCCCAAGACGGGATCAACTAGATTGAAAATTGGAATTTTTGGTCCAAAGGCTCAGGCAGGATTTTGGTAATCCCAGCCATGAGCCAGGCCTCACACAGCACTGGATTTGAATGTCAGCAGCAAGTGAAGCTCAAAAGGTGCTCAGTAGGTGCTCTGCTAACATCCATGGCTGGGCTTACTGCGGTGTTGGAGCCCACTTGTCTGAAA
The DNA here is from genome assembly GCF_000699145.1 of Aptenodytes forsteri. NCBI lineage: Eukaryota > Metazoa > Chordata > Aves > Sphenisciformes > Spheniscidae > Aptenodytes > Aptenodytes forsteri. Next base: position 212,774 of record NW_008794745.1, on the reverse strand, counting down.
TCATGTCTGGTTCCCAGTTTGTAGGTGACAATATACCTCCAGCCCATGGTACCTGTGGAACTGCCTTTCCCCGTCTCAAGAACAGCATCATTCACGGAGCTTTCCCTTCCTTAGCCTCCCACCCCTCATCCCTTCCACCCAGCTTATTGTCTCCCAGTTTACTGTTCCCGCAGCCTCTTTCCCACCCCTGTTTCCTGAGTGTCATCTCTGTCTGGGTGATATAGAAAGGGCAACGTAGATCTGAAGGAAAAGGCAGGAGGAGATGGACAGCAATGCAGGAGGAAGTAAAGGCAGGGATATTTCTCTGTTCTTAGGTCCCCGTCATAGGTTGCACAAGTAGAAATGCCCAATGTCTTTTAATCGTGTTACCATTTTGGCTGTAATTCTTCATTGAAATGAGCTGAAACGGCTGAGAAATGCTCACCAGGAAGAGGCTGAATCATTTGCTCTTCTCCACGTTTAGCCAGAGGATGAGTCCCAGGAAGAAGGAAGAACAACAGGAACGACTCTGCTCTTGGAGAGTAATATCACTAAGTTTTCCATCAGTGTCCTGCTCTTCCAAGTCACGCAGAAGGCTGATTCCCCTCAGTAAAACAACAGGAAAACCCATCCTCTTTGCAAGGAAAGCAGTAGAAGTTTGGGGTCTGGCATTGCTGATACTTTATTTTTAGCTCTTCCTTCTAATCCTTTAAGCCCGTAGTTCCTTTCTGTTTCCTTTTCCCCTAAACCAGGACCTGAAATCATTTGGCCCCGATTCAAAGCCTCAAAGCCAACGGCAAACTTCCCAGATCCCATGCCAGAGAAGTCTGGTAGGGGCCTAAGGTTTATCTCATAGAGGGCTTGATCTGAAAGCTGCTGAAGTTGGTGGGAATCTTACCACTAACCTCGAGGAGCTGCTTTTATTATGCCCTTAAACATACCCTGCCTATCTGGCTAGCAGCGTATCCTGAGTGTACTTGTTATTTTTAAATAACATGTGTGGCTGCAAGAAACAGTCTCCAAAAGTTTCCTAAACTTTGGTCCAAGATTAGAATTGATCTCACATATGCAAAAACAATGTGATACCTCGAATAAAGGCTAAACCAAGAAAGACGTAGCAGAGCAATGACTAGGGGGTCGCGGGAATTTCTTCTAAAGGTAGATGGCAGAGGGTAAAATCATTCACTGGAGTGAAATATGTGTGCGTGCTTGTGCTTTGGATGCTCTTCAGGGGAAAGACGCTGTCAGGCTGCCCTTTCTCTGCTGCTCTTTGCTGCTTCTCAGTAATCCCTTTTGGATGAACATGGGCTTCTCATTGCAGGTTTAGACCCTTCCGTGAGCCATTCCCATCATGTGAATAGTCCTGTGATTCCCAGTGCCAGGAGGCATTTATTCCCTTCAATTACTTACCTCTTTACTATTGCTACTACCTCTGCATCAGGCACTATTGTTGCTGGTGTCATTTATTAGCAGAGAAAATTACTTCTGGGGATCTCCGAAGGGCTAGGGTTAGTAATTCTGTACCTGGGGGAACAGTTTGATTTCAAATCAAGAAACAGCAGATCTGAAACCCTCCAGACAAGTGTTTTTCAGTTCTGGCTGCAGCTTTTAGCTTAAACCCCCCCCAGTATCTCCATTTAAGGCTCACTCATGTAAACATTTATAAGCACATGATGGTTTTAACAATGATTCATCCTATTAAAGTCAAAGTGGCTACTCACAGGATAGTTTCCAGAACTAGGCAATAGATATAAAAAGGGCAGGGACCATGACTTTTCTGTGCTATCTCAAGTGGCTAACACTTTAGGCACAACTGGCTCAATTTCAGGGGAGCTGGTCTCCCTTGACTGTATATTAAAGCTGCTTAGAAATAAGATTATTTTTTTTTCCCCTCTAGGATATCCTTTGTGTTCAAACATCCCAAATAGGCTCAGATTGTTGGGGCAACCCAAGGTTTTCAGGCAGCTCCAGTGATGGTTCAGAGCGGTGGTCTCATGTAAATCATCCTGGGAGGAGAGAGGGATGCGACTTTCTATGCACAGCAAGCTTTTATTACCAGCCAGAAAAAAAATAATCCAGTTGAGACATGCCAACTTTTCATTTTTTGACCCAAACAGAGGGCTTTGGGGCAGTAACAGAGAGATACAATTTTGGAAAGATTTTTTTTTCCCCTGACGTGTGACACTTGTGTTTTACCTGGCCCCAAAACGCAGCCGGTGGAAGGGCTGCGGAGGGACGCGTCTGGTCCCCAGTTCAGCACAGGCGTTTGGGAAGCCGCTCGTGTGCGCGTCGGAAGCAGCAGCTAACAGTGGCGGCAGCTCCCAGCTCTGCCTGGGGACCACGTGATGCCCTGGAGAAGGCACTTAGCTCTCCGGGCTGCGTTCAAGCACTTCAAATACCACTGTGAAGTGGCCTGTGTACCCAGAGTGGCTCTGTGCCCCCTCGTCTGGGAACCCCCGTTCTGGCTGGGAGACGCAGGTTAAACTAGCTCTGTGCTGCTGCAGACACGCCGACAGCGATGTCCCTACCTGGTGGTGTCACGCGGCGTGTCCCACCACTGAAAGGGTTCTCCAGGAGCCTGACGGGGGGCAGGGAAAAGCCAGGCAGGATGGAGAAGAGGCAGCCCTGGACTATTTCTTAGCTCCTGTTTGTGAAAGACTATCGAAGTTATCTCAGGAATGAGGCTTTTTTGATGCCTCCCTGTGCATTTAGGCAGTGAACCTCAGAGGAATTTCAGGGGACGTCTATGTGGTCGTTTGCAAGCAGACGTGACCTTCTCTGCCCGTACCCTCAGCTGGCTGGATGTCAGCCAGCTCTGCACTAGAAGGCATGTAGCTCTGTCAGCGTGGTGCTAAGTCTGAGCTATTACCAAAAATAGGAGTCAAAAATACGTTCAATGGTTTTTTTAAATGATTTTTTAAAATGAAAAGTAGTAGAGGTTTTATTAGCAAACAGTGTGTTTTTCATGCAAGACTTAGATGAAAGCCAAAAAAAAAAAAAAAAAGTTGTCCAAAACTGAAGCTATGGCAAAATTCATCTTTTTCATTACAAGATGATTCAATGCAGAGAAATGTTTAACTTTTTAAATGATTTATCAACTGCCTTCGAATATATCAGGCAATTTAAGTTAAAAATTATCATTCTGTTGAAAATTTACATTTTCTCCTGAAAAAAATGTTTCAAGAGAAAAAGCTTTCTCTGGGTACCAGTGAAGGGCTCCTGGAGACATGTGGCTTCATGCATAAAAATGGTATTTGTAAGGTGTCTATAAAATGTTTTTAATCTGCTTGATTGGTGGGCAACCAAACACTGAGGTAGAGATGCCAACGTAATATCTTTGTGGGAGTTACAGCCTCATCAGACATTTGAAGATGGTGTCTATGGACCATTGAGACTTCTGCAAAAAGAAAAGCGGTAGCAGGATGTTACCAGGGAGAAAACACAAAAGCCGAAGACCCTGAGCATGGCCAGGCAGTTGCTTTAGGGGGGGAAATCAGAGTTGCCAGGAAAAGCCTCAAGATGATCGTGGTAAGGTTGAGTGAGGGAACACCTGGGGAAGATTGATTAAGAGACGGCCAATGTGTGTGTGTGATTTATGAGGAGTGGCCCTGGCTTTAGTAGGAGTTCTTTGGAGATATTGCTGCTATGGTGCGGGACAAAAAACTCCTGGATGCAATATAGTTACTGGATTGTCAAACATCACTTGATAAGGTTCCACAAGTGAGATTATTAGCTTAGTAAGGGAGAAACAGAATATGATGTCAAATAAGCTGTGGGGCAGAAACTTGCTTCAAGAAACTGTAATTCTCTCAATGCATCCAACTCAATGTGTATGTATATGTGTGTGTGTATATATATCCGTCTGTCTGTCTGCCTGTCCATCTAGCTATATCCATCTGGATATTTACTCAGCTGACATCAGTCACTCCTGCTCCTCCTTCCTGGCAGCTGGGAGCAATTCAGTGTGGTGGAGGGACAACTGCTTCAGCTGGGAGAAGATTATTTCAGGGACTCCAAGGATGCCCCTTTGGACTTGAGTTTTCTCATGCAAAAGAGAGGGACTGCTCTCCTGTGCGTTGGCTGATGGAGCCGAAACTGGGGAGACGGTGAGTAGCCCTTCGGGCTCTGGGCAGTCGGCACGTGGGCTGGGAATCATGCAGCAAAGTTGGGTATAACCTGGGGGCCTGTTCTCCAGTGAGTTCAATGCCTACCTCCTCTAGTCCACCGTGGCTTTGTAGGTCTCCCCCAGTGCCCATCTGGTTCCCCTTGGAGTAAATGCAATGGCAGAAATTACATTGGAAATGAAAGAAAACACAGCTGGGCTGTACTCTCATCCCATCTCTGCTCCTCTCTGTCTCCTGAGGGGCTTCCACCCCCTCCTTTTTCTCTTCCACTACCATCACTTTGATCAGCTGTCTGTCCAGAGTCTCTGAAAAGTTTCCCAATGCAGGGGTTAGCGTCAAGCCCACTGGCACCAGCTCTTCCCTTTGAATGTAAGCCACAGAGCCCCCAGGGAACGATGGCCACAAGTGGAAAACCACGGCTCTGATAAATCCATCCCTCTTCTTTTAAGTGCTTACACTCTGTCCGAGGCACTGAAGCCTCCATTTTAAGATCTGATGAATAACTAGACCGTGTCTGAAAGATGGCTAAATGAATACACAGTGTTTTCCAGCTGGATAAAGACAGGGGAGCAGATAAGAGAAGCTGGATAACTTTGGTTTTTGGTGTGAGCAATGACCTCAAGCTATGTCTTATTAATGTTGGCAAAATGAAGGAGTTTGAGCATCCCTGGAGCTTGCAATGCCCGAGGGTCTGGAACGTGCAGCCCTATATGTACTGTCTTTCAAATGCATCAGTAGAGTTTTCTGTAATGTAATCTTTGAGTTTATTTGTTTTTATGTCATTTTGAATTCTCCAGGGAATGCCTGGGCTGTGTTCCCTCTCCTTTGATAAGGTTTGTAGCTTTTGGAATTTCGCATTTGGAGGTGACGCTTTGAAAGATGTGTCCGAAAGGGAGTGGGGCAGAGAGGCAGACAGCTTTATAGACTTTGCTTCTGCTCTTACTCAAGACAAGGTACCAAGCTGCTTCTTTCTGTTCTGCTCTCCAGAGCCTAAATAACAAGATCTCTTTCATTTCTGGTCAATAATCACTCTTCTTGGCACAAAAATGTGCACTTCTGAAACCATACGATGAGACATCAGGATGCTTTCAAGGTCATATCGAGAAGCCAGACTATTAAACAAAAGAGAAAGGAGGAAGGCATAAAGCCTTCTCATAAATCACAGAAATCTTTTGATGCCTTCAGCTCTAAAACTACAATGGGGTAAAAACCACAGCTAGAAAAAGAATATGGGATACTGGGGTTCCCTGTGGCAAGGAATCAGCTGGGAACTCAGACGAGAGACAGTTATGGCATCACCTTCGGAGAGTGACCATACTCAAAACAATGACTGCTTTCGCTTGTGGTTGTAAGGAAGGATGTTACTGTCCTGTCGACTGGGGCAATCAGGATGAGCCCATGTCCAAAGAATACTCTTTGGGGGGGACACCTAAACCCCTAAACTGAGGTTTCCCAAATGAGGAAGGGACTGAGCAGGGTAAATGGCTCATAGTGGTATCGGGGAGGAGGTTCAAAGTCAGTGGGGCCACTGTCTGGCCATTAGTAAAAAGGGAATTCCAGATAAAGCTCTTCCCTGACAGGGCAGTAAAATGATGGAAGCAGTTGCCAAGAAGGCCACAAAGGCCTTATGTGTTTTTAAAAACCAGCTAGACATTTTTATAGAAAAAGAACTGCGTGGGGGGAGCTTGGAGGGAAAGGAGTGAAAGTAAGTGAGGGGAACGGGACAGGACGCAATAAGTGGGAACAGGGCTGTGTTTTGGGGCTCACAGTCCTCTTTGAGAACTGTCCGTAGGACTGTCTCCTGTGATCTGGGTCCTGACCTCCCTAGTGCCGACCTGAAAGGGGCTTTTCCAGCAAATTCCCACTGACTTGTTGTGTATGAGGCTGCCTTGAACCAAGACCTGGGAAGAGCAGGTCCAAGTGGAGCAGAGCCCATAAGCTTTTCTGGGGGAATGTGCCTGTGAGCTGCATCTTGCACTTGCGTCCGGCTGATGCATGTTCCTACAAGCACCGTAATCGTCAACCTGCTGAAAAAGATACTAAACCACCAAAATATACTTGGGAGCCTTTACCTTGCATAGACTGTACCAGCACTTGCCATACCCCGGCAAGTGCAGCATCTGTCACTCTTCCAGGGCAGAATGGGATGGCTGGCAGTGTGACCCCATCCCCACATATGCATTCCTTGAAAATTAACTCTATCCCAGCCAAAACCAGCACAGGGGGAAAACTCTACCTCCCAGAGAGATCAGCTGTTCTTTCAGTCAGGGCTGGGAATCCTCGTCATCTAATTTCAGCAATTTAAAATCTAGGCATCGAATCTAAGCTACCCATCCAGGCTTTTCTTTAAGCAACATGCGTGTCCTTTGGCTCCTAGAGACACTGCAGGTCAGTACGGCAGCAAAAGTACAGATAAAGCGCATGGTTGTAGGGATGCCCCAGCAGCGTGAGACGATGCACTGGCTTTGGGTGAGGACATGGCATTGGCACAGCGTCAGATTTCTGTTCTGAGCCTCTCGTATGCCTAGACAGAAAGATAAACAGAAATGGGAAACAGTGGCTGGATCAACAGAAATGCAGCTTCTATTCTGATACTTGCTCTTGGTGGTGGTTACATTCTTTTAAAGCAGAGACAAAGTCAACAACAACACTATAATAATCACAGCAACAACAAGAAAAATCCCCACTAGGCCTGTTTCCTAACTCATGCTTTGGCATGGACTGTCTGCTGCTTGCTTCTTCTGTTATAGTGCTGCTTGGAAGTGATAAGAAGCACACAACCTCCTGTACTTTAAAGTGCACTAGAAATAGAAAGAGAGATACAGTGCTACAAAAGGAAACCGACTGGCTTCAGGCTTTCCCCAGGGCTGACTTTGTGGTTCAACACCCAGGAGCCCGATGCAGCATTGCAAATCAAGAACAAGTTTTCCATTCTCTTTGACGGGCAGTACGTCAATCTGCTAGTCAAAACTGAAACATCTCTCCTTTAACCAAATTTGCTGGGATCGAGGCATCGGTGAGGTAAATGGCACATATACCATTGACGCAACCACGCTTTGGCTGAAGCCCTTTGGTCCAGGACCTCCTTTTCATTTTAGGTATAAGGTAGCTGTGGACTTACCAGTGCTATAAAAATGATGGATTCTTTAGCAGAAAGTTCCACGGATCACCCCAGTATGATGATAAAAAAGAAGACAACCTCCTCCTCCTCCTCCTCCTGTTTGGAAGGGAGGAGCTTTGGGTGGCTTGTGGTTTCTTCGGTTTTGGCCCTCTTGTGCTCCTACAGTTCTTCACTGAGTCTGTTGCCTTTTCTTACTGTTCATCCCACAGATGGCAAATCCCTTCCAAACCAACATCTACAGAGACTGGCAAGCATGCCAGGTGATGGAGTGACGAACTTTTCCAGCAGATGTGGGCTTGGGCTTGCAAGACCAATGGAGAGTGCCGGACTTTCTGGTTTCCTTGTACTTGGTGAGGTACTCGGGAGAGGGAGATGGCCTCTGTAAAGGCAAGAACTTCGCCCAAAGACCAGCCTTAGGGAGCACTTGTATTTCACCAAGCCTTAGACCAGTAAAAAACAGTAATACTTAACATCAAGCATTTGTTTAGATCCCTTGACCTCAAGGGACCACCCAGCCTTTGGCCACAAGATAAGTGAAGGCGAGATCGTGGTGTTTGCTTGCACAAGCTGGCAACTAAGTTCTAACCATCTCTGACGTTGGGCACGTGCTGAGCTCGCACTACTGTGTCTTCACCAGCACTGTTCTCGTGCTTGATCTAGCACATGCTCACCATGCATTTTCATTTTTTGGCAGTGAATTTAGTTATGCACCTGCTCAACTATTTTACAGAGGTGGACCCAGGAGATGAATAGCTGCATGAGAATACCTAATCCCCATTTTCCACCCCACTGACGCATGTGTTCTTCTACCCTCCAAAGCAAACATTTCAGCATGCAAGAAGATGAGGACTGCTTTCCATGAATAGTTTTGCTCTGCTCTTAAAGAAGAGACCTGGGAAAATCTGTGGAAACTTTCTCGCTGGCCCAAGTGTATTGAGAGAAAGAAAACATTGCTTCAGAGTCAAAAAGTGAAATGTTTTTGTTTTTTCTTGCATTCAGGGATGAACATGAAAGGCAATTCATGAGGGAAAGGGGAATGGCTGTCTGTAGAAACCACAAAAAAAGCTTTCTAGGACCTGGCTCCAATCTTGCTGCGCTTGGATTAATCACCAGTTTACAACCTGGATGTCAACAAGAGTCATGCATGATCAGCTCCTCTGCAAAATGGGCCATACACCGTGGGACAGGGGAAGGGGGTCTATCAGTGAAATTCACTGTTGGGCAGGCCAACAAATAGGCAACTGGTGTTTGATCAGAATTAGTTCAGTCTGGATCTGAGCTTGCTAATCTCTGTTAAAATCCTAGCCTCATCCTTCCTCTTGCGCCCCACCCCAGCTCAAGGAGGGGGGAATAAAATAAAAGGAAGTGGTTGAAAAAGTCTTTAAAGAGGAAATTCTTGTCTAATTCTAGGTCATGGCAAGGGCTGTGTGTTCTGCATGGGGAGATGATAGAATCTACCATGACTGGAAAAGACATTGGCCATGTCGAATCCAGCACTAAAGACTTCCTCCCATCTGGCCTCGAAAAGGGAGGAAAAAAAAGAGAAGTGTTTTTGTGCATGGAAAGGGTGGCTTGTAACATTGGAGGAATCATGTCCTGGATGCTTGAGGAGGCAGGATGTCAAGCTCGGAAGGCCAAGCGTTTATTTTGGAAAAGCAAGCTCCAAGTTTCTCATCTGCGCGTGGATGTGCTTCACCTCCCTCTCCTCCTCCAGCCCTCTCCTCTTTTGTGCCTTTCCAGCCACTGTTCCTGGGAGGAAGAGGATCCAAGCTCCCAGACCTCCTGGTGGCCCTGGCCCGTCCCCACCCCAGGGCACAGTGTCACTCTGTCACCTGTTGGCAGCAAAGCTCCTGGCAGAGGAGGGTGGAACTGGAGGCTGGTTTTCTCTTCCCAAACTCGTTGTGGTGTTGCCCTGCTGGGAAGCCTTGGCTTCTTCGGTTTCCCACACTTCAGCTCGCTCGCTCGCTCCTTCCATGAGTTTCCAAAGTGCTTTGCGAGAAGCCAAAACACCTGCTTTGTGAACTCAGATCCTTGGGGGAAGTCGGGAGAGATGTTCTTCCTGGACTGGTACAATTGTTTTAAAATCGCAGGTAGTTATGATTCCTTCTTTCTCTCCTGAAGCATCTGGCACACTGCTTCATTAATTATCTCTTCTTTCCCCCTTGCCAACAGCACCTCTCCCTCCACCTCTTCCCTTACTGCTTTTTAACTGCAGAAGTGGCAGTAGGTTACCTGTGTCGGATGTGTCAATGTGAGCCCTCTGTCCTGGCTCCACGAGCGTGCCATCTCACAGCCAGCACTCATGTCTTGCCTCCAGGAGGTGCCTGCTGTCTACCAGCCAATGTCACTTACAGAGCTTTGCTCTTCCCGCTGGATGAATAATGGCATTGCTTGGCTGTGCCAGCTCTTATTTCTGCCTAATGCAACTGTCTGAAGTCAGTCCAGGAGTCTGATCTTGAATTAGAGAATGACAGCGAGGACTTAATCTCATGTACAATTAGTGGTCAAGACTCAGCTCTAGAGATACAAGCGAAGAGACGCAGCTTCTGCTATTTGCTTTTTCAGCAACAGTCCAATAATTCTCTAAATCCAAACTTTGGATCGCTCGGCTATTATTTTGGAAAGGGGAACAAAAATAACATAACTAAGCCCTTTGCAGCCCCTTGAAGTGGACTCAAATGGAAATAAAAGCCCTTTGCGGAGTGAGCTTTGGATTGATTTTTCATTTCATGTCCAAAAATTACTTGGAAAGACCATGTCGGCCAAAGGCCAGGGTCTAGTCTGCGTACCTGCGCTGCTGTCCAGATGGAGAAGAAAAAGAACAGATGCATCGAGATGAAGAGAAGGATTTTAGAATGTGTTTTCAAAGCCTCCTGTTTGCTGAAAGGGCTGGAAAGCGATTTAGAAAACATATCTAGGGTTTCCTTTGAACATAAGGAAAAAATTGACTTGGACAGTGCCAACATAGTGCCTTTCCAGGCTTACCGCGGTGGGGAAATGTCATTTGCTTGCTAGGAACTCAACCCAAGCTCTCCCTTGGGTCAGCTGCCTCTTTGTATTGAACAGGCTGGTGCGGGGAGGAGACAAGCGCATGGGAAGTTGAATGAGACTTTTAAAATATTTGGCCTTCCTATAATGGAGGTTAAAGTTGGCGAATGGTTTGGTATTTTTTTTTCCTGTGACTTTGCCCAAGTGTCCGAAGAGGTCTGTGATCGTAGTGCTCTCACAGGTTCATTAGTTAGAAGTAAAAAGAAGGAAAATTCTTTGGCTGGCCCAGATTTGGCTATTCGTAGAGAGGGCTGGCTGAGGCTCCCATCCAAACAGGGAGGCTGAGCAGTTACACCCACCTTAGGCGGTGCACGTGCTCTGTTGGCTGGTACAAGCGGGCTCTTGCTTTCTAGTCCTTCAGTGAATCTACACCATCTCTACCCAAGCCATCCTCTGCCAGTAACCTCAGTGTCTCTCTTCGGCCATGGGCAGATCTTCCACCTTCTACCGCAGAGGATGTGGTTCTGCCTAGCTCCCTCGTCTCCGGATTCGTGCAAACGTGGATGGATAAATGAAAACTGTGCACCCACTGTCCCATCTCGCACAAGGCAGGCAGGAGGTGCAGGGAACCAGTACCTTCCCGCCCTGGTGGCAGCATCAGTGTGGCTTCAGCTCCTGGCAACCAGCTACCTTGGACCCTGGATATGGAAATCAGACTCCCTCCCTCTTCTCAATCATTTAGACATATTTGTTTTTCCACTACAAAGAGAGAAATTTTGAAAACCAGGGATTCACGCGTTTCTTTTTCTACTATGTTAACTGTAGGCACAGAAAAAGAAAAAGCTGATGTCCAGACCAGTATCAGCAATGATTTCCATAGAAACCACGTTTTTTTTAACAACTCTGGAGGCTGATGGTGAGGTATGTTCACTAAAGGTGAAGTTCTGGCAGCTGGAGCTAATGCTGAAACCAGTGGATCTAACATGGAAATCAACGTGGGACTAACGTTGAGCTTGATGGAAAAACATGGTGCTCACAGTGAAATGCTCTAAGGCCAGCCGTACAAATCCGGTGAAGCCAATATGGAAGAAAACATCAGACTTGACCAAGAATAACCAAATGGAGGGCTAATGCCCAATCACAGATATATGGACACCAGACCCTGCTTGCTGTTTATAATATTGCTTTACAACCTTCTGGCAGCATTCCTTAGCCTAAAAGTCGTATTCAATTCCCTTCACGCTGAAGGCCTTATGTATTCCACCCCTGTGGACTAAGTTTTGGGATAACAGAGAACTAGTCTTAACATGTCCAGAAACCACATAGAACGAGAAAAGCAGAATTGACAAGTGTAAAAAGTCTATTTTTACAGAGTCCAATGATGTATTTGAGCTGCAGCAAGCTGTCAAATGCAATGCGGACTGAGTTGATCCAGACTCCAGCCTTTATTGTGGGAAATTATGGAATTTCGTCACCTCCTTGAAAAAGACCCTGAGGAAGAGGTGCTGAGGTCTAAGACCCAGGTCTTGCATCATATTTAGTCTCTAAGTTTTGCTGCAATTCTTCTCTGAATGTGGATTTAGGGACTTCATCCTTCATTTTCAGCTGACCTAAGATGTGTAAATTAGTATATGCCTGAACCTGTTTAAAAAGAAAAAAACCATGCGTCCATCATCACTGATATCATCCAAGAGTTTCTAGGCTTGAATATCTAATGAGGAAAGACATACGCCTTGGATGTAGAGCTGGAAGAGACAGTTAAACAGAAAATGGGACTGCTGCCATGGAGAGAGAGAGCACGGGGGAAGAGCAGGAGAGATCTCACTCTTGCTCACTGGGGCTCCTCAGCAGAGCTATGGACGTGTGAATCGGGGCTTGGGGCGGCCATTCCTGATCTCTGCCCCAGGGCTGGTTTTGGCTGCCGCGTCTCCTGAAGTGTCTTGGAGCATAGTCTTGGCAATGTAAGAAAGCTGCCTTCTGATGTTGTTACTGGTGTGTTGATATGACCTGATTGAGGAACCTGGAGCTGGAGTTCAGTCTTACCGTCTTCTGGACTTCCCAGGCTAGCGGTGATCTTGGAGGACCACGCTTCTATCACCACTGATCTAGAGGGCCTGGCTTTGATGGGTTCACACTCCACTTACCGTGACTGTGTTAACTGGTAGCCTGTGCTAAAAAAGGGGGCTGGAATAAACCCTGAGTATGATACATGTCTTTGCACGGAAAAGAGAGAAAATTCCTCAGCTAGATGCACAGCAGCGGTAGGCTCATGCATGGAAGATCTGTGCCTGAAAAATCGTCTGTCTTCAGCTGTCGTCTAGCTTAATAACGGCAGGATGGAGAGGGAATAGCTTTTCTTACCTCCTTAGACCATCACAGCTACAACAGCCCTACAGTAAAACTGGATCAATATGCGGAGAGGGAGAAAAAGTTGTCTCTTCAGAGAGACAAGCAGACAGACAAATAGACAGCTAGCCAGATTCTTCTCTGTTATATACATGTAACTCCAAAACCATTAAAGGAACTATTTGTAACCAGGAACAGAATCAAACTGCTGGCATGGTTCACTGTAAAAGATTTTCAGTTCAATCTTTGATGGCATTTTAATAGTAACAGCTACTCATCAGCAATGTCAGGGTTAAATACTCCCAGCATGTGTGCAATTGCAGAAATACCCCAAGAAGAACCAAGGAAATATTTCCATCTTAAACTCCGATAAGGAGTGAAAACGTGCAACTCGTTCCATATGGTGGCTGAAAGCCCTGAGCCAAGCGGAAAGCCGCGGAGTCTGCCAATGCGTAAGAACTTGCAAGCCTGATAAATGAGTGTGTTGCTTTGGGAAAGCCAGAGACGAAGTCACACTAGAAAGAAGAAAACAGAAGAAAAGTGAGGAGTCTTTTTTAAAAAAAAAAAAAAAAGCCAAGTCCTACCCATTTTTCTTGTTGGATGGCAGCAAGAATTTCTGGAAATGTTTTACATGTCAAAGATTTAACCAAGCTGGGATGTTTGTGGACAAGCCATTATGCAATGAATAAATAAAACGGAAAAAAGCAGGGGGAAGAGTCTACTCTCCTGCTTTACAGAAATGATCCTGGACTGAGACAGCTGCATTCTTCTGGGATACTCTGTGCAAGCCAGGAGGGAAGTGCTAACAAACTGGAGATGGACCATTCTCAGCTTGGTCATGCAGCAAGGAGGGAAAGGGCACCGAGGGAGAGCCGGAGGACGGCTATGGCCAGAGAAGCATCCGAGCACCGGGCATCTTCCAGCAGCAGGATACAGGCTCCCAGCCGTTCTCCAGGACTGCAGCTACCCCCAGCACCAGGCATGGGTGCTCGGCCAAACAGAAGCGGGGCCGTGTCTGGCACCTGGGGTCAGGGAGCAGGGGAGAGCCGGGCTGTGCTGGAAGGGAGCAGAGGGTCAGAGCAGATTGCGCATCTCCTGCTTGGTGCCTGAGATTTGACAGGTCTGCATTCTTGGCTGAAGGGATCTGGCTGTACGATCGATTTCTGGAGAGGAGTGGGTAAATTCACAGCTTGGCTGCCTGGAGGAAAGGCTGTGCCTTTGAAAAAGTCTTTTGATGGTTAAGCAAGTCACCTCCTACAACCTGAACATACTCCCATGTTAAGTCAAATCAGAAATAGCGGAGGAGATCAACCATACAAACAAAATCAACTCCCCTGTTCCTTCTCCAAACAGGGATTTTTCATCCAGGAGCTGCTTTGAAGCTGTGACTATAGAAGCACTTAGGTTCCCTGCAATGGACAGCAATAGGAAATCTTAGCTGGCTTGTTTGCCTAAGCAGATTTGTTGTAATGAAATTGTCCTGCTACATACGCACTTCTGCACGGGCAGAAAGCAGTTTGACCTGTGCCAGCTTGGTGACTTTACCCAAGCAAGGCATGCAAAGCCAAGAGCGTTTTGTTAGGCTAAAAAGAGCAACAAAAAGAACAAACCCTGCAGGTTGTAAATTGTGAGGCAAGGTGATAAATGGTACGTGAACTGGCCAATCTAATCTGCCTGGAAAGTTGAAAAGAATTCTGCCTTCTCATGAGCCTAAAATATTTCTTTTTCTAGAGTATCTTATTTTCCAACTATGTGCCACATTCATTCACTTGCCAAAACATTTGTTCTCTAGTCTGTCCTTCTGTCTTGCAGCTGCTGATGAAACCGGCCTCTCAAAATCTCCCTGGCAAAAGGGAAATAAAAGTTGCCCGTATTTGGTGTGCCGTGCTAGGGCAGCTGTGTCCTTACAGTGGTGCCTGGCCGTCCAGGTTATACCTGGCTCACAAATAAGGATGGGTTATTTGCCCAAGTGTGCTGGAGAGGGTTCAGACAGAAGAAGGTAGGTTTGCTGGGATGGAGGAACCAATGTGGATCATCGTGGCTGCAGTGGGCTGGGGGGGGACCTTCGTGGTGTGGGTGCTCAGCTGAGGTCAGGCTGGGGCAATGTCCTCAGCAGAGGAAAGTTGTCCCAGCCCCACCTGGACACACAGAAGATGAAGATGCGATGGAGGTACAGCGGTGGAGCAGGGAGGGGCAGGGATTTAGGAAACTCATTTCCTCATTCAAGGATGGTGTCTTGGACCGTGTAGGGCTTCTCAGGTCTGTCTGTTGGTATATTAGCCAGTGACTTGAACCTGCTTGGCTCTCCTGGGGGGCTGTTAAGGGCTTGATTAAATCAACAGGCTGTGCTGAGACTTACTGCTCTGGGTGCTGCTAAACCAGAGCAAGACGTTAAACCAGCCTGCTCCTGAGACTGTCCCATCCCCTTTGCCAGCCCTTCTATCTGCAGTACAACTTGTGTGTCATTCCTCCCCACCTGAACTCTGGCGAGATGCTTCACTTTGGCCACGGCTCTTGTCCACCCTCCGACTCAGCCAGCTTCCCCTGCCACTCTGTGCTGTGGCCTCTCCAGAGCTGTCACCTCCCCTTTAGCGTTGGCTGATGTGATGTGCGTGCTCCCAGGCTTATGGCAGGGATGTGCTGTGTAATCCCACCCCTCCGTGCCCACAAGCCTGGCATTTATTATTTGCTAAGGCTTTCTTGAGCCAGCCCAAGACACCGCAGGGAAGTCCTGGCTGGCCAAAAATTCAGTGGGTGGAAAATCTTCAGAGACTAAATGTTGGACTTCTCAGATGATGGTCCCTTTGATTTCCATTTAAGAACAAGTTAAAGAGCTAATTTTGATTATGACATCTCTCTGTCCTTGCAAAATACGCCCCCCCCCCGCCCCCTGCTAAAAGGCATAGACCTGAATCTTAGGGCCAGATTTTCCTTTGTATTTTATTTGTGCCGTCATTTACAGCTCTGAAAAATGCCTGTAAATACGCTCAATTTCACACTCTCTTCTCCTACGCAGTCTCTACATGGCTGAACAGATCCTGTCAAAGATCTCAAAGGCTTTTAGGCACCTAATTTTCACCAGTGGGAGTTAGATGCCTAAACACCATCAGGTTTGGACTCAGCTTGCTTCACCTCAGCCCCTGTTTTTATTACACAAGAGAGTATCTGTAGTGGCTGGAGAAGTCCCTGAGCCAAGGTCTGGGTAGTTCCAGATGTGCTGTTCTCCAGCTGCTGCTGAACGTTCACCATCAGATTTGTGCCATGCTGAGGAGCCGGCAAGAGATCTGTGCTACCTCCTGCACCAACGCTAATGTTAATCTACTCAAAGGTGACTGCTGAGAAATCAGCCTCATTTTCCAGCCATTCGTTCCAAGCAGATGAAGTTCCAGGTTGCTCAAGTACGTTTACGGGTCTTTTAAAGCACCGTTGAGTGTGAATAGCTGGTTCCTCCAGGACAAAGATAACTGTCAGCTCTGCCTAAATGCATAACCTTAACATAAGGTAGGTCTTCACCCCCTGCCACCCAGCCCCAGCCAGGTGTCATGCCAAGGTTGTTCCCAGCAGGTTTCTGGTTGCTGCATGGATATATCGCTTTTGTGGGAATGTGGATCCATTTGAAATGTTGCCTGTTGTCCTATGAAGATTTGATCTCTTCAAACAGGAATCTCTTTGACTTAATGAAGTATTACAAACTACTGCTTCACTTTAAGAATAATGCTTAGGCCTTTTCCTTTACCATCCCTTGGAGTGACTCTTTACTACCTGCGATGGTGCTTTAGATCACCCGTGACAGTAGGGGATGGGACTCCAGCACCTATCTGGTATCCCGTGCTCCCGCAAAAACAACTCAAATTTCTGCCGTGCCCTGGGGGTTTCCTGGTAGGTCACTGATCACAGGAAAGCAGGCCTGAAGTTTTGCCCTGTTTAATGTACATCAAAGTGTCACCAACAACGGAGATGCTTTGAAATAGGTATTCTAGAAGCAGCTCTTCAACGGGTATGAAAAAGCTTTGTTCCCTTGATTTATTCCTGGCTGTGTCAATTTAGTGCAGCAAAGGGCTCGGCTGGATCATTCTTCAGCTACTTTGACTGAAATTAAAGATATTTCCCCCTAACGTTACACTAAGTCGATGAGCAACTCTGTCAGACTGACATCTTCTGACACCGTGTTTGCCTGGGACAACATAAAAACACCTCCACAAGGTAAGACCAAAGGTCCATCGAGTTTCCCCTCGAAGGGGAACTGTTTCATGAATCCTGCAAATGCAGGGGACGCACCTCCCCTGGGAAGGTTGTTTTCCCAGGCTGAAGCTCATCTCTTGCACTTTGGCTATGCTGACCCCTGCCATCACCACAATTGTGGGAAACTCAGCTGCATATTTTGTGAACCGGGATGATGTTCATGTTCTCCCCTGATATTTTTTTTTTTTAAAGCATTGCTAACTTAGGCAATCAGAAAACTGTAGCAAATGTTGCAACATTTGTTTTTCAAGGTTTTCTTCCCAGTCATAGAAAATTCCTGTAATGAAAACTCCCTTTTGAAGGACTTCTTGAGACTGAAGCTTGGAAGGTGTGCCAATCTACTGACCTGAGGTTCTGGCTCAGTCTTCTAGATGGAGAAGATACAGCTTTTAAGCTAGGTCTGTATCTTGCGGGCCTAAACCGCAATCTAGACTTGTCCTGGCCTAGTGCCTCTTGGAAAGAGTAGATCTGTTAGAGGTCATGCTGTGTAGACATTGGAATAGACGTGCTGGCTCAGATCAAAGATGCATCTAGCCCAATATCCTGTCTCTAATGGTGCCAGCAGCAAATGCTTAGGGCAAGATATAAGACCATGGCAAGCCCCTGGTGATAGTTCCTACGGTCCTTCCAACTCATGGCAATTTGCAGCTGAAGGACTTCCTGAGCTATGGGTCATATCCGCATCCTTGTGTGTAATTGCCCTTGATGGATCTTTCAATGTCTTTAATTGTTATTTGAACCCATTTATGCTTTTGGCTTCTACAACATCCTATGACAATGAGTTCTACCACTTAATTATGTACTGTTTAAAAACATAACCATAAATCATCATAGCCTTCAATTATAATAAAAGCCTTGAATTTGGATAAGGTTGCCAGCATGGATAAAATCTACATAATTACGTTCATGTATTATGTCTACAGCAATGGGAGCCTCATACCAAAGTGTGGGGAATACATACGACTAGTTTATGGCAAGATCTTCAAGAGAGACTGGTAATTCAGGATCCTTCAGCTCTTAGCTGCCTGATGGCATGTGCTTTGGCAGGGTCTGGTTTATACAGAGCTGTCCATCTGTTTTCTTTTCCCCAGTGCAGTTAGTAGGAAAAGTTTATCCATCTTTGCAGACTGCTGCGGTCTCTTTTTTTTAAGGAGGAAGGTCAGGGTAGTGGATGTTTTTCCTGTGACTTTTGCTTCCCCATGAATCTGCAAAGGCTTGAGGAGCAATTCTGCTCCTCACTGCAGTTGTGTTTCGAACCTGCCCACAGATTCCCCGCTTACGGCTCAGCCTGAAAGAGCTTCCTTGTGAAAACAAGCATAGCCTTGGGCTTATTACTCACGGGCCACAGAGAAAAGCCTCGCTCTGCTGGAGAACTCTGCTGGGAAATTAATTGCTGGCTAGGTCCTTACTGTAAGATAAGGGAGGGCTTGCACCTGCTTTGAAGACCAACCTCGCTCACCACACGTTTGTCTCTGTGCAAACCTGGACTAACAAGTGCTTGCTGGAAGAAGAGAGCCTAGAGAGGCTGGGATGAGCCCACAGTCATTCAGCCACAGCCTGAGGTACCCTGAGGCATAGGAGGTCTGCCTCCGGTCCCCCATCCTGTAGACGGCTCCCAGGAGGGCTTCCCATCTATCAGAGCAACGTAACTAGAAGACCTGTTCTGGAGCTTGGTCTTCATACGGTAGGAGGACATGTCCTGTGTCCTCAAGGCAGCTCTGAGAGCTAGATCTGATCTGCTTCCTGGCATTTTTACTTTCCCTTCCCAAAAAATGATTTTTTTTGAGTGACAGTGGCAAAATGCATGTAATTCTGCAATGTTTTCTGATGGAAAACCCCCATCCTTTTGTTTTCCCTCAGGGTGCTGGTAACCTTGGCACCACCAGCTCCTCAGAGTTTCTCTGGGCAGTTTTCTGCTGTGAGTTTTGGGGGGAACAAAGGGGGTCCGACTGCTTAATCCTTCCAGCTAAGTAAAATCATCTGCACTGGTAAATTCTCCAAGAGATGTACAGTTCACTGCTTGTCAGGCCAGGATATTAAATTAAGCAATTTTCATCAGATAACACATCTTCTGGTTCATGTAAAACGTCCAGCAAATCGCTGCACTCATAATTCAGTCTGATTGAAAGTGAGCTGCTAATCCATTTCACTTTGGAGATACGCAAGAGCATGGCAGAGGGGCCATCTCTCCATCTCTGCGGGAGACTCCCGTTTGCAGCCATGCACGTGAATGTGTTCCCCTTGGGGCTCTCCTCCCCTCCCCGCATCCCCCTGCAAGAGCAGGCAGATAGCGCTGCTCTCGCTGCCGGTCTTTGCTGACCCTTTCAATGCTACGTAGTGTGGCCTGGATTAGCTGCTACGCGGGGAATCCTTTTAAGCGATGAAACCTGCATTTGGGGAAATCATTCTGCTTCGATTCCCTCCTGGCAGATGGTGGAAACCTCCGGGAAGGCTCACCTCTGGGTTTGTGTCCTATCGCTCTCCTTGGTGGCCCTGAGCCATCCAGACCTTTGCTGTCCTTGCCAGCCCATGGGAAGGTCTTGCCCAGAGCAGCTGGCCCGTGCTGCCAGCCCTCTGTGGCAGCCTGCCCTCCCATTGCAGCCAAACCGGGTACCCGATGTCAGAGCACGAATTTGAACATTCAAAATCTCTAACTTGGGATGCGTCATGAAAGCATCTGAAAATGTTCTGATTGTTGTTAGCAATAATAACGGTAACAGCGGTAGTAGGGGAACTTTTTATTTGCTGATGCTTTATAGGTTCACATTGTTCCAGCCTCCCCAAACAGGAGACTGGGAACCATTCCCCACTTCTTCCATTTCTTTTTTAATTAAAGCTGAGTTACCCTGTAATTACATGACTCCAGAAGCTGGGGCTTGAGGAAAAGCAAAAATATCTGCTGTTAGGAGGTAAAGGGACATGGGTTCTTTCCCAGGGTCAGCCTGTCTCTGAAGGAGCCCTTCTCCTAATAGACTAGAGACAAGCGATTTCAGCTGCGTCAGGTGAATTGGGTGTTTTGCCTTTTTGGGTATCCATGGCCCATTGGGGACTACTTGCCATACTACACCTGGGGAGCGGTTATGCAATATAAAGCATCTAACCCAATTCGTTTCCCTTTAGCCAAGATGGAAAATACCCATCTTTGGAGCAAGAGACGTGAGCCTGGGGCAGCTCCACACCTCTCCAACGCGATTAGCGAACCAGACGTGAATTGCTTCATTAAAGCCGAAAAACCCTGGGCAACCACGTCATTATAAAAGACCCAGGAAATCCTATGGCTGAGCAGACCAGAGACGTTCCCCCTCCCTCTGTGAGCAGATCCTTCCTCTTCTAAACCCGGTGACCTTATGCTCGCTTGCTCCCCAACTCCTGCTGCTTTGCTGAGAGGTGAAAGCCCTGTGCGATGTGCGGAGGGGTAGGGCTTTATTGCCCCCTTCCCCTCCGTGGGGGGCCTGTTTTCAAAGCCCAGCTCTCGGTATCCAACCCTGCCCGCTCGTAAAAGGACTTGCAGCAAAATAAGATGACGGGTGAACAATCCCACGCGACCGGCTCCTGTCCGGACGGGAGGGTTGGGGCTCGGTGATGAACAGCCGGGGTTTCTGTCTTGGGCAAAGCGGGGCAGGCGGTGGGAGGGAGCAGAGGAACAGCAGCGCTGGGCTGCTGCAAACGAGCTGCAATTAGGCTTGCTATTATTACTTTGGTATATATATTGCAGATAAAAAAGTCTATGTCTATACAAAGTCATTCTCTATATTGTTATGGCACTGCAATAATGTTAATTGAATGTTTTACATACAAATAATAATAGCAAGGGGTTTTCTTTCCTTACTCAGATCTGAGTGCACCATCAGCGTTTTCGCAGCCATTCCACCTTGGCTTCTTCCCACTCGGCCTCTCGTTACATCTCGCATCTCACCAGCCCATCCTTGCTCCCGGTGCTATGAGGATCCTGGCTTCATGTTCTGCTGCCTGGAAAAATCCTGCCCTAAGTCCTTTTTGGGTCCCAGCTCCTTAAAACCTCTTTGCAAATCCCACAAAATTTCATCTGTAAAAAAACTAGGAGGAGTTTTGCCTTAATAGAGTTGAATTTAACCTGTTGTTGCCTTTATCAGCTGCTCTGGAAAGAAAATCAGGTTGAAATAGAGTCAGGTGCTTGGCAAATGTTCCCCTCCTCTCCACGTTTCAGCTCTAACTTCAATGACTTTCTGTCTGTTGGTTCAGTCCACGTTAGCTGCATGTGGATTTGCATGCCACTATTAATTGCAGAGCAAATTAACCTTCTTCAGACCATACGTTGCTGCTATAATGTATGCAAATATGTTATTAGCCACTGTAAAAAAAAAAAAAAAAAAAAAAAAAAAAAAAAAAAAAAAAAAAAAAAAAAAAAAAAAAAAAAAAAAAAAAAAAAAAAAAAAAAAAAAAAAAAAAAAAAAAAAAAAAAAAAAAAAAAAAAAAAAAAAAAAAAAAAAAAAAAAAAAAAAAAAAAAAAAAAAAAAAAAAAAAAAAAAAAAAAAAAGCACAGTTGGACTCATATTATTGCCAAGAGATTAAATGCCGATGTTTAAAAAATTGGCAGCATTTCCACAATAGGACTTTTGTCGTATAATGCTGTATCTACTGGGATTATCCTTTTGAAAAATTGGCAGTGTCCTCAGAAAGCGCAGCCTCTAGCTTATAATTTTTCTTTTATCTTTTTTTTTGGCAGCCGCTCGAAGAAAAAAGATATCTCTGCCATTTCCAGACTGGAGACTTTTTGTTTTTATACAGCAAAGTACCAGTTCTGCAAGCGACAGATTTCTCCACTCAGCATCTTTGGGACACCCACTGATCAATGACAGGGAATTTAAGTAAGAGGAGGGTGACTTGGAAAATAAACTCTTCACATTCAACTGACGAAGTGGGAAACATCCGCTGCTGGCCTATCTCCACTGGCTCTGATGGAGTGGTGCCAGCACGGAGTTTGGCCAGGCGTCTTTCAAGTCATTATTCTTTCATTGGTTATTTGCTGGAGTGTATTGAAAGCCTGAGTTTTACATCTGCTTCCTCACGGGTTTTCTTTCCTTCTGTGATGAACATGCTTTGTTTTCATATTTGGCTTTCACAAGGCCTGAGTTGCAAACCCCGGTTTAGTGGCGAACAGTTTTTTTTGGGGGGGAATCGTGGGCCGTGTGCACAGGCAGGTATATGCGAGGTTTGTTATTCTAGAGACACTCATCAGCAGTGAAGTATTTTTATGTAGCTGGAAAAAATTAAATGCAGAAAAATTTGTTCTGAAGGAAAAACAGCATGAATGAAATCTTTTGCTTTTTTTTTTCCTTCTTCAGTTTTAGTAGAGTCCTATATTTAAAAGCAGAGATTAGTTGCAAAGGTCCAGACATCTTAAGCACTGTCTATTCTGCCTGCAGTGTAGATAACAATTTAGATAATTATCAATTAAATATAAACAAACAATCATTTAAGTTAATTATAATAATTATAAAAAGTCAATTGCTTAGATAACAATTAATTATCTTGCTGCCCTCCCTAGGGCCCCATTTCCCAACAGCTCTTGAGGACACGCTCAGCCTTGATGACCTGAGCAGAGCTCCCTCCGCCGCTGAGTTCAACCTCTCCATGGGAGGAGGTGGGACTGCGAGAGCTCAGCGATGGCTTTAAAACCTGAAGATTAAGCAAAGCTGCTGAAAGGTAAGAAATTAAAAAGCCTATAAACTTGCATTTTTTTTTTTTAATGCCTTTCAACATTTCAGAAACGAAAATTGTAGCTGGGTATTTGATGGCTGCCAGTTTGTGAAAAGCAGAAGATGAATTTCAGGTATAAAATGCTTCCTGCCCAACAGTAAGATCCCAACGAAGTAGACGTTTGGGTCCCAGACACGTTTAGTTTTTAGCATGTGCGAAGAGGAACCCACAGCGACGCACCCGACCTCCTGCGTGGCTCCTGCGACGGGAGGAGGCTACAGGACCTGAAAGCTCCTCGGCAGAAAGTGGTTTTGCAGCGTGCAGGCAAAAGGTGTTTGGTTATGGGCTTCCCAAAGAGGGAGCTTCGGAGAGAGGGGACAAAACCCGCCCTGTCAGAATTCTTCAGAAAGATGTATACCCACAGATAATCTAAATTTTGTCAATGTGCTTTCCAAGAGGGTGGCTGAGGGCGTTGCTCCTGAAAGGGCAGCATCGCAGCCCCTTGCTGGAGAAGCTCGCCCGATGGCTTCCGCAAAGAGCGGTCCCCGGCAGAGCCCTTGGTGGCCAGCAATAAGGGTGATCCAAAGCCCCCTGATCCCCTGATAACAACAGTGGCTTGTAAGCACGTTTGGGGAGGGCTTATCCCTCCTTTGCAACAGGAGTGTGAGTTTGGCTGTAAATTTCTTCCAGCTGTAAAGTCAGAGAAAACACTGATAAGCTCTCCCGGCCCCCCCGGCCCCCCAGCTGGGAATGATAGATTTACCAGAGGTAACTCAATGTACCCGTTCCCTTCTCCTCCACTGTTGGAGCATATGGAATATATTGTGGTCTGAGGGAAATACATCTTAAAAATTTCTCCTGCCTCTCTTCAGGAGCGTTCCAGGGTGGATTACAGCAGGTGTCACAAAAATTGCACACTGAAGGCGGGTTAAGTGACCAGCCATAGTCAGCTACACCCAAAGTCACAGCAGACCTGTGCATCAGGCTCCAAAAGTTTTGCTATTGCTTGGGTTTGGGTGAGACTAGCGATGGAAGCTCCAAAATATTGGAAGAAAAAGAGAGACTTTCCAATGAGAGGGACAACAAGGAAATAGCCGAGATCTGCCTGGAAAAATCTGCTTCTGCAAAGCGTCTGATCCTGGGCTGTGGTAAGCAGTTTCCATAATGTGCTATTTATTCTCTGCTGCCTGAGGAATAAAACTGAAACACCCTTGTTGCTCCTCTGCAGTAAGTGGGATCGCCTGGGAGATGCACTGGTAAACGTGAATTACAGGTCTTCAATTCTCAAGGAGTCCCCACTCACGTAAATTTTTCTTTGAAGTTAGTAGCAGTTTAGGTATTATCAGTGGTGATATTTTCAACCAAAAGCAATAGGCCAAATCCTGCAGTTAGCCAGCACCTTCTGTTAAGGTACCCAGCACCAGAAAGGACAGAGGCGTTCCCCACGGGATAAATACACTCTGTTTTTTTCACTAGTGGCTCTGGTTCACTTTGGGTAAAAAGCGGGATCGAGCTTAAAACACCAGCGAAGGCACATCCATTACGAGTAGTCAGAGCTTAAGCTGCCAGGCTGATGGGAACTCAGAGTCGAGATAAAAATCTGTGCATTGACCCATGAGGCTGAGTTATCTGCTATATGGAAAACCACTGACCTAATCGTCTTCCAGGAAAAGGCACGGTGTATTGGAAAGTATACGGAGAGGCTTGGGAAGAAAATTGGGAAAGGCAGACCATTTCTCCCACTGGAAGATCTGGGACCTACTGCAGACTTGGGACGGGTGTTTCCAAAGCGCTTTTGCATGTGGAGGAGTTTTCTCCGGCAAAGTTTCCACCACAGCACTGAGCGGGCCCTGATTTACTGCCCTCAGAGCGTCCAGGACACCAGAATTGCATTCGGTTTCATGTCAACCCTGGATGCAAAGGCAGGCTAGACCTGTGCCTGTCAGGCTTTCCTTCTGCCTCAGTCCCTCCCTGCTGATCTGCAGCATTTTCTGTTATATCTGCCCTAATCAAGTCTGTACCAAATCCAGAAGTATCCTTTGCAGGGTACTGGCGGGCACCCTGGGGTGTAGGAAGCTGGACACCGATGGGGATGTCAGTGGGTTCGCCTACGGTTGGGTTTTGCCCATAACCTTCCTTTTTTTCTCCCCATAAACTGTGTCTGGGTGGGGCTTGAGGCTTATAGACGTTTGCCTGGGTTTTCTGGATGTCGTCAGAGATAAAGGTTGCAGGTTTTTGGCCTGACAAATAATGTGAAGTCACATACGGCAACAGGGTTATCACCATAGTCTTGGTCAGAGCCTGACGCTGAGAAGGAGGCAGGCTGGCCCGTGGCCTCTCCGTGCAGTGGTGTGCGCTGACAATCCCCTACCCTGTGCTTGTATCGGGGGGCGGGGAGAGGCCAACCTTCTTGTCTGGTGTCCTGGAAAAAGGGACAATAACATCCCAGAGCACGTGGGTTAAGATGCGGGCACAGAAATGGAGCCAGTTCTTTGTGGAAGAAAACTTCTCTGAAAAAGTGTCTGGGCAAATCAGTCCCTGTTTTTCCCTCAAAAAGGACCTTCAGTGTGACTCTTTGCTCTGTAAGGAAAGACTGTGACATGCAACCCTGTTGTGTGTCCCAATATATTTTGATTGGCAATGTCCGAGAGCACATCTGGAGCCCGTCACTGAGGGATATGAGATGATGCTAGCCACGCTGGAGGAGAGGGATTCTTCTCAAGTAACTCTCCTCATCTACAGATCAGGTTTCCAATTGTCCAGGCTCCATCCATAGTCAATGGAGAGTGATCAGCAGCCCGAGAGACCATCCTTCAAACCAACAGCCATTTTTAGGGGGGAAGAAAGACCTTTTGAGGTGTCAGTCCTTTCCCACTATCTACAGACGTGGCCTGGGAACAGCCAACCTTTGCTGGCCAGCGTTGGGTGAATGACTCCCAGCCAGTATCAACCCACAGCATCAACCCTGATGAGTGAAGACGCAGACTGGAAGGAGGACTTTCAAACTGGGTTATGAACAAATTCCTCTCACTCGGAGGTGTATGTGAACTTGCTACTAAACTAAGAATATTTAAAAGCTGGGGAGGTGTCGAACATCTCCAGGCACAAGAGATGTCTAAGGATGTAACAAAGTGCAACTTGAATATCTTACACCTTGCCAGTGAGCCATGCTTAATGGGTCAGGCAGCGGAGGTGTAATGAAATCAATAAAGTTGGAGTGGAGAGTGGACATCTTTGCAGACCCAACAACTGGGTGGTTTGGGTTTTTGTTTGGCTTTTTTGTTGTTGTTTTGGCGTGTCATATTGTTTTTGCTGTATTTTTTTTCCTTATGATTTTTTGTCTTTTTTGTTTCCTCCCTTCCCTCTAAGTTTTCTGTTCTCTTGTAAATTTTTCAGGTTTAACCCTCGGGAAGGCTAAGATTTGAAGGGTAGCTGCAAGAGAATTGAGGTCTATTAGGACATAAAGTATTTGGCATGATTTGTGCTAAGGAATATCTGTAAGAGTAGAGAATAGGAGCCGTGTCCAATACACCAGGGAAGGAGCTGAGTCTTGCAGACAGGGCTGCGGGCTCCAGCTCTAACCCCGGCCTGACAATTGATATAGAAAAATCCTGTGACTGCCATATTACAGCACTAACGAGGAACGCGCGTTCTCTTCTGATCAAAAGTCTGAAACACAGCGCGCTCTCCGCTGTTCTGCCTCTGATCTGCAAATACATCGCTGGTTTTTATCACTCATTTTTTCTTTATCTGAGCGGAGCTGGTCTCAAGCGCTACAACCTGATTATCTCTGAGGAGGTTGCCAAAAGCATGTCAGGGATCGTTAAACGTAATAATAGAGGAAGCAGGAGGAATCAAGTGGTTTGAGTAGGAAATCAGAGGGAATTCCTGGCTGAGGTTGCCAGTCCAGTGAAGGCTGGGACTTGCAGATTGCCGTGAAAGGAGGTCACAGCTCACGACTCCCAAGCCTCCTCAAATTAGTGTTATGTTAAATGGAAATGCCAGTATGTGTCCTCTTCCCCAACCCTCATTAAGAGTATATTTACATACATGCATGTCATCTAGAAGAACAAGTAGCATTTAAAGTAGAACTTCAAATCCCCACTTGGGCTACAGGTTTGGCCACGCGAAGTGTGTATTAGAGTTTGTTATTTAGCCTGTGGCTTTGAATTTGTTAGTGCTAAGGAAAGAAATGGTGTCAGTTCAGTTCACAGGAGAATGAACAGCAGCACAGCTACCTTTTTTTTTGGGATGAATTAGAAAATAAGCAACAATATTCTTGGGCCAAAAAAGCTTCTATTCAGTTTGAAATGAAGTTCATTTCGCATTCAAGAAACGTTGAGAATCATTTTTGAAGAAAAATGAGAGACATTTTTAACTAAAAGTGGACTGTAATTAAACACTTTGCTTTAAAATAACAAAACAAAGCGTTTGGGTTTTCTCCATTGTTGAGCTTGCCAAATTATGTGTGTTTAAAAAATGTATTACGGAGTGGTTTGCTCTGATTGAATTTCCACTTATTTTGCTTCAAAATATAACTCTGGCCAAAAAAAGTCTTTTAGTTCTGATCAAGATCAAGTTAATCAAACCTTGCTTGCTACTGGCCTGTAGCTACCACATTAGCAAAGGGGATCTTCTCCAGTTAGAGAAATGGGGGTTTGATATGAATTCAAGGGTTTTATTGGTCTTGTAACAACTTTCATAGAAATAGGATAAAACCAGAATAAATAAAAAAAAAAATCTAGGCAAGAATTGCTATTAAAACCAAGCCATCCTTAAGTAGGTAGAGTTTCTCAAAGCTTTTTAGCTCTTCAGTCTCCTTAAAGTGGATCTTGGCACCTACAATCCTCTCTAGATCTTGATGGAAATCCTCTTTGTTGTCTTTAAGCGTCTTTCTGTTTTAGCAATGGTGTTTGCATTTCCTAGCAGTCCCAAGCCCATCTCTGTTACGGCAGGAGGGCTCAGAAGTGCCTGCTCCAGAAGTCTCTGCTTTATGAAAGGCTTTTCGTTGTATTTTACTCGTGGTTTTTGGTTGGTTTTTTTTTAAGTCAAAGTTGATCCGCTAGGAGTAGGGCTTATGGAACTTGGTTTCCTGTGGCTCTGTGTCTCGCGGCTGGATTATCGTGTGCCTAATAAGGTGTGAGCTCTGATCGAAACATTTCCTGAGGTTGGGGCCTTTCAAATATCTCTCTCCCGTGTGCCTTTTCCAGCATCTAACAGCCTCACTGAGCCATGGCCCCTCTCCCAGCAAGGGCAGTAATACAGCGTTTTCCTTCTCTCCAGCTGCCTACAGTCATCAAACCGAGCCAACTCCTAATGCTTTTGGGGCTTTTTCTGTCCGAGTTGATTGAAATGGACCCATGGATTTCAAAAGTTATTACTGGAGGGAGCCGGGTGACACACACGGATGGTGCAATTCCTTACGAATGACTGAAAAAATGAGGTTTGGGTTGAGATCAGACCTGGTGTGCTTCATCCCAGACGGATGCTGGTTAGGAAAGCTCCCACGTGGAGCACAGCCTGGAGGAAAACAGCGAAGGAGTTTCAACTCTAATGGGGTTTAACCCACCGTACGGTAAACCTGGACTTAGTAAGTGAATATTTAGGACCAGGACAGGAAAGGTGGAGCCATGTGAAGGTGTCAGACCTACCTTAGGACAAGCGTTGTGAACAGTGTGGCTGCGGGGACTGCCCTGGCAGATGTCTAGCCCAGAGGCCGGAGTGATGGAAAGGCTGTCTGAGCAATAGGACATGGGGCTCTCACTGTGCAGGTGCAGCGCAGCCCCCACGCAGCAGAGCAGGGGGAGATGGTCCTACCATGGCAAGATTTAAAAAGACCCCACCAAAACCACTCATTTGGAGTGTGATTTGCTATACAGAAAGGGAATTGCCTTGCAGGAGTGCTTTAAGCTTCAGGCAAGTTATTTATTCTGAAGGGTTTGAGGAGGGCTTAATTCCTGTGGATAGTGATTGAGAAAGACCGTGAACGTGAACTTGCCAGCAGATTTATACCAGCCCAGGCTGTGTGTGTGCCATTTTACACACTGAAAGATGTTCATTTTATATCAAGGATGCTTCAAAGCCAACAGGACGCATCAAGGTTTTGGATGTCTCTAAAACCGAGGTGATATCTGAGTTCCAGGCAGGACCCAACCGGGTTGGGGTCATGTGTGGTGTGGTCATGTCTTTATTGAAATAATTAATGACTGTTTTAATTTGTCATGGGGTTTTCGGATGCCTACTAGAAATAAGTCGCTTGGAGTTCATTACCTGCCTTCACCTCTCTGCATCGTTTTTCCTGAAACAAAGAAACTATAAAAACATTCCTGATGTCATTTCAAAACTTGAATGCTTACAAATAATTCTGTAAAGCAGAAGAGGAGAGAATCAGGCCTTTGCTTTCTGCACACTTTGGAATGCACGTGGTGTGAGCCTAAAATCATTCACCTTGCATGCATCCTGCCCTGAACAGCCTCCCTTCTCCTCCTGTAGGTGATGAGGAGGGCTGACGGGAAGAAGGCCAGCACTATCCCCTTTGTGTCTGAAGGCAAGTGGACGATGCCTCCTCCCTTTGTTAGCTACAGGGTCATTTTGCTCTGCAGCCGGGGCTCCCTGGTGCCGCTGCTCCCCGCAGGTTTCGGGATGCTGGCGGGACGGCAGTGCAGGCAGGGGAAGCAGGCAGGAGCGCTGTCAGCAGCCGCCGGCATTCCCGTGGGGACCGTGGCACCTTGTGTGTTTTGACAGGGGACAGGCTGTTCTCCTGCTAATAGGCTGTTGGACATGGTGTTCGCTGCCTGGCGGGAGGAGAGGGTGGGAGCTTACAGACTCCAGGCACAGCTAAAGGTTAGGGATTTAGCGGTGGCACATCCATCCGGAATGACAAGTGCGAGGATCGATACTCCCGTGCGTTATTGCTCCTGGGGGGCTGGAGGTCAGCTCGCACCATCTTGGCTGCGCGGGGCCGGTGCTGTCCTGCCGAGGCTTGGGGGAGGCGGACTGGAGAATACAGCTTGTGGAGACTCGGGGGTAGAGATACGCTGTTTGGCTGGCATCAGGGAAGGAGAGAGCTGGCTTTTTAGGCTGTGCGCCATCAGTACGGTTGCAATTTGGGGACCCTCTCCAAACCAGAAGCTGCCACCTTGGCTTCTGTGCTCGATCTGGGTTTGTTCCAGGAAGGCGAGTTGGTTTCCAGCTTTTTTAGTTTCAATTTATTTCTTATGTTTGTCTTTCCTGATCAGGGGAGGCAGAGGAGGAAAGAGGCTGGGTTGCTTGTTTATTTACACGCACCGTTTCTGCTGCGCAGTCCAGAATTACAGAGCTTTAACTCCTTCAGTTTGTGAGATAACTGAGAGGAGACAAAATTAACACTTGCCAGCTTAACTACTCTGAAAATCGCAGACAAAGGTTGTCTGTGTGCCCTTCCTTGCATATATATCCATGAGGACGCAGGTTTTAATTAGGTGATTCCAGCACACAGACAGTTCCTTTGCAACAGCGATCCCAAAGCAAGCCCGATGCTCGCAGGGAAATGTGCCCCTGCGCGCTTCGTCCCGACCCCAACCATGAAGGGAGCACTTAGACCAGGCTGTGAATCATCCTGCAGGGGACCGAGGGAAGCAGAACCAGCCCCATTAGGAAACTCTGCGCAAGGTGTTGCAGTTGGTTTGCCAAGCCGGTAAGCCCATTAAAATCCTTGCTAGGGGAACAGAAGAGCTCGCGTTTGCATGTGTCACCTTCGGGCTAAGATAAATAATAATAATGAGGACAATGAGTGATTTAGAGGATTTTAGCAGCATAATTAATGCTGATTTATATCGCAGGGTAGCAGAGAGACAGGCTGTGATAGAATGAGTGGGTGAAGTTTCTGAATGAGACAGGGAAAGGGATGACAGTGGGGAGTGAAAAATGAAATGTGCTTGCTAAAAAAAGCAAGCGGAGCTTGCTCGAGCACCGCGTGAAGCAAAGCAGGTGACATAAATAATACCAGCCTATCTGCCATTCCCCTTAACAAGGATCACTCACTCTGTAATTAGATGGAGTTATTAGTGTCTTCGGTTGCTGTACGAGGGGATATAGGGTTCTGTAAGACAGAAAATAAGAGTATCTCTTCATCCTATGGAGCCAATTAAATGGCAGTGAGGGAGAAAACGAGTTTAGTCGAGGTAAAAAAATGACTGCATGAGTCATATGACTTTGAGGGTGGGCTTCATAGGATCCAAATTAAATCACCTAACCTCTGGCTGGAGGTCTGTTCCTCAGACCTCGATCCAGTCAGCAGCTCTGCTGGGAGGACCCTTCCCACTCTCAGGGACCTGCTGGAGTCACCAGGGCTCCCTGGGGTCCTCTCTGGTGTCCCAGGGGAGCCAGACAGCCCTGCAACTGTTTGCTTTTACCATGTCCCCAGCTGAGAGGTCCCAATCCCAACGTCCTCCTTTACAGTCAGGTCTAGCACAGATGGCCCAGCTGATCACACAAAGAGTATGAAGAGGGTGATGGGACTCTCTGGGCTGATTCTGCCCCAGTGTAGCCATGAGATCTTGACCATTGACCGCAACATTGACTGCAATTCATTGGCTATGAATTCAAGACATTGCTGATCAGCATCAGCAATGACATGGTGTGTACCAGAGGGGGGAAGCGAAGCTGTCACCCTGCTCACTGGGCTGTCAAGGAAAAGGGGATCATTTCTCTGACATGGTGCCAATGCCTGCTCCTTGGAGCAGCGGGAGCTTCAGCACATCTGAAAAGCGAAGCTGTCACCCTGCACACTGGGCTGTCAAGGAAAAGGGGATCATTTCTCTGACATGGTGCCAATGCCTGCTCCTTGGCAGCGGGAGAGCTTCAGCACATCTGAAAATAACATTTTTTTTTTTTTTTTTTTTTTTTTAAATGTGAACTTCATCTGGCAACAACCCCATTATGGAAACAACAGGTTGGATCAATGCAGAAGTATCTCCCAAACTCCCTCTGCTGGGAAGGAGGGCAGTCAGAAATCAATGGGGAGCTTATTGGCCTGTGCAGCTGGCTGCCTGGAAGTAATCCCTGTAATGAGCTGCCCCCATTTCCTTGGGATGGATTGCAGCATGGCTTTGGGGAGCTGGATGCTCAGGGAGCGCTCTGCTGGTCACCCAGGACATACCACCCGTGTGGGTAATAGCCCGTTGGCTCGCAAGCTCTGGTTCCCTGCCTGGCTCTGTTTATCCTTCTCCCACGCACAGCATCACCAGCCAGCAGCTTCTTCCTGACTCCTTTCCCAGTGTTGCCTCCATCCCACCGTTGCCACCCAAGTGATGGCTTCAGAGGCTTCCCGACGTCTGCTGTGCGTCCTCTGAGATGCACAGCCTTGCTGAGGGATGCGTGTACAGATACTGCAATGAGACGGGCTGATTCTTCCTCCAGACCCAAAGTAGCAGCCACGACCTGACTCCAGGGATGCCCTTCATCTGGCTGCTTCATACAGCGTACGAGTGGACTGAGGAGGTTCTCTGTCTCTCAGGGACTCAGTTTGAAAAAGTAATTTAATTAAAATGCACTGGGACCAGGGATATATGCAGGACAAAGCAGACAGGGAGGGGTAGGGAGGCGGTAGGCTGGAAGGACATTAAGTACAAGAAAAACAACAAACCAGCTTTGGGACTGCTACAATATTGATTGCATTCTTCAAGCAAAGCATAACATATCCCTGCTCCCGCTGTGCTGCCTGTGTTTAATATCTGGATCCTCCCTCTACCTTTTCTGCTAGCATTGGGCAGGATGAGTCCAGGTCTGTGTGCAACCCTTTAAAGAAGGAACAGTTCAGCGTTTCAAAGTCTTTGCCCAGGAAAAGAGGGATTTTACCTCCTTGCAAGGCTCACAGCTGCTGGTTCGCAACAAAGTCCCTCCAACGCATGCTCCCAGGGCTGAGGGAGACATTGTGGCTGCAAGCCCAGGGACTCTCCCTTCAGCACCTTCCTGCTCCTTGCCCAGACTGCTGCGTTTTTGTCCTTTCTGCACCCCAGGCAGGTAGCTGAGGGCTCACCGGGCTCTGCATCCCTGGTCTCGGCCACACCACATGTCTCCCATCGCAGCTGCACGCAGTGATGCTGGGGAGATGGCCAGTGGGCGCACAGCCACACCAGCGGCTGAGCAAAATCCCCACCACTCCGGAGCGGCTGCACTGGTCTCCCTCCCCCCCCCCCAGGAGTCCAAAAAGACACCATGACTCACTCCTTTTCCATAGGCAG
Organism: Aptenodytes forsteri; assembly: GCF_000699145.1. NCBI lineage: Eukaryota > Metazoa > Chordata > Aves > Sphenisciformes > Spheniscidae > Aptenodytes > Aptenodytes forsteri. Next base: position 180,072 of record NW_008794745.1, on the reverse strand, counting down.
TGTTGCCAGCTCTTGAAATACTTGGTGTTTTTCTTAGAGTCCTGGCTCCTGAAGCTATGTAATTACTTGAGCTTTCATTTTCTTTAAATGAAGCCCATATCTAACACTCATATTTGCAAAGAATAGCCGGAAAATGTGACCTCTTATGAGCTCAGAAACCACATAGTGAAAACCCCACCTTTATTCTTTCTTACTCTCTCTTTTTCTAATTTTCTTTCATGTCATGGTTTTTACAATGTTCTCTTGCAGATTGGGGCTGCTGGAAGTCGTCTTTCTCCACCCTTTGAGTCTTGCAACGTTGCAAATGATCTTGAGTTTGTGCCTTGGTGGTGGTGTTGACATCTCAGGTCCACTGGCTTCAAGAATTTGTTTTCGATGTTTTTCTGCCTGGTGACACGCAGTTTTGTGCAACGTAAGGTAAGTAAAAAGGTAGCAAATCCCAACCTACAAAACAACCCATTGCTGGTATGACTTGTCTTGTCTCTGCACGTCCTGGATCCACCCCTTGTTTTGAATTCCATCAGAAAACCCTGAGTTTACGCTGGTCAAATTTAATTGTCTCCCAGAAGAGCCCAAGTTCTTTACGAGCTCTGTTCTGCTGAGCGATGCTGCATTTCCTATACTCAGGCAAACCACAGTCCCACGCTGCGCCGGTCCCTCCGCAGCAAATGTTCTGGTCCCAACTTTGAAAGCTCTCGTCCAACTTGTTTCCCCACTCCTTTTAACCCCACATAGCCGGGCTGAGGACACCGTTTCTTCCTCCCTGCCCGCAGGTGCCGTGAGGGTAAAAGCCACAAATAAACCTTGTGCTTTCTGGCCCAGGAAGTGCTCCAAGACGTCCTGGGCTCTGTGCAGCTATGGACAGCACAAGTTTGGCTCTGGACTTTGTGATCCAAGAGTCTGACATATAGTTTAAGCTGGTCTTTTAAGCTTAGAGGAGAAACAGAAGTGCTTTCCTTGGGTGATTCAGTCCTTCCCAGCAGCAGATATACCTCAGATGGGAATGGATGAGTGACATGCTAGAAGAGCTGCCCTTTTCCCCTTGATTTTGAAGGTATCTGGACAGCTCGTTGTTTATCCTCCAGCTTTGATGTTTAGCGCTAGGTGAGATGAAGAAGCTCATTTGATGCTGCCATGCTGGGATTTGCTATGGAGAAGCGGCGTTACCTGGTGACGAGGAAGGAACCCATCAGCATCAGGGATATGCGCAGGATGGAGATGCTACAAAATGATCCAATCCTGGGCAAAACTCCAGCTGAAGCTTTTGTTTTATGGGGCACCAGAGATTGCAGCCACGAGACACAACGGCACAGAAAACCGGCCTCTGCAGCTGAAGGAACAACGTTGTGTATTCCTTGCTCTGTTCGTGAGCTTTGAAAATTTGTCTTCTGTCCTCAACCGAAATGGCAGCCAGCGTGCATGGGCAGGGGACCAGGGAAGTGCCTTCTGAAGTAATCCACTTATTTTAACAACAAACACCAGTGATCTCCAGCAAGCGAGAAGCTCACTATTAAAAGTAATCCAGAGACATTCCAAAACACATACTTTCTGGAGGGGGGCAGGCAGCGAGCGTTTTTAGCAACATCAATCAATGCACCGGCCAAAGTCACACATTCAAATCGAGACCTACAAAATATGGAAAAGTTTAAATAATCCTTGGAAGCAATCCAGGAATTGGTCATTCAGTCTGCAGGACCTTTTATGAATAACACTGTAACACAAGCCTGTAATGGAAGCACCAAGATCCAGCCCATTGGTTTTCCAGTCAGAGTTTCTCAATCCAAGATGAATGACTCGGATTTTGGGGAGGGAAAGTAGCAGAACTGATTTGTCGCCTGGCTGGGAGAGTTTGGCTTTGAAGACCTCAGCTCGGAGGAACAGGCAGCAATGTGATCTTTCTCCACTTGAGGTTTCTCTTGGCCTGGATCTCCTTTTTATTTTCTACTATTTAGACCTCTATTACATAGTGCGGAAGTTGCCTTCATTCTACTGCAGGAGATGCTCTGCTCTCTCCGCTGGAGACTTGATTGCCATGTGGTAGCCAAAGCCTTGGAGATCCTGTAGACCTGCACATTTTGCTTCTCTGGCTCTCTCATCTTTCTTCTCTCTTATCCATGCTGACGTCTGAAGTTTTTCGTTCTTGAGGCTGTGGAACAGAGGAAGAGGAGTACTTTCACCGCGAAGGCCACCGAAGAGACCGCCCCTTAGCGTAGGTGTCTTTTCTGTAGCTCTGTGACCCCACTTTCCCAACAGCAGCAGCCAGTGGATAGCAGAAGAGAGAGGGACTCACCACAATGAGAGCTGCTCCTCTGTTTTTAATTAAAGCTGACTTGCTTCAGATCTTCATAGGAAAAACCCCAGAGTTTTCTCACTTCTGTTTTCCCTATTCCCCAGCAACAACCTTAAGCAGAATCCCCTCTGCAACTGCTAAAAGAAGGATGAAGAAATAGATGTGGGAGGTTGTGTTTCCCAACCATCTTACGAGTCAAAAGTCTCTGGAAAGGACGGGAGAGGATGGATGGGAGTAGAAACCACAGACAGTGGGTGTATTCCTGCGTTACAAAGTGCAATGGGCAGCCTTTGGCACAGCAAAGCATCCTGCAACAAAACATCTCCAAACTGGCATCCAGCAGCGGCTGCACGGGGTCTCTCGATGACCCCAGACATCAGGCCTTAGGCACAGCTTCCACCTGCCGTGAAGGCATCGATGTAGCACATTAATGCATCTTCCTTCTTGATGTTAGGGAAAAAAATGAGGAGCTTTAATATAGATACGCGTTCACTGACCTGTGATTCATGCTGAAGCAGTCAAGCACTTTCCACTTGGTTTTTATGTGGTTTTAAATGTTTTTTAGAAGTATCTGTTTATTACAGCTCAATAAAGTTTTATTTTGCGAAAAACCATGATTGATTTCCTCTGCTTAAACAACAAACAGTCAACCTCCCCAGCTAGCACCTCCTCCTCAATTCATAAAAATGTGTTAACAATTCATTTAAAATTCATATACAAGCCAAGCACAGTTTATTCATGAAGTTACACAAATTAATACAAAGCAGCACACTGCCTAGGCCTGGCATAAAGTCAAGGCATGCTCTGAAGGCCTCCCTCTGCTGTACAATACGTCAATGTGTTCTTGGAAACTGCCCTCACGTCTGGCGGTTCGGCAATTGGCAGATAGCGTTTCGAGTTTCCCCCTCCCCTGCCCGTTTCACTCTGCACGCCTGATGGAAACACAACGCAGAGCAACAATTAGTCTCAGGCTGTACGAGACTTTGTGCACCTTCAAAGTCTGGTCGTCCTCCAAAAGGTGCATTTGAGAGTTGTCTTCCACACGCCATGGTGATTGCTACGTTTTTCCTTTCTGCCGTGTAGGTGCCCAGAACCGAGTGTTGTGAGCTTGGGAGACAGAGGTGGTTTGATGGCCAGGGGTGGTAACCAGCTTTGTGAGTCTATTGGTTGGGAAGGAGAGCTCCAAGGGAAGATCTCTGCTCTGATGTTCATCTAGAACAGGTACAGGTGAAACACCCTGAGCAATTCACAGGTATGTGTGTAACAATGAGAAACTACGTTTTTCCTATGTGGTGTCAAGGGCAGAAATGGCACATCTGTCCCATCTGTCACCATTCAGCAAATCCGCCACATCAGATCCTTCCGATGGCTCCCCAGCAGCCTGACTCGCAGGCCTGGGCAGTGGGACGCACTCAAGGCCTTGCTGCTCTTGGAAGATGTTTCCTCAGTGAGATTTTTCAACCCTGACCCAGGGTCCCTTGACGTTGTCCAACCAGCCTCTCCCCTGCCACAGCAGGCACCACAGCAGGAGCAGGTGCAAATTGGTCATCTTGAGGCACTAATTGGCCTTAATTGATCTGACCAGCCTCACTTGGGACCTCCACCCATCCCACCTCTTCCCATGGCCCTGGAGCTCTGTTTAACGGCAGCCCTGAGCCTTTGCTCCCTCTCTGGGCTATGTTGTAGGTGTGCCTGGTATGTGCAAGGCTGGCAGCTGCAGGCTGGACAGAGGGACTGAAATCTTTTTGGTCTAGACGGTATTTAAGAGTACATAGATCTGAAATGCCTTCACCCAACGGGTAATGTCTCAGTAATGCATGAAGAGAGCCTTTGCACAAGAGGACAAAACCAAAACAAGACTGTGTGATGCTGCACTGTCTGTCTGGAGGAAGCCAGGATTTTGGCTTGTTGGGCTGTTCAGGTCAAGCATGCAAAAATGATTCTGAAAGAGTCTAAATGTTTTCAGAATGAATTTTTTATTTGAGGTGCTGAGATCTTGCTGAACAAAATATTGGGAAACAGATATTTCCACTCAAGGGTTTCCTTGTAGCTAAGAAAAACAAAATTATTCAGCCTTTAATTTGTTTCATCGTTTTACTTTTCAGCTGGCCAAAATAAATGCTGCCATTTTCCAGGACTGCTAGTGTCAAGGTCAGTTGGTCACACTGCTCTTAAGGCAAAGCAAACACAAAATGTGGCCAGGCTTGCTCCTTTCTGCGCCCTTGCGATGTCACCAAACCTGTGCAGAGGGTTTCCTGCAAGTTTGTGCTTGGACACCACCACCGACTGCCTTTCTTTGGAGGCATGCAGTATGGGCAACACAGCTCCTTGACATTAGCTTTCAATTCACGAGGGCTGGAATTATGCAATTTTAACATTACAACAGTGATGCTTTTTGGGGAAAAATGGCACAGTTAAATATTTTGACTAGTGTTTAGGGCTGGATTCTCTATGGTAGCATCCAGCATGGCTCTGCTGATCTGCAGTCTAGCCTGATTTATAGCAACGATTTGATCTACTGAGTAAGTGTGTGTGTTTGTTTAAATACCTGTTCAGCTCCATTCCCCCTCTTTCTGCCTTTCCAGCAAGAGACAAGCCAAGAAAGTCAATGCTGAAAGGCTACTTTGTAGGGGAAGCCTGGGGTTTCTCCCCCTTACTGCCTTGTCAGCACAGCACCTGCTCCTGCACCCGAGCAAAGCCCTGAAGTTGTCTCATTCGTCAGCACGGGGAGGGAGGGCTGGGACACATCGATCGTCCTCGGTGAAGGAACCTGGAAGTGGCAGGAAGGAAAGTGCGAGGCCAGGTGGGACTTCAGAAAACAACCTTGCACCTGTGTCCTTCTGAGCAGGGAGTGCTCAGGTCCACAGAGAAGCTCAAGTGTTGCTTGATGTTATCAATAAATTGTCAGCCTGAATTTCTCTGCGTTGCTGAGGGTCGCCGGCTGCGGTGTTGGAAGCATCTTCCCCGGGGAGGGTGTGGAGCAGCCAGCGAGGAGGGTCCTGTACGTGCAGCACGGCCACCAGAGCCGAGAGCATCGGCTGTCCTGCCTGGAGGGACAGAGGTGCGGATGTCTGTGGCTCTCTGAACCCCAGCCTCTTCCACAGGGATCCTGTGAGATTTGTGATTGACAGCATAAAATATCCAGCAAGCTTGCTCCTTTTTTTTTTCCCTCTGCTGGCCTCTTATCTAAAGTGCTTTCTCCTGCCTCCAGCAGCTGAGTTTCATCACACCGGGGAGGTCCGGCAGCCTGTAACCCCTTGGTAAAATCCACTGCTCCCAGAGCACATTCAGTTGGCCACAAAAAGCTGCAGTCACTTTTTGGCTCTAAGTTCAGAGTCCTCTTCCCCAGCCCTCGGGGGAGTAGCCAGTGTGGCTGAATTGTGTCAAGACGCTGTTTTGTGGTGCAATTTCCCCAGGGCTACCAAGATGGGAGGGAATGATCCTTTCCGAGGTGCTTGGTCTTGCCTGCAGTGAAATACAGTTGGAGTTTGGCCCTAACTCTGAATCAGCTGCAAACCCAAGGGAAACCCTTGGCACAGGCTTCAAAAACTCCTGCGCTTCTGGGCAAGGCAGGACTTGAGCACGGCTTGGCTTTGCAGGCTTGCTTGTTTGCTGGAGAGCAGACCTGCACTGCAAAGTCCCTGTGGGAACATTTAGACAGTTTCAAGCAAGATAAATCTACTGCATGTAGGAGAGATGTGGGGATGAGGAGGTAGACATTTCATCAGCTTTGGCTGAGTAAAAAATAGGGGTTTAGTCTAGCTGTTTTCAATCTTTTTCTGAGTTGCAGATTCCCCCCCCAAATTCCCAATGAGCCCTGCACGGGCATTTTAAGCTCCTGATTATAGACTTGCTTTCCCTAGGTATCGCTCATGGATCCCTTCGTAGCAGTCCGTGGCTCTGTGAGGGTCTGATAACCATCGACTGAGAACTTTGTTGTGCAGGACGGCACAGCAAAGGCCATACCTCTGCTCTGCCTGAGCCGCGTTGCTTTGCGGTTGCTGATATGCACTTGCGACCTTCAATGCTGGCAGCGTGTGTATCTAAAAAAGCTGAAGTTGAGGACGTTGTGTGGAGGACTGCTCGTTTTCCAGGTTCATTACAGAATCTGTTTGCAGTGTCAATACTCAGTAACTGGGAGTTGCATTTGCTGAGGTCAGACGAGAGTGTATTTGAGACCTTTTCATTCTTCCTTTACAGCAAAGAGGCTGGGAAATACCGCGGTGAGGGAGCAGAGTCCCAGTTCCCTGTTTGCCAAAGCTGGTACGAGTCCAGAACTGCACTCCAAGGTAAGAAACGACGTGCCATGTGTCTTAGCAAACTGTAGCTCTCTGTAGGATAGATATCTGAGTGCCCTTTATAGCCAACGGAGCGATGCGGTGGGGATCTCTCTCCCTGTAGATCTACTGTCTGTTGACGGCAGAAGACGGCCACACAGTCAGCATAGATGAGACACTTCACTGCAGATGGTTAAGCTTAAGCAAAATGCATCTATATTACACTCTCTTGAATTAAATTCCCAATAGTTTGGGGAACCTATTGCATAGAGGAAAAAGTAGATCACGTTTCACCAGACAATGCCTGAGCTGAAAAACTGGAGCTGGTTTTATAGAAGACACAGTTGATTTTTCTCCCAACATTTGTTCTTTTTTTTGCAGGAGAGGGAGAGAGAAATCCTCGCAGATTACAGTCCTCGATGGAGAAAGGGAGCGTGGGTGAAGGCAGAATGAGAGAAGACAGTCACTCCTGTGGCCGGCAGCAGTAGGAGAGGGCACCGAGAGCTGCTGCTGCTCCTCCCAGGCTAAGAGCCACAGCTGAACCCTGGGAGAAAGGTTGGCAGTACAGAGATAACTGGTGATCTCCATGGCAAACACTTCACATCTGCTGGATTCCAGCTGAACATATGGTACCCAAGCTGCTTTTGGTTTTGGGTTTTTCTGAGGGGTCTGATGTCAACTCAGGACTGGGAGAAGAGAAGCAGGAAAAAAGGTAGTGTTAGAGCTGAAAAACCAGGGAACAGTTAAGTTGAAGATAAGCATCACTCCAGGATGAGCAAGAAAAGAAAGAGAAATTCAGGTGAGAGGATGGCAGGGGCCTGGCTGGCATGAAGAACAAATCTTTGACTCACCAGAAAAAAATGAAGGGTTGTTTTTTTCCTCCAATCCCATCCTGAATTGGGAAAAAGCCAGTATCCTAGAATTTCTGCATATTCAATTCCAAAAGGAAAAAACCTCTTAGAGTGGTCAACAAATTCCATTTTGGTAGAAAAGTTGATTTGTTTTGAGTTGAATGTAGAAAATGAATGTCAAGGAAAAGTCATTTCGAAGCAAGAAAGTCCATCCTTTTCGTTGGGGAAAATGTCAAAAGGGCACGCTGACATTTACATTATTTCTCTCTCCACTTTGTTCCTGAACAAAAATTTGCCAAAGCCAACAGGGTGTTGTTTTCTGATGGAAATCTGTTTTGACAAAAATTTTCCAACCAGCTTCACTAGCTACGCACAAACATTTGCGCTCTTGATTCCAATCTGGATTTGGCAGGGAGTGGGGGTAAGGATGAAGAGGGGCTATTCTTTTCAGTACCCGTCAGTGATGTATCGCCTTGTCAAAGGACCCAATTCCGCTAAAAGCATCCTGCTTCCAGGGAGATCTCAGACCAAGGTTCAGTCTGTTTGGCCGGCTGACCCAGGCAGGAATTAAAGCACTCCCTTAATGTGAAATGCTCACATGTGAGTTGAATTAGGGCTAGATAGCTGCTGATCCAAAGTTAGGTCCCAGTTTAGACTTCAGATGGGATGGGATCCCAGTATTTTTTTCTGCATCTATTTACTACTGTCCCTAGCATTAGAGGATCTCTTGGTGTGCGTATCATGCTTGGGACTGGTTCGGAAGTTCATCTAGGCTTTGTGCAAGCTGTAGCCCATGAGCATCTTCTATCTGGCACCATGGACTGGGATATCACTAGGAGGAAAGTCCTCAGAGCTTTTTGTTCAGCTTGGCTGAAGTGCAGTCATAGCTCACCTGAATGGGCCACTGTAGGTAATGCATGCCACTTCTGCCTTTCGGGGGGTTGTTCTGCCAAGTTACAGATCTTTCTTACAGTTTTTTGTGGTGTTTTTTTCTTTATGATGCAGTTCCTGGATCACTGTAGAGATACCAAACGAAGACAGGAATCTTTCTGGCTCTAGCCGAAGGCAAGGTAAGTGTCTGCTTCAGTTGTTTGTGCTTTTTCTACTGTCCTTGGCAAAAGGCTGGCGCTTGTAGAGGTGGCTGAGGAGGTGGAAAGACTCTTCTTGAGGAGTCGATCCATCTTCTCATTATGGTTAGACTAAACATTAGCTTAGACTAGACATCACTTTTAGATTGCCAATGTTAAGTGGGATTAATTCCACTCCATACATCTTGCAGAAATGTGTTACAATGAATACAGGAGGGTGAGCATGTGTAGTTTGCTGTTCTCTAGTGGAGAAGACCAAGGCATGGGCTGATAGAAGATTTTTGGGAAGGAGGGAACAGATGCACACAACTCTGCTTTTCTGGGTGACATCATCACCTTGTCTTTAAGGAGGGAACGTCCTTGATGACTGCAGGCTACAGATCACGGCCAGCTCCTACCTGCTGACAAGGTGCTGTTGAGATATGTGACGACTGCAGATGGCTATCAGCTCCCAGAGATTGCTTGTCCATGCTCTCCTGTCCCTTCATTTCACTGAGTGGCACCAAGGGAAAGTGACGGCTGGAACACCACCTGCCTAGACAACAAAAATGCTAGCAAAAATGCAAGGGGAGATTTTCAGAACTCTTTTTTCTTTGTTTCTTTTATGACCAGCTCAGATGTGCGGTAGTTTTGATACTACACCATTTCCCCACTGCCTGAGCTGTTCCTTGGTGTTATTCATTTGGCCAAAAGCTCCAATGACCAAGTTTAACTCTCCCTGCAGAACACGGCTGCTTCGCCCCACCTACTCACCCTGCTTTAAATATGCATCTGAGCTCCCCTGGCTCACTAGCTGAGCTTGTGGTGATGGTGTAACCCTGTTCACCGATAACTGTCTTAGCCCGGACCATGTGCTTCTGTGCCAAGCAGTGTCAGCTGTTCCCTGGTGTGCACAGGACCTGAGATGCAGAGTAGGGAGCTCGACTTACGGCCAGTTGTGAGAAAACCTCTATTCACCCCAAAATCTACAGTGCCAGTCAGTTCTGCTTCTCCTCTCCCTAGTGTACCAGCTGGGTTGGAGGCAAAAGTTGATCATCTTCTCTGTCATGGCTGCAGAAACATTTGATATATTTAGCCTGTTCTCATGTAGCTCTTCCCAAACCATTAGCCTGGGAAGCGGGCATCCCAAATAATACTTCATAGGTATCAGTGAGGTCCAGTTACCTGCTTATCTTTGGATATTTAGAGACCAAAAAAAGTATATTCTTGCTGTAATTCATCCATACAACATTTAAATCCAGTGCATGTGAAGGGAGAGGTGTGCAAGTCTCTCTCATTACCTTGTGGGATGGTGTCGGAGGGAACCATCCTCCTGGGGACTGAAATTAGGGCCCAAGCCATGCTGGCAGCCTCTTTCCAGTGCCTCCCCCTGGGGCAAGGACAGTCCAACTCATACTTCAGCTCCAAATACAGGGGGCTTGCAAAAAAAAAAAAAAAAATCTGAGCACAAGTGCTTGGACGTTACCGGCAGGAAAAAAAAGCCACAGCGGCAATAAAATTAATTTCCTTCTCTAATATATACAAGACTTTCTCCAAGAGAATTATGACCCAAGCTGATCAAAGTCTGTAAGTGGTACTTATGCTATCAGTTTCACCCCCTTAATGCCCTCCTGTCAAAACAAAATCCCTTCGAAAGGCTTTGAGGAAAATCACATGAGCATAATGGCTTTCAAAAAAATGGCCCTAAGTACTCGGTAACATATACAGAGAAGACTATTAGATCGGCTGGTGTAATTGTACTTATATTCAAATGTAAACATTCTTATATGAGCAAGTTACTGCTTACCCACAGAGCAGAGCACAGGCGAATCGGGCTGAAAATGCTTGGGTTATCAAGAGAAAAGGAGGGGAGGGGTTGGCAGCGGTGGGAACTTTGCCCTAAGACAGGATGGTGACTTTAGGCAGAATTAGATAAAAGGAGAAGGGAAGGGGTGGGGGAAGGATGGGGCTTATTAAAGAACCATTTTCAGATATACAGAGAGGGGATGAAATTCAGGCGGGGTACAACTGTACTGCCGTGTTGCTCTCAGGTAGGAGTCAGAGACATCAAACTATCTGATCCTTTATCTGCTGTAATGTGTTTGTTTGAACATGTTCTTGGTGGATTTAGTGCTGCTCTGACAGCTCTGGGAACCAGAGTCCTCGGTGTATTCCCAGAATAGATGCACCAGGCAGCGCTGTGTCCGGAGCGAGGGGTGATGGGGAGGCTCCATCTGCTCAGACCAGGCCATGACCATTCAGGCCTGGTGGGTACAATAAAGATGATATCTCAAATGCCCAGTTTTCGGTACCATTAGCACTGGGAGGCTGCACAGACACAGCTCCGGTTAAGAGCCACTTTCCATCTTTTGAGGATTTGTTGATACACCTGTAGGGAAGCACATATTTTGGTCCTCAGCGTCTTCACAGGGGTACCGCATCATCTTCTGGAGTGATGACTGTCACAGTGCTGGCTCCATGTGCAGCTCCCTGTGCTGCAGCCTTCTGCAGGCACCTCCTGATTCAGTGCTGAGAACTCCTGATGTAAGCTCTGCCCTTTTCCCATCGCTATTTGGGAATGCATCGGCTCTTCAGATCTCCTTTGCTATGAGCAGCAATGCTCCAGGTGTGTTCAATAGCTGGGAAAGGATGAACAGCGTCAGTGGGTTCCGAGTCTGGATGGTCTTAAATGGCGGCTGTGTTTGGGGAGGTACTGACGTTATGGCAGCAAAGCTGAGCATCACTGGTGGTTTGGATGCTCCCGAGTGGAAAAGCTGCTTCTGAGGGTCAATGTCGTTTCTGTTTCATCCTGCGCAAACCAAAAGCAGGCACAGTGTCCAGTGCAGAGTCCAGCGCTCATTTCTTCAGTCCTTGCTTTCCCCTCTTCCTCCTCCCTTTTGCATTGCTCCCCTCTCTCAGGCTGAGACAAAAAGGTCCTTCCTTGGAGTCTCCTTTCTCTTTCCCATGGGTTTCCACCCTTTCTTCGTGCCCTGCAGACCATACAACCTCTTTGCCACATGACTTTTCTCCCTGGGGACACCAGCTCAGTCTGGCCCAAAAAGCAGGATCAGGCCAGCTGGGCAAAGAGCTTATTTTTTGACAAAAGCCTGAAATATTTCAAAGGCTTTCTAAAAAAAAAAAAAAAAAATCCAAAACAACCCAACAAAATAATACCAATAAACCCATACGGTTTCTTTTTTTTTTTTTTTTTTCTTCTGGTGAGTTGAAAACAAATCTTCCCTGACCATCCTTCTTTTGTGCTGGGGCAGAGACAAAGTCTGCTGGAGTCAATGAAAAGATATTCATAGATCAGGCTCGTCCAGATTCCTAACATCTCATAGAGGTATTTCCCTATCTGTCCCTCTTTCCTGGACTTACTGTCTTGCTCTCCGAAAAATTTCAAAGGGTTTCTAAAAAAAAAAAAAAAAATCCAAAACAACCCAACAAAATAATACCAATAAACCCATACGGTTTCTATTACTTTTTTTTTTTTCTTCTGGTGAGTTGAAAACAAATCTTCCCTGACCATCCTTCTTTTGTGCTGGGGCAGAGACAAAGTCTGCTGGAGTCAATGAAAAGATATTCATAGATCAGGCTCGTCCAGATTCCTAACATCTCATAGAGGTATTTCCCTATCTGTCCCTCTTTCCTGGACTTACTGTCTTGCTCTCCCTTTGGAGGAAATTCCTTTCCTGGTGATAACCATGTCTCTAGCTCATATTTCCTCTTTCTTGTTGACAGTTTTAAACCAATAGATTTATGAACTTTGAAGTAATAGAAATATTTAAGACATGCCTACTCTTTCCCTTATCTAGAACAGGCTAGGACTATTCTTTTTCTAGACACTGCACTTGTAAAGGGAGACATTTGCCTTTCAACCCATCTTCTGGAAAGCCAACCCTAGTTTGCTCAGTGAGGACTTTGGTAACCTCTGATTACTGATGTCTAGCACCAAGTGTTATTACCAGTTTCATCCCAGTGGGTCCCACAGCTGTTCTGCCAGCTTTTACCCGAGCTGGGACTGAAGAGGTGAACCTACATTTGGGGTGGCCACAGCAAACTGCTAATGCCCAGCATCTCTGATGGGTATGGGAGATGGGGGGGGGACACGACCGGTCAACGGAGCAGTTTGCAATTATTTTCCGTCAAGGCTGGCTAGGACGTCAGACTGAGTTAGCAGGTCCATACCTTGCTCCCCTCTTGCAATCCCTGGCCCAAGTGCCCTGGTCTCATCTGAGAATGTCACACTACTTCTCAAACTTCATCTCCTTTTCTGAGTTTCATCCTTCAAAAAATGAATAACCTCGCTCACAAAGTGATGTGGGCTGGATGGCAGGGTCAGAAGTAGCCACAGCAGCGACAGGGGACCCGGAGCTGCTCTCATGTCTTGACTAAATCAGGCAAGGAGGGGTGTTGCAGCCTGTAGCCCATCCCCAGAGTGTCTGTCCTGGGGGGGACAGCTCTTACCCCACCAGTTCTCAGGGGGCTGGGCTGAGCGTGCTGGAGCATCTCTCTCCTTTTCAGACCAAGAGCCTGCTGAGTGTAAACTGCTCCTTCAAGGACTTCACAGATAGGGACAGACTTCCTTCACTTTTTTGCTTGCTCTCTCTGCTGGATCCCTAATTAATGAAAAAGGGTGGAGGGAGGAGACCCTTCCTATAGAAAGTGGTTCTCTCTGTCATATAGGAGATGGCTGGGCAGGGCTACATCCAAGGCATGTTAACCCACGTGCTGATTTAATGCAGCAAATCCCACAGGAGACTGGCGTTAGAGGTAATTACAGAGGTAGCAGCAACTTCCCACATTAACATTAGTGCTGCGGTCTGGGGCGTGTGAAATTACTTGGCACTAATGACTGCCAGCTCCCAGTACTCCCAAGGGGCAGAGGAGGAATACTGCAGCTAAGACAACCTTGGTGTTGATTAAGATTTTGCATAGCTGTGACCTCCAATGAACATAATTTGGCAAACTCCTGTGGCAAAAGTATCTCTAGGTGTGGCTGGACTCAGGGGAGGCTGTACCTTAGTTCCAACAGTTCAAGACCCCCAAAAAGATGCTGCAAAGACGGCTGTGGATAAAGCAACAACATTCCTGCGGTGTGCTGGTGTTAGGCGTGAGGTTTTTCTTTTCATGCTGCACACCAAGCAGACACCGGGCAGCTTCTCCAGCACAATCCTGAGACCATATATCCCGCTCCTTGACAGCAGCACTGAAGGCAGGATTTTCTGGTGGGATGGGAGATTGTGTGAAGGCGTTGGAGGACCCTTGGGTCCCACTGGTGGGTGCAAGAGGTGGGTGCTGCATGGTCTGCATCGCTCGCGAGAGGGCACAGCCAGGCTGACCCCAAAACAGCTCTTTGCCCAGGTGAAAGAGGGATCAGAAGAGTTATCGTGAAGTATCTGGGACAGCTTTGAGTGCCAGAAGGTGGCTGCTGGTTGTCTGCTGAGGATCCACTCTTGGGATAAGAGGTCTTTAATCCACCCCATCCCCAGCCTCCTTGTGTTCCTATCTGAAGATGGCTCAGTACTGGCAACAGCAGATTGGCGGGGTCTGTGCCCAAATGGACACAGATCTGCAGGAACAGTGTTTACCACTATGGTGAGCAGCGGATTTTGTGGCTTTTTTTGTTCGAGCATTTCTCCCCCTTCTGTACGCCTGGCGTCTCCGAGATGCAGTGCTTGAGCAAGAGGCAGTACCGGGAAATCGCACACTGGCGTTTCCCCAGCTTTATCAGCTGTGGGCTTAAAAAAATAAATCATTTTCCAAGGCTATAAATCCAGAACCTTTCAGCAACTCTTACAGTAACTCACATGTGCGGAACAACAGCAGGCTGTTTATCCAAACTAGCGAAAGCATCTGTAGCAGAGTTAATGATTTTGCAGCAACGTTGGTCACCCACGGGCTGTGGGGCTGGGAGCTGTGCTGCTGCCCCAGAGCATGGGAGTGGAAAGCAGAGGCTTCAGGGTGAGACAAACTACATTTCCTCTTCCAAAAACCAAGCTGGGATGTTTTTGAAGGGTATTTTTTTTTAAGACCCCAACTTTTTTTCTTCCTGCTTTACTCCATGCTGTTTCTTAGCTGTGATTTATCCAGGTCAGCTTTCAGAGACTTAGAAATTGGTACTGTAAGGGTTAACCTGATGTAGTGGGATGTTCCTCTCTCCTCTTGATCCTCAGGTCTTGGCTCTGTTAAACATCTCCCCCTCTCTTTTACATTCAGATCCTCTTTTACAAGGCTGGGCTCGGGAATTTCAGCCCAGCCAAGAGCCATCTTCCCATCCATTAAGGCTTCGTGACAGCAGGTAACAATATCACTTCAAAAGGACAAAGTCACACCATTTTCCCCCTCCCCAAATTAAACCCTCTGACAACAGCATCTGAGCACAGCATAGGAAGAAGCAGCTGCCCTGTTTCCTTGCACGACTTATCTGCAACCGCACCCGAATGGGCCCATTTTGGGGGGCGAAGGCAGAGCTGAGCCCAATGGCCAGTGATGCTTTTTGGGGACTGCAAGGCTGTTTGCTCAGAGACCTTTGCAGTCGAGTTTTAGCCATCTCACCCCCCAAGAGGAGCTGAAGATACTCCGTTTTATCAGCCTGCTGCTGACCTCTTACCCTGCATCAGGCCAGCGAAGGCTGGATCATGTCTTGGCTAATCACTGTAGCCGCAGAGCCCTAAAGGTCTGCATCTACCGTGGGATGCGGTGAGCTCACTTTCTCAGCCTGCCTTGCTTTCTCCCCCCACCCACCCCAACCTTTTTTTTCCTCTCTGCTGAGTCAGTCTCACGTTTCTCACATCTTTATTTCCACACCTTGCCACGCCGGCTGCCATCTCTCACACATCTTGTGCATCTTTGCTATCTCCCCCGTCCCTCAGGGCACAGGTTACTCTCGCACCGCCGGTCGTGCTCGTGTGTGGTCCTCCACCTGGGAGGAAAAGGGCCAAGCGGTGTAATTTTGTCTCTCCTGCCTGGGCACTATTTAGTGATAACAATAACAGTTGGAGGAAGGTCTCTTGCAAGGGGAGATCAAATGAGAGGTGGAATGTCAGGTTGGACGGTGCTGGGAGGGCAGCCCAGGAGGTGCCAGCATGCTGCATGGGCAGGGAAGGAGGTATTTTCTTCCTTTCTTTCTAAACGTCTATTCTTTCTGCAAGAAATATGCAGAGAAATAAATAACCCTCGTACCTTTTTAGTTTTTGAAAAGCAGTTAAAAAAAAAAGAAGTCTGAAAACGTGAAGGCATGCACACACAGAAGCTCCTAGACTCTGCCTACAATTTCTTTTTAATATTTATTTCTCCCAGCAATATTAATGTAAAACACTTATCATCTTCCTAAGAGTCCTTCCCCCAAACCCGTTTAGCTACAGAGCTAGCTTCAGCTGCTGCAGCACCCCCACACAAACCCCTCACCTGAGTTAGGAGCTGCTTGTAACTCAGGCTGCTTTTGCTCTAGCTTTCGAATCGCTAAGCTTCCCAATTTCCAGTGAAATCTTCTCCCAGGTGATTATTGGAGGAGCTGCAGTCCTCCTGTGCCTCCCCAGAAATCTTCAGCAAGCCTGGATAGGATGGGAATATCTCCTCTAATTTGCTAGTAATGAGTTACAGCGTGATTGAACTTGCAGAGTACCGGGTCACTGTGTGGTGACACTGCACACGGTCGTACAAGTATTGCAGCTCGGACCTGGGCTATGCCAGTGCTCTTACTGCAATTAAGGGGTTGAGGTTTATGGCTTGTCCTTTGGCTTGTAAATCAGCAGAAAACCAGTCCCAAATGTCCAGAGCCCTTCTCAAACCTTGCTCTGAAGGGCAGGAAAGTCTCATGCTAAGGGTTGGAGAGGCACCTGCGGTCGCGTTACCATCCCATCTGTTACCATCCCTGCTGTGTCTCAGCCGGCCGCCGTGGACACCTCGTGCTGTGCCTGTTGGAGGGCTGTTGGCTCTGGGGGAGACCTTGTAGCTTCTGGCCTGTGGTCCTTGGCCCTGCTGAAGTCCCCACATCCTAAAGGACACCCACTGCTGAGCACTGCTGCCGCAGAAGTAGCTCCTGTGCCTGCAAAGGCAGGGAGCTCCTCTGGAGGGATGGCTCTTAATATGTAAATACTTCCAGTTTTTTAAAGGATGAAATAGATTTGGACCCATGTAAGCCCTGGGGGAACTCTTCCAGTCTCCCCCCAGGCTTTCTGATATCTTTTTTTCTGTGCTTTTAAGGGGAATTATCTAAAGGAGACCACTCTCCTTCCAATTTATGGGATCAGTGTTTAAAATACAACTTGACTGATAATTTGATCAATTGATTCAATTTATGGCTGGTTTGAAAATGGCTCTTTCAGGACTCTCCCCAAACCTGTGATTTCCAGAAGCACAGTCCCCTCTGCCCCTGCACTGCTCCACGACTGATGGCTTTGCACTGAACACCCCAAAAGACAGGACCCCCCTCCAACCCTGGGGCCAGGCAGGGCAGGGCTGGCATGGCCGGGGGCTCACGCGGGCTCCCACCAGCGCCCAGGCAAGCGTGGGGTGCCGGCATCTTTTGGCAGGAGGAAAAGTGAGCTGCTTTCCCCGCGCCAAATCCCTCCCCCAGCGCCTGTCAGATCTTTTTCACCCCACTGATCTCCAAACACCTCGCACGGAAAGTCAGTGTTAGCATCCTCCCCCCGCCCCATATTTTCAGGTGGGGAAACTGAGGCGCTTGCAAACTAAGTGAGCCTCCTTAATTGCACCCAGGGCGGCTGACCTCAGTGGGCAATGCAGCAATGCAGACAAAGGCAGAATTTAGCCATTAAAATAACTTTAAAAAGTCTGTAGGACACTCCTACAACCTCTGACTTTTTTTCCTATCATCCAGCTTTTAGGATGCTGGAGAAGACGCAGGTCCCCCCACAAACACCGATGTGCGTGAAATGACTTATTTCCAATGAGGTCCTTGCGGTGTCAGCTTCTCCTCCGGCTACCGACCACGACAAATACAACTTTTTGCAATTAACCCCTCCAAAAATTGAATGCCGGTTTAAAAAAAAAAAAAAAAGGTGAAATCAGGGCTCGGATCCTAGCGCTGAGCCTACTTTTGCACACCTTGCTGGCTGTGGGGCTGCCGCCATCTTTCTCCAGGCTGCCGGCACCACAGCCGGGACGGAGCATCCCTGTCCGCCCCCGTCTGTCCGCGGGCTGACAGAGACGGATGGCGGCGCTGCCGGGAACGTGCTGTCAGGCTCAGGCTTTCCTCCCAGGAGAAAGCTGCAGGCCTTGAGGGAGCCCCATGATGAAGATGTAAGAGCAGTGTTTGACGCGCCAGCTCCTTTGTTGGGGCAATTGCGGCTCGCGTCAGCCGCCTGCCATCCAGGAACACGATGGTCCCCTGCCTAAAAGGGTCACCGTGCTTCATGGCCCCTTTTCTGACTGCGAGAAACGTCTGGGCCATCACGGAGGACATCGCAATAGGAAATCCACTCTGAGAAAAGCTGCAAGAACCATTTTTTGGGGGTAAAAAAGTCAGGAAAACAGCCATGAAGCGTCACAGGGGGGAAAGATGGGGAGAAAAATGCTTGCTCCCTCTGCAAAAGGGGAGAAGGATGAGCAATGTGCAGACAAACCCTTCCTGGGCAGAACCCCGTGAGCCCACGCCCGGCGCCGCACCCGAAGGAGTTAATTCCCCCGCCAGTGCACTAAGTGGTCAGCAGCCCAATAAATTATGCCCTCGAAAGACAAACCACAATCATCATTAGTCACGGCTCATTGGCCTGTTAAGGCTCCTCAGTGAAGTTTATCTCTTCCCTCCTGTCCACCGGCAGCCATATTTCATGCTCCGAAAACAGATGACCCCCGGGGTCAGTGAAATGAAAGCCCCATTCAACAGGTCTGCGAAGGACTCGCCACGGAAAAAAACGGCTGAGGTCAAAATAACATTGAGATACGGCCAGACCTTCAGCCGCTGCTCTCCCGGAGCAGACACACACCACACGCTCAAGTGACCAAGACATGTTAATCCGTTTCAGGATCAGGCAGGGTCAGGCTGGGGCTGGGAGGAACAGTGGCATAATTAGGTGAGGGTGACCTCCATAAAACAGTAATGGGCTTCCAGAGGCACGCCGGCGCAGCACGGCCCGTCGTGCTCTGCACCCAGTTGCCCGCTCTTTGCGAGATGGAAATGGCCAAGCGGGATGGAGGGAGTCCCAAATATTGTCCTTGTCCCTGCCGGCAGCCAGCCTCACGGGCAGGGAGGGAGGCAAGCACGTGGGGCGCAGCACGGCTCGTGGTGCTCTGCACCCACTTGCCCGCTCTTTGCGAGATGGAAATGGCCAAGCGGGATGGAGGGAGTCCCAAATATTGTCCTTGTCCCTGCCGGCAGCCAGCCTCACGGGCAGGGAGGGAGGCAAGCACGTGGGGACCGTGCACCCAGCGCGGTGAGCATCACAGCCCAATGTTTCACCGCTCAGTGTGATTTTAGTGCGAGGCATTTTAAAAGAAAGGAGGGGGTTTGTTTTCTTCATTTCTATTAAAAAAAAAAGGGAAAGGATTTGGAGCGCATGCAGTTTTAAGGTGAAATAGGTGGTGTTGAAAGCCCCTGCCTGCGCATGGTGCTGCTAGGCAGCAAGAAAAGAGAGGAAAAAGGGTGCTTTGAAGAACATTTCCGTAGGATGTTATTTTCCCAATGCCCTGTAAGATCATGTGTATGGGTGTGGGAATCTGCCTGGGAAGAGGTAGACGACTTGGGGTGAGATGAACCACTGCATCCTGGAGGGATGAAGGGAGAGGAGCTCCAGGCCAGCCACAGCTTCAGCTTCCTACACGGGATGATCATAAAAGTCTATACCGAAGGGCACAGGGGAGCATGGCTCAGTATAAATTCATGTTTTTCAAACAATGTGAAGTCGTATGGCCAACTGAAAACTCCAAAGGTGCTTTTTAAATAAAATTTAATGCCATGAAATTAAAATCCCGAAGACCAATATCCTGTGAGAATATGCACTCTTCACCAGTGCAGCAGGGCAACATTTTTATTCTAGAGAAGTGTTTCTATGTGGTGGAAAGGCAGAATAAGGAAGATAGTGAGGAAAATACCTTGATTTTTTACATTTTGTATATACCGTTTTTCAACCAGAATGGCGTTCAGTTCTTGGCTACAAAAGGGCGAGTCAACATTATGACCGGTTATTAAACATGAAGTCGTAAACATTTCAGAAATACTCCTCATTTAAATTGATTAATTCAGACTTCATGATTTGACTGAGAAACAACAAGTTTCAGAGATCAAGTCAAACTCCTGTTCTAGCAGCTCTTTAGTGGGTAACGCAGCATCATCTTCAAGAAGTCGGAGCTGCGGTGACACCTCAGGGCAGGGGAGCCTTGTGGAAGGCAGCACAGGTATTTATTTATAGGGGCTGAAGATTTTCCCGTTACCAGCAGGAGATGCTGGTGCAAGAACGTGTTCCCCTCGCCGGTGCCTGCGGAGCTGGTTGCCTCTCTAACCGACTTCACGCACAGCCTGTGCCTCTCCAGGTGATAACAGATATTTAGACTCCGGAAGACACGTTGTACCCAGTAATATCATTTTCCTGGCGCTGGAGGTCAAATTTGGGGCTGAACCCACTTCGACATCCGTGTCTATAAATGAAGAGTTTTAAAACCAGCTCCCCTAATGACTCTGATCTGTGTCTTTGGGCACCATAAATCAGGAGGTGCTGGCTCAGGGCTTTTCCAGCGAGGGAGGCAGAAGAGGAGTGAGTAACGGGGGTAATTCTAGCTAACGCTCTGCTGAGATAATTCCTTTTCAAAACAGCTTGCGGGGATCACATTTTAAAATGGCTATTTGTCTGCCTATTCATTGCAGCGTGCGTCATGGGATGATTTAATACAAAGCAATAGAGATGATGTGATTTGGGACATTCAATCTCCCAGCTTCCTCCCTCCCTAATTACAGCTGTGCCTGGGCACGGATAACGGCTTGAGCACGCTGCAGGCAGGTGCAGCGCATCGCAGCCCTGGATCTCCGCCACCGCTGCGGGAGAGCTCAGATGGGGCGAAGGGATCTTGTAAAGGCAGGGGGTGATAAGCAGGGCTGTGCTTTCTCTCTTTCCTCACTGCTGGTGCTCGGACTGGGCTTACTGCTGGAGATGGGGCGGCTCCTGGCTCTGAGCACCGTTTGCAGCCAGCAATTTGCAAAGGAGACCTGCAAGATTTGGGTAACCCAACGCAGGAGCCTGGGCTGCCTGCTTGCAGGGTCTGAGCTCTGCAGCCAGCCCTGGCTGGTGGGGATGGAGGGAAAGGAGAGGTGTCCCGCTTCTCTGCGAGGCTGATGTTGGGTCTGCCTCCCCCAACTCCCAGGGGTGCCGGATGGGGTGTCTGGCTGGGGTGCTCTGCCTGCGGGATTTCAGGCAGCACAAGGATGTGAGGGAGGTATTAGGGAGCTGAGCAAGGAGTGCTTGCAGTGGAGCTGTGAAATGCAATCTCTCTCTACCTCTCTTCCTGCGATCTATCTAGGGTCCCCCAGCCCTTAACTCTTCTGCTGTGTAACTTAGATGACTAAATTGAGCAGTGTCATCCCCCTTGCCTTGTGTTGATCTGCCAGGAGAACTTCAAACAAACAAAAAAAATCTGTTCTAGATAAAAATTGTGGGGGTTTCCACAGGACTTTTTTTTCCTGCAGTTGGAGATGAAATCTTTGCTGCAGAAACTCGTTTTGGGAGAGTTTTCTGCAAAGCCTGCATCCCGCCTGGAGCTGCAGCCTCTACTCCCATCTGTTGAGCCCATGTAGGAGCCTTTTTCTCCCATCTCAGCTGGCGGGGTGGCACCGAGCCCCTAGCCAAGGAGCTGGGGTGTTGCACCACGAATGCCATTAGGAACACGGAGCTGCTGGAGCAGGTCTGGCCCTCCCAACCCGCGGAAGGTCACAGCAGTTGCTTGTGGCAGCCTGGTGAATTGAGCCGCGATATCCGGCACCCTAACTGAGCATGCCAGCCACCAGCCCGTGCTTCCTCCCCGCTGGCCACCAGCTATTTCTGATGACAACGTACAGTCAGGACAAGGTGCGAACTGACATGGTATTGATTTGTTTCTAGACAAGGGAGATGAAAATGGATAGCAAAGTAAGAGCAGCTCCGGCGTGGAGCTGGCAGCAGGTAAGGCTTTGTTATTTGCATCCATTTATTTACAAGCTGGTTGAAAGCAGACACAGAGGTGAGACTGAGAAGTCGGGACAGTATGTAATGCATATGGCTTTTTATTCCCCAGTATATAATGAAGCCATTAGTTAGGTTGAAATAATTAGCATCTTATGGTGGTGTTTCCTGTGCTGCACGCAAGCCAGGGATGAGCGCTGCCAGGCTCTTCCCTCCAGCTGTCCGCGTGGGGCTCAGCAGAGCCTGTTCTCTCTATCAGACATGCCTCCCTCCCTTCAGTCACCTGGGCTTTAGCAAAAGCAAAGTCTACCCTGTTTTTTCTGCCTTTCCCCTAAGTCATCTTGCCCTTGCCAGAGTATCTATCGAATTAAAGCCCATTGGATCAGCTCCTTTGAAATGCCTAAATCAGCAAGGCAAAGTGACAGCACACGAGTCCCAGCGGTGGGACCAGGCAGAGCAGGGAAGAGATGCAGGAGAAACATCTGAGCAGGACGACAGGCACGGTGCTGGCAGAAAATTTACAGCCTCAGGCTTGGGCTCTGGGCCCCCTTTTTATTACATTTTACACCGAGCAAGCTAGATTGAGTTACCATTGCGTTTTCATCTGCTCTATCAGGGCTGCTTTCAGATCCAAAGACCGCGGGGTTAGAAAGAGGGAGCCACGGAGATGTCGGTTCTGGCCGTCAGCAAATACATCAGATATATAAAGAAAGAGCAGGCGATATTTCATAAGCTTAGAATGGGATTTAGCTGTCCAGCAGAGTCCGGAAGAAAAGGAGCACAGCTAGCATTTCCCCAGTCCCCAGGACTGTGTAACTTACATGAATCTCCACTTTTCTGTTATCCCTGGATAATAGAAGCATTTCTAAGCTGTGTTTGCTGGCTCCTCCATCATCTTGCCTTTACCAGTGCAGAATGGCTGCTGGCAAAGCTGGCAGCGTGGAAGCAAGCCCGGCTGGTGAGATTTTAATAGCTCATTTCCACAACAACAGAATAGAACAGAAGGAGAACTAATTTGGGCTCAGGACTTCGTGTGGTGCTGTGTGAATCGGTTCTTGTACGAATGAAGATACAGAAGAAAGGGGACTACCCTAGAGCTACTTGCAGGTGGATATCTCTCCTCCCAAGGCGCTGGCAGAATGAGCTCATTTCCACAACAACAGAATAGAACAGAAGGAGAACTAATTTGGGCTCAGGACTTCGTGTGGTGCTGTGTGAATCGGTTCTTGTACGAATGAAGATACAGAAGAAAGGGGACTACCCTAGAGCTACTTGCAGGTGGATATCTCTCCTCCCAAGGCGCTCTGGCAGGATGAAATGGGGCTTCAGTGGCTGTGTATGTATTTTTATGGCTTCTCAGCTTTGAAAGAGATTGAAGCTGGTGAATGCTGGTAGATAAGGACCAGTCCCCCACTGACTGGGTGTTGGAATGCATGCAACAGGTATCAGGAGATACAGCCTCAGCCAGAAAATACTGTCCAAAGGAGTTTTTCTTAAGAAAAATAGCATGTGGATGCCAGTGACACCTTGAGCCACGGTGGAAATTGGCCATGGGTTTTGGCCAGGCTCTGCCATAGATGCAGGAGGGGAGGGTGTGGATGTTTCCAGGGCGCTTGCTGCAGCCCTCTGCTGCAGTCTGAAGGGCCTGGTGACGTGGGCTTGCTATCCAAGAAGCAGCAGAGCCAGTGTGCTTCTTGGATTATGGACCATCTCCTTATTTTCTGAAGATACTTTTTCACAGAAATAATCTCCTCAGCCCCTAACCTCCTTCAATAGTTGGGATTTTTGGCAGCGAAGGAATGAAACTGGGCAGAAAACATTTTTTCCCTTGGGGGACTTCAGCTCCCGCCTGCCATCACTCCACATCAGAGCGATTCCCAGGCTCAGTCCTGAGCAGCTGCCAGCAAATCTGCTCCCCTTAATGAAGGGACTTCACCCCAAACAACAAAATGCTGTAAAATAGAGACAGAGTGTTTCATATGGCCAAACCCAAAATGGTTCTTGATTTTTTTTGTTTGTTTGTTTGTTTGTTTGTTTTTTGTTTCACCAGTGTTTCAAACAGTCTAACTGCCTGGGAAGAGACCCCAGTCTGTGACAGAGGGTGGGAATCTTGCAGGCACTAGTTTTGGCCCAGTTTCTCACCACCCCACTTCCAGGGGGGTCTCTCAGAATACAGGTTGATGGCAGTCCTGGTCCAGGCTGTCAGCCCACAGCTGGTTGCTGTGCCGGTGCCAACTGGTTTTTGTTCTTCTCAACACCAGGCTGGAGGGAAATGGTCAATATGCTGGAGGGAAAAGCTGCCATTTTTGAGGGGTTTCCACAGGCTGGAAGCATGGGCTGACAGGAACCTCATGAAGCTCAACAAAGGCAAATCCAAAGTCTTGCTTCTGGGAAGGGCTTAGCCCTGTAACAGGACAGGCTGGGGCCAACTTCTCCAGGCAGCTTTGCAGAAAAGGGGATTCTGCTGAACAACAAGCTGAAAAGGAGCTGGCAGTGAGCCCTTGCTGTGGAGGTGAGCTGGGCTGTATGAGCAGAAGTGTAGCCAGCAGGTCAGGGGCAGCGACTATTCCCCAAATAGAGGTGGCTGCACTGGAGTATAACATCCAGTTTGGGGCTCTTCAGGACAAGGAAAACATTGTCGGAGTGGAATAAGTCCAACGGGGGCCACCAAGGTGGGGTGGGGGGAATCCAGTGCGTGTGATGTACAGGAGAGGCTGAGAACTGGGTTTCTTCAGCCTTGAGGAAAAGGCTAAGGGGAGATGTTATTGCTGTCTACAACTGTCTGACGGGAGGATATAGAAAAGACGGAGCCAAACTCTTAACTCTTCTCCAAGGTGCATGGCAATAGGACAAGAGGCAACAGACAGGCCGGAACATGGGAAACTAACATTAGAGATTAGGAAAAAAGTTTTTCACCTTGCCAGAAGCTGGCAGGGCAAGCTGCCAGGCATCGGACTAGACCTCCAGTTAGAGATTAGGAAAAAAGTTTTTCACCTTGCCAGAAGCTGGCAGGGCAAGCTGCCAGGCATCGGACTAGAGACCTCCAGAGGTCCCTTCTAACCTACGTGCTTCTCCAGATCTCAGAATTAAATTGCCTGGTAGATCCAGCTGCCCATAGTCACTCCTTTTCCAGTGGAGCAAAGGTTGGTGTTATGATGTGTGTGATGTTTCCTTTTATTTGCTTGAATGATTTCACACATGGCACTTCACCCCTGCCCTCTCTCCTGCTCTGCCCCCCAAGTTCTCCACTCCTCTTCCAAGGCAGCGCTGCTGCAAATTTTGTTGCTCCCAGGCTGCCTTCCCATCCCTTATCTTCTCTCCTATAAAAGAGCTTCCTCCTGCATGTCTTCACTTCTCCCCTCCCCGCACCCAGACTGCCCTTTACTCTCCCATTTCAGTTTCCCTTGTGGCCCACCATTCCCTTCCTGAGCACGGGCCACGTGGACACGTTCGTTAGACCCTTTAAAAGCAGGATGGAGTTTACAGTTTTCAGCTGGGCCTGTCTTGCCCTGATGTGCACAGGGTGGGAGATGTCCAGGGAGGTGCCAAGCCCGTCCTGGCAGCATCGACAGTGAGAGCTGCCTGGAGCGTCTGTTCCCAAACCTCCTGAAGGTGGGAGCTGCACAGCCCCATAGGGATGCCTGCCCTGCTTAACCATCCTCTCCCGGGGCCTTGCCTAGTCTGGCTGGTCCCTCTGCTGATTAGTCCATCCCCTGATCTAAGTTTAGTTATATCACCAGACGCCAATGTAGAAACCAAGCCATCCCCTCACCCATCTGCTCCCTCCCCGAGTCCTGTATTTAATCTCTGGCTTTCAGCTTTGAGTTGCAATATTTTCTTGGGCTGTAAGCCATCTACTCTGCCCTCAACAGTATATGGCGCGTGGTGGTAGCAGCAGCTGGTTTAGCAGAACTACTGGGGCCCTTTTCTGACCGTCGCTATGCTTCTACAGACAGAGCTGTGTTTGGCATCCTGTAATCGGTCAAGTTTAATATGGCTTCTCCACTTGCAATTTGTCATGGCCTTATCAGAACATCTGCATCCTGGCCTCTTATTAAGCCCTTAGAAAAATAGAAGTATCTATCTAATGCCTGAATAGTTTTAAATTTGGAAGCAGAGTGGGAGTAGATGGAAGAAAATACATTCCCCTTCATGTAATCATCAGAGGAGGACAGTTCTGAACAATGACCAGATCGTCCTCACACCGATGATGACAGCAATTTCGGATTTATCGCACCCCAGCACTATATTAAGGCACTGAGATTACATTGTTACTCATTAGCACAACATCTGCTGAAAATCAGCATGGAGAAGGCTGGTGCGGGTGCTAAAAAGCTTTATGATGGGACGGAGAAAATACTCCCCCACAGGGAGAATAATGTCTTTGCCCTCCTGGGTGTTGCTCGGTGCCAACGCTCTGCGGGAGCCAGAAACACACAACGCAGCCACTTGCCTTGAGTCGGTGAGGACATCGGTCCCTGAGATCAGCAGGTCCCAGGTCTGCCCAACCATGTGGTCTTGGGTGAGTCTCTCCCCGTTTTCTTGCCTATTCCAAGCGGTCTCTTGCTATCATGGGCACAGCTGCTTGCATGGCACGTCAAGTTTAATGCATGTCACTACTGCACTTGCCATGACGTAGGACAAAGATCCCATTTCCTATATTTTGGAGTTCTAAAGTATTCCCAAACTGGCCAGTCTCAACACATTCATACCAAAATACTTTGATTCATAACAAACCCAGACTGGTGTAGGAACTTTCTGCCATTTATCCTGCCTTGCACTGAGACCTGCTCTGCCCTGGCTGCCCCAGAAGAGCCTCAACTTTCTCAATTTCCTCTGATAGATGAACCAAACTTGTGGATAACTTTAGGAGTGACTTGCTGACTTGGTTCCCCGCCTGGCCTGGCCTGGCCAGTACCTAATCTCCATGTCCCCCCTTGTTTATAGCCTGGAAGAATACCTCATTGCAGTATATTTGCTGATTCTCATGTTTAGCAGTTGCAGCAGCGTTGAGCAATTCTTTAGCCCCACTGCTTTGATTTTCACAAGCAATTTAAGTTATCCAGAGTACAAGGAATCCGGATCAGTAGGGCTGCAGGGGTATTTCATGGTCTTGTTGCTAAAAATGCAGAAAAGGCTCTGAACTGTGAAGATCTGGAATTGCAATGGGGGTGGATTTTCTTCTGTCTTAAGTATGCAGTTCCAGAAGCTGTGCTGCAGTTCTGAAGGTGATATCTGAGTCTCTCCAGTCATCACAATCTGTGGCAGCCCATGATTTGATTTCATATAACATATGGATGATTTGGGGGATGAGGAGCATTACTGTCAGGCATTGTGTTGATGTGTGGCTCCGCACAATAGTTCAGAAATCCAGTTCAGCCTTCTTCAAGCTGCCCTGCTTCTACTCGGGAGTCGCTGATGCTGATCTGCAGAACCTCAGCTCGAGGAGCTTTCAAAGGACCATTTTAGCAGCTAGTGTGAACCATCCATCAGTGCTCCTGTCTTCACTCTAACTTGCTCCATTCTGGGTTGCCTTAATTCAGTGATGATGAAATTTAGAGAAACTGCTTCTGACAAATGAGACTTTCTCTAGAGGGTTGCTTCTTTAAACCGTTAACACATGCTTAAATATTGTCAGAGCTTAGAATGAGAATATTTAAGTTCTCAAAGATCCTTCATTATCAAAGGCAGCTGCTGGCATGCAGTGGCTCACTGCTACCCAATAGTGTATCAGTGTGAGAGTATCCTTGCACTGATCATGAACCCCAAAAGCGTTAAAAGAGTTATAGGACAGATGGCTACTGCCCTTGAAAAGTCGCTTGAGGTTATAATAGCAGGGGTGGGTAACTGTTTACAGGCAGAAGAGGAAAGTGATGGAGATGCAGAGTGGACAATGCTAACATAAGACTTCTCCACGTTTCACATGGATCTCAAGGAGCTTTGGTTTTTAAGGAAAGGTCTTGCAACGAGAACAAAGGTTTTATGCAACTCCTCTTCCAGATCAGATGCCTGACAGCCGTTGCAACTAAGCCTGTTCTCCAAAGAACGAACCCCCCAAGAGATTTCCTTTCTGCTCCTCCTAACCTTTCCAGAACCAGTTTCCACTGGTGCTGCTGTGACAAGTCTCTCTGGAGGGCACCAAGAACTCTGCTGGCAAATACTCATTAATTGATTCACTGGGACCAAGGAAGCATCCAATCCAATTAGAGATAAATAATTTATGCCATCGAACGCTGAGATTGGGACATTATCGATCAAGGGCAAGAAAGGGGATGACAGCTGTTCCTGTTGTCAGCGTTATGGAACCTGAACTGAGATGATGATCCTTTCGCGGCAGCTGGGAGTGGCAGGGGACCACCAGTCTGAGCTGAACCATCTGAGGTCCCCACACAGCACAGAGGCAACCATTTTTATTCTTTAATCCTTAGCCTCTGACCACACCAAGGGCCTTGAAACCCATAGAGCTCCTGAAGGTTTTAAAGGATACCTACCTCAGGTACAGCATAGGTTTCAGGAGGTAACAACAGGAGGCAACTTTTTTCCATGGGACCTCACAGACCAGCCACCTTAGTTTTCAAATAGCCATTGGTCATCCTACTAAGCCCATACCCTGTAGAGAAATGAAATATCTACTCCAGAAGCACCGGGGAGGAACTCAGTTGTAGTAGTAGGACCAGGAAAGAAATAGTTCTGCTACAACTTTGTGGCTTGGTGTCTCCAGACAACATGAGAAGCAGCAAGAGGGAAAGTCCTAATGGAAACGCAGGTATGTGCCACGTGTCAGCAGAAGGCACAGCACCTGCTTGGAAGCTGCAGGCCAGACCACTGCACAATGTGCACATCCAATGGAAACAGTTACAAAGTGCCTTTGGAAGACAGAAAAACCTGCTGCTTCCTAATTTTGCTTTAATTCTCAACCTTTGCTCTGTATGAAGCAGCTGAGAGAGGAGGAGAGTGGTTTGGTATATAAAAATCCTAATCTTGCTTTAATCCTAAAGCAAATATATCCTTATATCCTTTAATCCTAAAAAGAGGATCCTTCTATGAAGAGGACCCTTATCCTTTTAATCCTAAAGGCAATAGATCCTTATATCCTTTGGTGTATAAAAATCCTAATTTTGCTTTAATTCTCAACCTGTGCTCTGTGTGAAGGGCTGAGGGAGGAGGAGAGCGGTTTGGGTTTGGTATATAAGAAGAAAGGAAGGGGAGGAAGAAAGCACAGCTCCCCCGGGGACTTTGTCAGGCCAATCAGGAGATGGCGGCCTCATAGGATCATCGACTCACAGAATGGCTGGGGTTGGAAAGGACCTTTAAAGATCACCTAGTCCAAGGCCCCGCCGTGGGCAGGGACGTCTTCAACTAGAGCAGGTTGCTCAGAGCCCCGTCCAACCTGGCCTTGAACACTTCCAGGGATGGGGCATCCAC
>NW_008794745.1:143356-150030 GCF_000699145.1 Aptenodytes forsteri | reverse complement strand
CCCGCGTCGCCGGTCTTCTGGAGGGGAGCCCTGGCACGATGTGGTGGTGCCAGGGGAGCCATCCTGGAGGTGGATCCACCTCCATCAGCTCCTCCTCATCTCCAGGTGGATCCACCTCCATGGGCTCCACACCATCAGCTACATGAGCGATGGCCATCGCTGCCATGTAGCTGATGGTGCCTCCCGTCCGACGCCGCCTCTTCCTCTGCGCCTCCCGCAGTCGCTTCTCTGGTTGCCCACGCAGAGGTGGGCACCCGCTCGCTTCGCTGTGGGTCCTCTTTCTTCCAACCATCGTGGAGGTCGAGGGCCCGGAAGCTCAGCGAATGTGGGCCAGCTGCTGGGGGCCCGGTATTTATAGGGTCCAGAACAGAACACCGTGAGGTAGCTCGTGACATCAGGGGGCCACTGTGATGGCTATTCCGGCAGCTGGGGGGCGGGGGGCCTTAAAGGTACCCTACCGTGGGAGGAAGAGGAGAGTCGGGGAGCGGGGGGGGCTGAAGGCCCCTTTCCTGGGGATCGCTCCCCTGTGTCCGTTCCTAACGGAGGGACATTTCAGGGATCGGGTCTGAAACGTGGGCAAAGATTTTTCTGAGGAGGGCCAGAATTGTTTGGACTCCACCCACCCATCCTTCCTGGCACTTTAATGGCCGAGGGATTGTTAAAAATCTACGTGAGCCAGATGGAGACCTTCCACCGACTTCGGTGGAACTCGGATCAGGCCCAACGTGAGTGGGTCCTGACAGAGCTCGGGGAGAAGAGGGGGAAACTTTGCAAGGTCTAACTGGTCCAGAGAAGTGAGGATCACTCAGCTGACATCCCCCTGGAATGAGCACATGGTTATTTCAGGCAAAGGCAATCTGCTATTTCCACTCCTGAATGTTTATTTGGGTCAGGGTGGGAAAATCCGATTTACTTGCCAAAGTCCCACTGGGGTGGTAAAAATATAAATACCACATATTATTATGTGTGTTTTTTGAAAAGTGGTTAGTGACTGTGTTTATTACATTTGGCCACTCGCAGGGAGTTATTCTCTCTCTGCCCCCTCCCCTAAATTCACATGCTTACGCTGAATACGACTCCTGCCGGGACCTGTAAAACCACTGCGGGGGGATGGAGCCAGAGCGATCCTGTACCCAGCTCCTCGCAGGGCTTCCCGCAGCACAGCCTGCAGAGAGGAAATGTCTTTCCACGCTGTTGGCCCCACCTGGCCGAGCCACTGCACAGACATGGTGCGATGCTTTCCCAGCACTAAAGCTACGTCATCTGTTCAGGGACCCATTTCAAGCCTCATTTGCCAAGGATGTGATTTGTTCACAGCATCATCCTTGGACCCTTATCTCCAACAGGAGCAGGCCGTGTATTTCATCCAGGTAGTGCTGAGTTCGACCTGTGGTGGATCAAGTAAGGCAGAAGGCAAAGAGGATGAGCACTATGAAGATGCTGTTACCATTGCACATAGCTATCAGTCCATCCCAAAACCCAAGTGCAGAGCAATGCTTACAGGCTCAGTTCGCAGCCTCTCCCAGTCCTGGCAGACAGGGAGCAGCAAGAACCTATAGCAATTTTGGCAGCCCAAGGAATGGATCAGATCCACGCTGCTCCAGCCCTAGAATGCATCGTCTCCGTCCAAGAGCTACAACTGCCCATCCCAGCGCTGTTCCTGGATGCATCTTTCCACTAGAGGAAACTTCAGCTGGAGAAGATGGCCTTGCTAACCTTTGCACCCAAAAGGATGTGATTCCACCTTGGCTTCTGGGTGTTACGTAGGACAAACACAGCACGTCACGAGGCAGGGCCACCGTGGCTTTCAAAGTGAGATTTAAATCTGTTTTGTGACTTAACGTACCTTGATCTTGTAGAGAGGGTTGGGGTGTGTCTGCAGACTAGGTGGCCTCTGAACTGGACGGATAGTCCAACATATCCCTGTTTTGGCTACTCAGAACCGCCAGTGAGTTGGTGCCTCTCGTCCAAATGGTGCTTTCCAGCCCTACCTTCCCGACTTTGGGCCAGAGCCCTCCACGGTTGGCTTCTCAAGCCCCTGAACTGCCTTATACGCTACGCTGGACCTTATTAATTTGAATCCGTGCCATCCCCTTCTCTCATTTACCGCATTGCGGGGGGCTTTGGTTGCGTGCGTGTCAGCATCAGGACGCTGTGAGTTCAAGGCTCCTGCCTTATGTTGGCTGAACTCTGCTGCCTCTGCAGATTGGGACTGGCCTGGCCTTTTTCAGGCAGGAGAAAAGTAGTTCTGATGCTCTGGCACTATCAAAAAACATCAGCATTTGCGTTATAGCAACACCTAAGAGTCCTGCTGGGTTAAAACAACCAGCATGAGCGACTGCGAAGAACATGCGGGCTCCTGCTCCCAAGGAAGGTTGTCTTTCTACCTAGTAAAGTCCTTCATATTTACTCCCCAAAGCAGCCCGAGGCAACAATCAGTTCCTCATGTCTTCTGCAAGCACAGCCGCCCCATCGCCAGCAACACGCAGCAATCCAGAGTGAGAGAGGTGCCGACATACAAATAAAATGTGGCCCTTGCGCCCGTGCTCACAGCATCCATCGCAGGCCACTGGCTGCGTGTGAGCTGTTGGTGCCAAAACAAGACACAAAGGCACTCCCTCACCCGCCCGCGCTGACGATGCTGCATTTAGCTCACATTCGGTGTGCTCCACGAAGCAGTGAAAGGCATAAAAGCAAAGGAAAGTCACCTCCCAGCCTGACCTTGGGCTCGCAGGACCCCATGGACTTGCTCCTTTTTCTTCTGCAGCGAAAGCTGGCATGCACGCTTCCAGATAACAGCTTTTGCCAGGGAAATCCGGCATCTTCAGGAGGAGCTGAGATGTATAAAAAGCAGGTTGCTGTGCAAAGAAGACAGCAGAGCCCGCAAATGGAGACTTCCCTCACAGGCAGA
This sequence comes from Aptenodytes forsteri, assembly GCF_000699145.1. Classification (NCBI taxonomy): domain Eukaryota; kingdom Metazoa; phylum Chordata; class Aves; order Sphenisciformes; family Spheniscidae; genus Aptenodytes; species Aptenodytes forsteri. The sequence goes on along the minus strand of NW_008794745.1, from coordinate 147,119 downwards.
TGGCAAACGCGTCTTGCTAGAAGGAAAGAGGGCTGGGGGAGGTTTGCTCACACCAAGGTGGTGTTGGTTACAGAGCTTGTTGATTTGCATATTTTGTGACTTAGTGCACATCTCCATAACGTTAGCTCACCCACTTCCTTCCCCAGCCTCCGAGGAATTGCTTGTTATTTGTATTCGCGGCTAATTAAAACCTCTGCGAGTTCAACCCCCTGATTACAGAGAGAGGGCTGAGACCACAAGCAGACCACAGTGGAGGATGCCACAGCCCACAGGCTGACCCCACGCCACTCTGCAGACCCCACGTTTGCAGTTAGGACATTATTTACTCTGATACTAGCAACGTTCTCTTAAAATATATTGAAGGAGAGATTGGGAAAATGAAGTGTATAAGATTTATCCTGCACTAGAGGATTTCAGCATCCAAGAAAGCCAGAGCGTCCAGTCCTTCAGACTTAATAGAAACCTCCTGCTTTATTAATGTTGCCTTTTTTTTTTTTTTCCTTGTCCACAGGTCCTGGGCAGAAAGTCAAAGCTGTATTTGAGGAGCTTTCCTGGAGGTTTTCATTAATAACAGGGCCAGGGAATCCACTGCAAATATAAAAATAATAGATTTGAGAGCCCTAAAAGGATGGAGATTTACTCACTGTGGAAATATTAGGGAGAAAGTGGGAGTGGGAGGTTTCCATGGCTCGGCATTGCCTGCCTGCAAGCTTCGAAAGCCGCCTGAAGGCCAAGGAGATGCTGGGGAATGGGAGCAGGAGGGAAGGTTGTCTCCAAGAGGCACGGAAAGGCAGCTGCGACTGCTCCGCTGAGCACTGAGCCACTGCTGGTGGATATGCCTGAACCTGAATGGATATGCTCCATTCCCTAGGAGCGTTCCAGGGTCCTTCTCAGGCTAAAGAGAAAAGCAATAGGTGGACAGAGAGTTTTCGTCAACCAGAAGATCTGCTCCTTGTTCACCCCTTGGAGATGAAGGTCTAGGGTGATGCTGGACAGGAGGGACACACAGAAATGTGGGTAGGAGAGAGGGATGCTGCTTGATGCCGGATAAGGCGAACAGCGTCCAGTTCTTGTGGGGATGCTGAGACCACGTCCCCTCCTTCCAAGTGACTCTTGCCAGCCAGTGCTGCTCCTGTACCCCCCAGTTATCACCCGGCCATGCTGTCACCTCCTCATGCTGGTTTGCTGCACAAGAAAAGGTGACACCATGTATGGATCAGTCCCTGGTCCCTGGAAAGGTGCATCAGGATGGGAGGGAGAACAGGAGACTGTTTCCCACCTCACTTCCCCAGCACAGATGTGTCAGCCCCAGTGCTTGAGGATTTATAACCTGTGGCTCAGATTGCAGCGCGGGGGGCCCCGCAGAGGCCACAGGTACCATGGGCTCTGCAGGGTACAGCCCCCTCTCCTTCCAGGGCTGCTTTAGGAGCACCCATTTCTCCTGGCTTTTGTGGTACCGACCCCACGCATAGATTTTTTTATTCGGCTTTTTGTCCTGCCAGCTCCATCTGGAGCTGTTTCTTAGCCCCAGCTCTGTCTGCCTGGGAATGGGGACGTGAGACTGTGCCCCCTCACCCACTGCTCGCAGGGGAGGCTGCGCTCTTCCTCCAGGTGCCACTGCTCTGCCAGGACCTGTCGTCTCCAGTGACACATAACACCCTGTACGTCCCATGCGCTGCTGTAGCCCTGTCCTTGCCTGCAAGGACAGGATCTCGTCCTCTCCCGTTTACAGCGGTATCACTTCAGAGTAAGACTGTCCATCCCAGTGCTGTCTTTTGGGGGAGCTGGATTCAACCCCTGACAAGGAGGAAGAAAAACCAGAGGTGGCATTCAAAATTTTTCAGTTTGAATGGGAAGAGACTCCCGGGGCAGATTGCCTCCGATCTGTGGACCAGTCTCGATGCACCAGGCGTTTGGGAGAGGACAGCGCTGTTCAGGTGCTAGGCAATGCTCTTCTGCTCTGACACCCACCAAGGCTTTGTTTTGAGACGTTTATGAACTGTGTCAGGTTTCTGTGAACCCTACAACCGCCTGGCTTTGAAACCTGCAAGTTGCATGGTCTCAGGGTGCAAGTTGGAGGGGTTTTTTGGTTTGGGCACTCCTGTGCCCGCTCCAGCAGCGGCACCGCTGATGGTGTGCCCTGGCTGAGGATGTCTCTGCTGATAAGCCTCATTTTGCGGAGCCAATACTAGGAACCCTGGAAACCATCAGCATTTCCAAACCTGAATCTGGATAAATTTAGTGCCAGCTGAGAGGTGGGTGACAGGGTCTCAGCTCGAGCTGAGCCCATGCACAGGAGCTGCTGCAAGGAAAGAGCCCCTTTTCCTTGATGACAAGTTCCTTGAAGGCTTTGCACTCCCCGCTCCACATCAAATTATAGTAAGCAGGGTGCAATCTGCTAAACCTTATTGTGATCGGTTGTTTTTACTGGTGGAAAATGGGTTTCAAATGGGTACAGGTCATTATGAAAGGAGGACCACAGACTTTCACTCTGGGCCAGACCTCCAGGTACACGCAAAGAGGGGTCTGTGTGGAGAGCAGAGCTCCTGCAAAAGAGCTAAAACACACAAGCAGTGTGCCTCCAGCCAGCCGAGACCTCTGCCCACCTGGGAGACGGAGGGAGAAGTGAGTTTTCATACCAGCTTGAAAAAAAGGCAGTGAAGCCTATGGATACAGATGGAGACTGACTGCAGGGTCGGATGCCAAAGCAGCCTTCCTAGGGCTGCTGGTCAGACCCCTGACAAGCCCTGGTACCCTGGGAGGCAGCAGCCAGCCCTGCAGCCTGCCAGCGAAGCACTTCAGCTCCTACACGGCTCCTCCTTCTGCGCTTTTCAACAGCTCTGCAGCCCCCCAGACCCAGCCCGCCGCGCTGGTGGGCCGGGGGGCTGGAGGCATTTTCCCAGCGCTCTAATCTAACAGCACCAGTGGGAATGTTTACAGCACGCTGCCACTTGAGGGCTTATCGGCCTCCCTCCCTATCTCCCACCGCCCCGGCCTGATAAACGGAGGGGCTGGTGGCACCCGGGGGAAGCGCCCAGAGCAGGGGATGGAGCTGGGGACTGGCCAGGCGCAAAGGCGGCAGGGCTGGGGTGCTTCTCCTGCAAGCCCCCCTGTGTTGATGAGGATGTGGTGGAGGGGAAGCAGCAGAGCAGACCCCTCCCCAAAGGACCGCTGAGAGCAAAGGGTCGTACTTGGGAGCAACAGGCTTCCAGGCCTGGGGCAAAGGGAACATCCCATGGAGGGGTGACGGGGTACGTTGTGAGAGCAAGGAAATGCACCCCCATGAAAATTAGAGGCACACCAGAAAGGGTGGCTCCAATATTTCTAGCAAGGTGGAAACCAGCTGCTGACACCTGCCTATCTTGGGCGGGAACAGGTTTTCCCTAAATTAGCCTAATCAGCAGGGGATAAAAGGCGGCTCACCTGAGGCTGTACCTCTCTGCTCTGTGTTGGAGTGATGGCTCTGAACTGCAATAGCCTGTGAGTGTCTGCAACGTCCTGGATGCCAAAGGTGCCTCTCCCCTCCCTTCACCCACCTGCAGCGCTTAAACCGAGCAGAAAAGTTCAAAAAGACTTTTTGTTTTGTTTGGGTTTTTTTTTTAATCTTCAGGAAAGACAGACGCCTGCGGACACCCTAGCAGCCCCTGCGGATCCCTCGCTGCCCCCCAGCAACCCCCCGGGCGGCTTTCAGCCGCTGCCGGCGTGGGACATACCGCTATTGCCCTCTAGTGGCTCCCGGCCCGGGGAAGGACCGCTCCCCGCC
>NW_008794745.1:114765-143259 GCF_000699145.1 Aptenodytes forsteri | reverse complement strand
CCCTGTCCCCCTGCGTCTCGCGTGGGCCGGACTGTACCGGGAAAAGCCATACAGCTGGCTCTGGGGTTTTTTCCCAGGGTTTGGAGTGACGCACCTGGCTTGCAGCCCCCAGGCACGGCTGATGTGCACTTACACCCCTCAGCGGGTTGTTTCCCAGTCCGGGAGAAGGTTTTCCCCAAGCAAGGAATCTCAGACTTTGAGATTCTGAAGAATAATTGAAACAGGGAGTTTGTTTCAGAATACTCCCTAGCTTTATTTTAAATGCACTTTAACCCCACTGTGTTTTGGCAGTGCACACCCAAGAAACCTGGTGCAGCTTGTGACAGCGTGGCCGAGAGGGAAGTAGTGAGACCGTGTGGGAGCCGGGGCCCAGCTCTGCAGCATCACTGTATGAGTATCGCCCCGACGCAAGAAACGGAGGAAACTGAGAGGCAAGCTCAGGGAACGGAGGGATATTTGTAAAGGGAATGGACTTTGTGTAACTCCTGGGATTGATGGGGGGGCCTCCCTCCACGGAGGGCCTTGTGAAATGCAAGGGAAAGAGAGGGGCTGGAGAGCCACCATGTGTTTTCAAGGGTGTTGGAAGAACCATGCACAGCACGCTTTGCCCATCTCCCTCTTCACTCTCCCCCTTTATCTTAATACATAAGGACCTTTTGGAAACCAAAAATATCCTGCTCTTCCCAGGGTATGTTCCCAAAGTGTCTTTCTGAAGCTAATCTGTCTGCTAGCAGAGCACCAGGCTCATTTTTCATTTATAAATAAATACATTCCTGCCAGGGCTGGAAACGTGATGGAAGTATAAGCGAAATCTTCCTGAGTCTGCCGGCAGCCCGAAACGCTACCTCCTCGGTGTGATCTGCCCACTGCAGCGGTCCCAAAGGGCTGGGCAGGGGGAGAAGATGCTGCAGGAGAGGATAAAATGTGTTGTCATCCCATTCTCTGCAGACCTGTCTGGAGGTGTTTGAGATCTTGGGCTCTTCCTCCAGCACTGGTCTGCTTAGGGCAGGAACGGGCAGCGGTGCCGCACTGCCATGCGCTGGGGCTGTGGTCCCTGTGTGTCCCTTTGCAGTGGCCAGTGCCTGACGTGGGAGAGAGAAAGGGCATTAGATAAGACTTTAAAGTGTGTGGGATTTTTTTAATATGAAGGCACCACTAAGGAAAACTCCATATTTTTTTCTCCAAAAAAAAAGGACAGAAGAAATGGGAACACATCAACAATGCACGCAAACCATGACCTAGACCGTGACGCTGTGCACAAAGAGCAGACACGCATGGCAGGTAAGATGGGAATGAAACGCGGGCCATGGTTTGCACAGAAAAAACACAAGCGCAGAAAAAGGAGGAAAAAAAGGAAAGAAAAGGAGAGACTAGGAAAAGAAGGTGATACAGAAAAGTCAGAAGGCCAAAAGAAAAAACAAAGAACCAGTACAACAATGGGGAAAAAAAAAGCTGAGAGAAAGCAAGAGGAAGAGAAGACACTGCAAAGAATTTATTGTTCTCACCTGTTTTGGTTTTTTTTTCATTACCTGAACCTGTCCCCAGGTGACTACAGGATTTCACTAACTTGCTGTGTGACCCCCAGAAGAGTTTTATGACCCAGGACAGACCCTGGTGGCCATCACCATCCAGAGCCACTGGCCCAGCAGCCAACAGATGTGCCCAAGCCCCGCCAGCACGGGGGACCCTGTGTCCACTGCGCCGAGCCTTGTCTGAGCCCTCAAGGCTGCAGAGCAAGAGCTGTCAGGGCTTCAGATGTTGCGGGGTGCTGGACACGGCAGGGTCCTGGATGGTATTTCCATTCCTGCCCTGGAAGGTGCTGCCCCTTAAGAGCAGAATAGGGCACAGGAGCATCACTTAAAGCTGATTTTAACTGCTGTCAGCAGTGCCCTGGAGGCTCTGGCTGATTTTGCAATACAGGGGGCACTCACATGTCCCCTTCCACAGGCAGAGCAGAGGGAATGGGGAAGTTTTGGTGATGTGGTGAAGAACTGGGACAGGAACATCTCCAGCGGGGTCCTGTCCGCACCCTGCGCCTGCATCTGAATTTTCACATCCCAGAGAGGAAGAACTGGAACAGGAACATCTCCAAGCGGGGTCCTGTCCGCACCCTGCGCCTGCCTCTGAATTTTCACATCCCAGAGATGGGGGTGAGGAAGTCCCATTTCTAAAGTTGTAGGGTCTGATTTTCAACCCTCAGACAGTGAACTCGGTGAGACTCGGGTCCGTATTTTGTGCTTGTCAAACAGAAACGGAGAGAACCCAGCTTTCCCCTCTGAGGCTGATCTCGTATTCCCTGGCTCCCACCTGCAAGAGACATCTCCCCAGGAGCCTCCAGCACCCCAAGCCCAGGTACCTGTGGGCTGCCCAAGCCCCTGCCCTGCAAACCCCCTCCTCCTTCGCAGCGCTAGGGCTCGGTGAGGTCCCCATGCCGTCGGAGACCCAGCGGCAGCTCCCTCTCAAAGCCCACTTTGATGGTGTGCCAGGCCTCCGAGCATGGCGGAGGGCACCCCTCCTGCCTGCTGGCCCAGGTGGGGTCTGTTAGCCGAGCCCTGGAGCACAAAAGGGGCTGTGTGGCTGCTGTTTGCCCTCCGGGAGCTGGGAGGAAACTTGGCAAGGAGAAAAAAACCTTTAGAAGCTACTGGGAAGACCGAGATTTATGTTTAGCCGCTCTCGAGCGGAAAATAAAGGGAAACTTGAGTGTGAGCAGGTATAGCAGAAGTGATGTAGGCACTTTATTTGCAGTGTCTATCTGAGGATAGCAGCAGAGGGGATTTGTCCCTGTGTATCCAAGAGGAGCATTTGACTGTGCATAACTGTAGTTTATGTCTTAATAAGTTGCCTTTGTCACCTGGGGGAGGCTGATCCTGCTCAGCTGAGAAAGTACCTTTGGTTTCTGGGGGGGGAGGAGGTGGTCTGGAAAAAAACACCTCAGCCATGTATTTTTAACCTGAATGTCTTTAGATTATGGAGAACAGCAAGAAAGATTAAAAAAAAAAAAAAATCTCTGTGAAAGAGGGCATGGTGCATGTATCTGCAAGTTGCAGCAGCCTGGAGAACAAAAAGGCTGCTGTTTGGAAATGGAGGCAGAAGTATAGCGAGCTTAAAGGCACAGCACATGGAAAACCCGCTGCGAGCCCCATCGCCAACGCTCCCCGGAGAAAGGAAGACTCTACCCCTGTGACATTGTTCCAGGACTCAGGTAAGATGAACTTCCCTGGAGATGAAAAGCCTTGTTGTGAATTTATTTCGTGCTTGTGTTTCTAAAGGGCTAGGTCATGGATTCTTCTAGGCTTTGTGGTTAAGTGCAGGCTCTCTCCAGCCAAACAAAAAAATAAATCTCCCTCCTAGCCTAACTGAGCAGGGACTGAGCCTCTCCGTGGTCCTGGGAAATCTCCAGGATGGACTGGGCTGGAAGACCAGCCTGCAGCTGTGTGTGCCGCCCAGGCTAGCACAGAACTGTCATTCAGAGCCGAGTGCAAGACTTGCACTGCAACGGAGCCTGCCAGACAAGCCATGAATCTCAGTTTACCTCTCAGTAGTGCTCTTCCTGGTGGTCCAGCTCTCAGAGCCTTATTGGAGTGTTCCCAGCCAGAGAAAGGCACTTGCAGTTGTATGGTAAAGGCTTAGGAGTGTCTTCTACAGCATCTCATAACTGCCTTTTACAGTCAGGTACATAACAGGGATTTCTCCTGCTTGCTTATGCTGTCCCTTAGATCCACCAGCATCTCAAGAATCAGACTCATTTAGGCTGGGAAAGACCCTTAAGATCACCAAGTCCAACCAAGAAAGGATTTGGGCCTCTCATAGTGAAGGGCTATCTGCCCCACAGCCATTCTAGAGAAGTCCCTGCTTAGCTTGCTGTCTCTGCATAGTCAGCCTTCAGCTTGATCTTGAATCTTTTTGCGAGGTGGTAGGTCAGGAACCTCTGATCTGAAGAGCATTTGTGTGTTGGAGTTGTACAAAAGTACTCTTCATCCACTTGGATTCTGTGCTTAGCTGAGTGCTGATGTTCTCCGGAGTTACCAGAGTGCAGGCAGCCGTAACCTCAGCCTTCTGCGCTGCTGAGAAAAGGCATCAGAGTCTTTCCATTGACTCAGTCCTCGGGGGTGACATAACTTCCCGGTACGCTGAGGGCAGCGGAGTGCTGGGAGCCAGAGCCCGTACAGCTGCTGGGAATGACTGGATCCCCATGAATGGCCTCCTGTCTGAGTCCCTGCAAGTACCAGAGAAGAGCTCATAACCACCAGCCCTTCTTGGCCACGGTGCAACAGTTCTGGTTAAAGCGTACTGGAGCGCTGAGGGCTTTTTGTGAGGCTGCTCTGAATGTGGGTCCTGCCCATCTCACCCAACCTTGTTGGCCAAGGAGAACATTACCTGCAGAGCACACCTGCAGGTCACCTACTGAGTACCACTCTCCTGTCCCTTGGCAGCTGACCAAAAGCCAGGGCGTCTACGTTTGACCCCTGTTTTCAGATATTTGGCTTCCTGTGCCAGATGCCCAGACTGACTGAAACTATAAATGACACCATTCCTTGGAAGAAAGCAGCTCATGCCCCAAGTTCTGCGTTCTCTCCTTTTTCCTCATCCACATCACGGGTCTCCAGGAAGTCTTGTGAATGGTTATTTATAGGCAGTGGGTAGTAAAAGGTAGAAGGAGCCTGACTTGGGACTTGTTTTTTTTGCAAGTCTGCAGGGGACTCTTGTGAGTCACCCCAGGGCTGAGCTTGCCTGGAGGGTGTTTCTTGGCGGTGTCTGCAGGTGTGGTGAACCTTGCCAAACTAAGGGGGAAGCAGAGGAGCATGAGACCACAGAATTAGTTCAGGCACCTTCTGCGATGGCTCTGTGGGCAGCGTAACAGCAAAAACAACGTGTAAGAGCTCTGAAGTCGAGGATGGGTCCAAACTGAACTAGCCCAGCTGCAAGCCATTCCCAGGAACCGCTTGCACAAACTAACTTTTGCCACCAAATGTCCATATAATTTTATGGCCCTGGTCTATCCATCGCGCCTAATACATGGATATATAACCCATGTTTAAGTAATGAGATATGACAGGTTGTACATTTCTTGGCGATTATGGCATGTGTCATAAAGCAAAAAGCTGAAGGCAATAATCCCCTGGAAACACATTGCCCCGGGGTGTCTTGTTACTATTATGAAATAAAATTACAAATGAAAAAATAATGAAAACATTCAAGAACTTGTGCACTCGAGCCATAGGTATGGTAGAACTGTCAGGCAATCAAACCTCCAGCCCAAACTGTGAGGATCATTTATACCCAGTGTAAACACCTGCTCACCCACCCCACATGTGTTACTGACAGCCTGGCCCTGGATTCTGTTATTTCTGCAACCAGGACCCGAAGAGAGGCAGCCTTTCCTTGGTAGCTTGAGGGGTTCACCTGCACTCTGCTCCCCAGTGGCTCAGCACCTGGGGCTACTGTCCTCGTTTCAAACCCTCAGAAATATTAAAGAAGTCTCCACTCTAAACTCATTCAATAGAAAGCTTCATCTTTCTTTTTTCCCCCCCTGCATTTAAGGTGAAGAATCTTGTGAACTATTTGGGCTAATATCTCTCCTATTTTAACTAGGCTTGAGGCAGCAGCTTTCTGTGGAGTCAGAGAGACGTGTGGTATCTCAGGACGGAGTCACTGGGAAGGTGTCACTTGGGTTTCCTTTGGTTCTGGACTCCAGTTCAGCACTTTAATGAAGCCCCTCCTTCTCCTAGCCTCCACTCCCTGCATCTCGGGCTTGGTCTCCTTTTCCAGGTAGTAGCAAGATTTTTTCCAGTGAAGGCTGGGAACAACAACTAAGGGAGTTGCCTGAAAGCACAGGGATATGACTATCCTGCCTCTTATATATATATATTTTTTTTTTTGACAGTAGTGTTAGGATGTCACAATTTCTAGAGGTTCTCGGTGCTGTATGAACACACAGCAATAGGTCTGTCCTGGAGAACAAGAGGTGTGATGAGAAACAGAAGCAGAGTGGTGATGCCAACATTAGTCAGCTGGTTGGTGGGAGAGGGCTGGACGTTCCCCAGCTGAGGCTGGAGTCCTCAAAAGGCATAGCGAGCCTGGTTGTGGAAAAGAGAAGCAAGGTCATGACTCCAGCCGAGGGACTGAGAGAGGGAGAGTGGGAATTGATTTCTCGCAGCGTGGGTTCTCCCAGCACAGCCCTGACTGCTGCTGCTATGAAGTCACTAGAACGTTTTTCCAAAACAGCTTCTCTTGGTGGTGCCATAAACCCAGCAGTCAATAATGGAATAAGAAGTTTACTTGCATGCTGTGACTCCATCAGGGAATGCCTCGTAACTCTGCTAGTGGGTGAGTAATGCAGGCAGACCAGATTCGTGCCAATAAAAACTTCGCTATATGTGCTCTGGATGAGAGACATGTCATGTGAACTGACTTAATAGCGATGTTGGCAGAAGATGAGGGGTGACCACACCATCGTATTATGTCCTTTGTTTTGCTTGGTGGCTGATTCATCAGCTGGGAAAAACTGAAGTTCCCTAGACTGGGTGAAAGTGTAGCGCTGTTGTCAGATCACTTCTCCATCCCAAGATAGAGATGTAGAGCGTGGTGTCATGTAGTACTTGGTGGTCTTGGGATCTGACAATCCCAACCAGACCAAAGAACGCACCAAAAAAAAAAATGTTATTAGTCACGAAGGAAAACCATGTACTAATATGATCATGGGGAAGGGGGAGGGGGTTTTGTAGCTTTTTGCTGGATAGAGGGCCCAGGGGGGTCACGGGATCTCCATTCTTGGAGATGTTCAAGGACCGACTTGAACATTGACAAAGCCCTGAGCAACCCAGTCTGAATTCAGTGTGGACCCAGCTTTGAGCAGGAGGTTGGACTAGAGACCTCCCAAGGTTCCTTCTGAGCTGATATATTCTGTGATTCTGCAGAAATACTGTGCGTTTTGGGGGTGTTTAGGAGCAAAGTTTGCCTTTCATTTCTGTGAAATCTTATCCGTGAGCAGGCCGCTCATGCTAGTACAAGGGAATAGTTGTTTTATTTTTTTATCTCTTTCCTCAGCTTCATTTGCATTAGATAAGGGATTGAAAACAGCACCATGATCTTGCAGCCAGAGGTTTGTGGGAGGGCTTTCACCACCACACATGTGAAATTAATACACGTTTTTTCCCCCATGTGCAAGCTGTAACCCCACACTTGCCAAGCCACCAAGTGGGTTGTCTGCAGCTGTGCAGATAGTCCATAACTATCTGTTATGAACTGAGGACTGTCACCTGCCTCCTGCCCATTAGCTCCCACAGAAACAGTCTTTAATGGGAGAAGATGCTGAGAAACTATAGCACAAGGGTATTTCTCTTTTCGCTGAGAAACTATAGCACAAGGGTATTTCTTTTTTCTTTCTCTTTTTCTTTTTCCCAAGCTTAAGAAAAACATGCAACAAATTGGATTTATTCCTTTTCCTTCCCACAGGTAACGACAGGAGTTGCCAAGTGAAGACGTTGCTGATTGAGGACCAAGATGTACTGCTTACCAACCCAGGAAGGTAAAATGTCCTTGATGTTCTACAGGATCCAAGGTGCCTTTGCAAATTTTTGGCTTTTTAAGAAAAGTGTGTGTCACTAGTTCCATTTTCTTGGCTTGCCAGAAGCTGAGTCTTTTCTATCAACTGCCCCAAGTTTTTGCTTAACTGATAACTCAAAAATGTTGATGGAAATGAGTGTCTTTTCTTCCTCCTTTCCTTCTGAGGGGAAAAAGAGTCTGAGAAATTCCAGTACCTTGAGAGCTGATTGAAAATTGCAGTTTTTGTTTGAAAACAATGAAATGAAATGTTCACATTCTGAAAAGCAATTAGAAGCCAGTATTTTTCATGCAGTAAAATTGGACAAAAGCAAACAAGTTTGTTGGAAGTCTTAAATGCTTCCTGACCGTGTTTTTTAAAAAACTCCATTTGTTTAAATAAAAATCTGACATTTTAATATGAGAAAATATTTTATTTGGACTTTTGTATACATATTTTACATTTAACATCATAAAATACATTATGACATTTAATATATAATAATATGTCATTAAATATTTTAATATATTTTAAACAAAATGCTCCAACAAAATAATGTCCAAAATGAAATTAAACATTCCAGCACTGCTTCTGGAAAGTTGAGGCAAACGCTTTGACCCACTTCAAAAATTTCGTAGAAATCGACAAGTTCTTGCAAAACGTTCTGATTTTGGTCCAAATGTGGTTTTGGAAGGAAGGCCTCCATCAATAACTTTTTGACCAACTGGTTTTGATCCATGGCTTTCGCGTTCCACTTGGTACTCAAAAATGCTGCTTTTCATCATTTTCTTAAACTGAATTATCTCAGCCCCTCAGAAGGAAAGGCAAAATCATTCATTATCCTCATTTTACTGACAGGGAAGCCAAGTTGTAGGGAGAGAGCTTGGCCAGTGCTTGTGGGGAGGGAGAGCTGAAGGGGAAGCCAAGACTTAGGGGCCAACTCAGCGCTTCCCCCGGTGCGGATCATACCCAGCTCCTCCAGGACCAAACGGGGCACGCGGTCTGTGCTGGCCAGGAGGGATGGGGGGAAGGACTGTGGGAAGTCAACCTCTCCATTAAACCCGCTCGGATGTATAGTACTGTGTGCTTTGCTGTGCCGTACCCCGAATAAACTGGGGTGTTTACGTACTGCAGCTGGTACTTGCTTGCATCTTGGCTTGTTACCTCGTGTTGCAATTGCCTAGTCTAATTTTGCGATTGCCCAGTCTAATTACCCTGGCAAGGTGCTGCACCACCAAGGCTGCGCTCAGTGTTTGCCAATGCTCCATTTTCTGGTTTGGGTGTTTTTTTTCTGTAGAACTGGAAGCGGGGATGGGCGAGGGGAGGATACGCACTTGGAGAACGCTTAGCGTTGAATGAAGGTTGTATCCCGTTTCCTGAGGCTCTGCTTGATCTTGATGTTAGAAGAAGCTTTGTGAAAATAACATGACAATTGTCATTTGTCCCATCACAGTCAAGGTTTGTCCCATCAAGTTATCCTCAATAGATCTGCAGCGGGCTGGTTGTTAACCAGAGTTCTGAGAGTTAAACCATGTGTTTCTTTTTTTATTTTTAAAGTGCCTGGTTTTACCTGGGGGGGAATCTCTGTAGTACTCGGGAAGACTAAAGAGTGAATGAATAACCTCTCTTCTTGTACATAGAAGCATTAAAAACTGGTTCAAGCTGAAAGGGAACATTGGGAACATGATTGATTTCTTTTTTTTTTCTCCAAATTCCTATTGAAAACAAATAAATAGCCTTACGGAATGGCACCGCTATATTTCTTTACTTGGAAAACAAGCTTTTAATAACCTAAATATTGATGTGTTAGTTCTATTCAAAAGTCGTGCTAAAGAAAGGTGTGCCTCTAATGAGCCAGCTCTAGCTTGAAATTGGTAACGAATATAATCTTCACCAAAGTGTCTGACTGCAGTCACCTCTCCCAGTCTCTGCTATTTACAGTCGACCACAGCAGCATTGACCTTGGTGCACAAGGTCCTTTGACCTAAAACCTTGGAGTTTTGTGAGACAAGCTCTCCGAGGCCACTTCTACCTTCTGGAAGTACCTGTTTCTCTCCTTGGAGGAGCTAACATGTGGAGGTCTCCGTAAGGTGAGGTGAATTCATAATTTCTGCTTTTTTTTTTGTCCTTTTCCAATGCACTAAGCACCAGTCCCACTGCTAGTTTTGCAGTTTTGAGCTGTGTTGTCGTTGCAGCAATGGGTGGGAACCTGCCCATTCCCAAATCTTCATTAGCCCAATGCCGTGCTTAGAGGCATCTGACTCAACAGCTTCTAGAAATGTGCGTATCCAGGATAGCTTTGTGGTTTCACGTAGCAGTAATAATAACTCAATAACGAACAAGTGACCCTCCAAAGAAATCCCTTATCTTTTCTGACAGCCACCCACGGGAAGAACATTAATTTCCAACCTGTTTCTAAACATACTGACAGTGGGCGATTTGGGGAACGAGGGAAGCAATATACTGGGTACTTGGCCATAAACGAGGAATTAATTGAACACTTTCTCTTAATTTCCCCCCCTTACCCAAGGCTGAACCAAACTTGCATCTCTTTGGCTGACAGTGTGCTTCCTGGTGGAGGAAAGGTGCGTGGCGATTCTTTTTCTCTGTTGGTTGGTGTTTCCATCACTTTCTGCTCGATTCGGACAGTTCTTTGCCAGTTCTTTGCTCCTTTCACACCAGTTCTTGCTTTTTGGTGCTCCTTTTCCAAGTGTGGTAGAGCAAGGAGGAAGGTTTGGGTCGCTGCATTTAGCGTAGTTTCCTACAGTTAGTGGTGTCTGTGTAAAAGATGTTTCCTTCATGGTATCAGGTCCAGGTAGTGGCAATGTTTAGTCGATGCTATGCCTTGTTATCAGCTGTCTGCATCCTGCGCAATACCTGGAGACCGTGGGCTGTAGCAGCCCTGGTTCAGGAGGGTTGGCTCTCCCCTGTCTCCCATCACATCCCTTCTTTTTGGCTGTGGGTGCTCTTGGTCTGGACCTTGGTGTGACTTCGGAGAGACGCTGTGATCCTTGAACTTGGTAGCAGGTAACTTGCAAGGGAAGCTGCTTTCCCCAGGGGATGTGGCCAGCTCCAGAAAAATATCTGCTGCTGTGGAAAAATGAGCTTTTTCTCACCTCTCAGTGTCCCTGAGGCTGGGAATCCCCCCGCAGCAGAGCCGTGCTCCTGGCTGGCTGTGCGGCATCTTTGTCACCTGCATACTAGGGAGAAACTCAGAGGCAAACAGAAATAACCAATTTGGAGAAAAGTTCTCCTGAAAATGATGGGAAAAATGAATGTGTCCAAGGAAGAATAGGAACATAACGTGGTCAGCTTACGTGCTTTTCCCCCCTCCTTTTTCTCCCCACTTATTGGTAAAAAGGACCCATGGACACCTCTGGGTCTCCCCTTCCAGCTCAGATCTTTTTAGCTGAATTAGTCTCTTTGCCCTCAGTACTGGGCTTTCCTGGTGTGACCTCAAACACTTCTCCCAGAGCAGTGGGTACCATCCCTCAGCCTGAGCACTAGGCAGGATTTGACCCTGCCTGTACCACTGAGGAGATCCATGGCCTGATGCTCACCATGTTGCTCCTGATTTTCGGGAGCACGTGGTGTCAGCTGTCCAGTAGCATATTTTGCAGCAGAATATGGATTTACGGAGGAGATCTGTCTTTGTGCAACACTAAGAGCTGAAGTTTTCCTTTCTCTTTTTGTCTCTCCCTCTGTTCCCCCGACCGTTGCCCGGCCCCAATTACAGCCTGGGCGCTCTCGGAGGAGACAAGGAGCACTTCAAATGCAACAAAGCCCCATTGCACGCCGTCCTGCCAGCCCTACAAATGCAACATCTCCTGGACTTCTGCCCTAATGAGAGCAAATTTTTTTTGTCCAAACATTTGAAGCGAGGAGGTGCCTTTTCTTGCCACCCCCTGCTGGGATTAATATTATTATCCAGTTCACTCTGGTTAGAAATTAAAACAAGGGCATTTGCTTCTTTTAATGAGAGGTGACAGTGGCTCCAGCACTTCAGAAGGGAATTAGGAAAGGAGGGATGGCTGCGGAGCCCGTCTCCACGGAGTCTTATCCACCAGCCCTTCTGCCCCGGGCAGTGCACGGGATCAAAGGCCACCTACCTGCTGCTGAGCACAAAATCCCCTGGGACACCCCCTCCAGGGGTTCTGCCCTGCCCTGGAAATAATGGCTTTAAAGGGCAGTGTAACGCAGGGCTTTTCTTCCCTGGCGAGGATGGGGCAAGACGGCAAAGAAGACCCTGTTGAGCTCCGGGGCTTCATAGCCAGATCTGCTAAAGCGGGGTTTTTGGAGTGCTAAACCTCTCCAGGTTTTGACTTAGGACTTTGGTGGAGGGGAGAAATGTTGGCGTAGCCAGGCTTCAGGCAAAACTGGTGAAAATGCAGTAATTGAAATGTTGTGGAGGAAATTTTTTTTTTAATGAAAAGCTTTGAACTTTAAGTTTTCAATGGGACCTTTTGACTTTAGATAAGTGTTTCAGATAAGGGTTTTTGTTAGGAATTTAAAAAAATGCTTATTAGAAATACCCACCAAAGGCTCCCCATGGCTGATGGTCTTATCACTGAAAAATAGTGAGCTAAACCCGTTCTTATACCTGTCTCGGGACAGGTTTGATTAGAAACGTCAAAAAAAAAAAAGGGACAAAAATGTGGATTTTTAATCCCCTTTTAAAGGACTTTTACCCATGCGTGAACTTTTCTTTTGAAGTGCTGCAGTCGGCTCTTCCCCAGTCTGCTTGGAGAAATGCCTCCTTGGAGGGGAAGATGGCCTGCGAGCCCAAACAAAGGTTTCTTGCTGAACCCTTAAAGCGGACGGCATTGGTCCTTACTCGTGGCAGGATGCCAGAGCGCCGGCTCCTTATGCTGAGCCAGGCTGGGCACTGGGACATGACCCTTTACTGGGATGCCAGGGAAATTGCTGGTGCTCTGGAGGTGGAGGGGGATGGTGGGGAGCAGACTCCGAGCCGCATAACGCAGACCCCAGGGTGTGAAAATGGATTGAACAGGCTGATAGCAGGGATTGCAGTGAATTTTCTTGGTATTTTTTTTATGTGCTGGAACAGCTTATAGCTGCCCTGTGAAAGGAATGGGGAAGGAAAATAATTCCCCGTGCACAGATCACATAGAGGATGCTTTTTGCACGCCTCTTCTGTGGGGCTGGGGTTTCGTGAGCCTTGGCCATGTCTAAATGACTTCGGTAGCTGATATGGGGTGAGCTCAGCCCGAATCCCAGCCTGTCTCATGTGATGGTGCCCTGCTTGGGGAACATCCCAGCTTAAAATTCATGCTTTGGGTTTACTGGCACGAACCCGTTTGGGAAGACAGGATGTTTGCTGGAAGCAAATGGAAGAGAGCAGTCAATGGCCGTGTGGATATTCCCTTTCTCAAAGAGATGGGTCAGAGGTGCTGTTGCCGGTGGCTGGGGACCTGCTGGTTATTGCTGTCCCCTTGGTGGCACTGGGAGCCAAGGGACAGTAAATAATAGCTTCACCAGGGCATTCGCCGCGTCAGGAAAACATGAACAGATGTGTCGCAGCTAAAGCTGCTGAGGGGAAAAAAACCCATCCCTTTCCCCCCATCTCCACCACAGAGGAAAACTTCTGTGCTTTTTCTTTGATTGGAAAGCTGAAAATGAATGCAGTTTTACATTTCTGAATGAGAAATTTTCCGTTTTCAATGGATAGCTTCGGGAAAGCTGACACTCTTAGGAAGAAATTGGCCTATTTTGGCGCTTAGCTCTGGAGCGGGGCAGGACCACGCGTGAGCCACCGCAGCACGCAGCTGCCAGGGAAAGGCAGTATTAACAGCGTGAACCCGCTCGTCCATCTCCATCAGGGCTGGGGGCTGCCGACAGCACGAGTGGAAGCGGATGGGGCTGTCGTCCTCGCCGAGAGCTGGGAGGGGGGAGCCGGGGAGCAACCCCTGGGGAGCAGAAACGCTGCAGCTCTCCAGTGCAGGTACACTCAGTAAATAGCAAGCGATAAAACAGCCGTCTCCATCAGGAAATCAATTAGATGTGGGGCCTTTGGGTTGGGTTTTTTTTTCCTATTTTTCTTCCTCCCTTCCCCTCCTCTTTTTCCATTTTTCAGGCAGATGTCTAAGGTGAGGGTTGTGGAAGCAATTGTTTCTTGAGGCAGTTGCTTTTCTGTTCCCTCCATTCACAGCTAAAGTGCAGCGAAGCCCATCGCTCTGGGGCTTCGTGCTTCTTCGCCGCCCCCCCCCCCCATCCACTGGGAAGCTGGGCGGAGAGAGGCTGGAGCTGGGGAGGTTGCTGGGGTCGCGCGTTTGAGATGCTCGCAGCTTGCAGGAGATGCATCAGCCTTGGAGCCAGGCCCAGCCGGCAAGACCCAGAGCAAGGCATTAGTGAGAGAGAGGAGGACTTGGAAGTGCTAGCTGCAACGCGTTTGCTCTGCGTTTGGCTTTCGAGCTTCCTCAGAGATGAGGAGGGGCTGAGAAGGGGGTTAAATCCAGCTCTGGTCAGGGCAAAACAGCGGGGTTAGCTGCTGGTCCCGGGGATGTGCTGGAAGTGAATGGGCAGCATGAGGTGTTTGGCAATAAAAGACTGAGCAGAGTGGTTTGGGTGAGATGTGCTGGTGACTGGGGAGATGCAGGTTCCCCCCCCAACATATCAAAGCTTCCTTGTGGCCCACCAGCCCAGCCCTGGGGCACCACACGGCTCCCCCGGGGCTTTTCCTCGGCTCCCACCTGCAGCTGTTTGCGGCCACGGCTCTGCCAGGGACTCCGGGACCTCAGCTCCCATCCCCTCCCAGGCAAAGACGGTGCATCTGCATTTTAGCAGCGATGCTATAACCCCCTGTGCTCCTTCCCCAGCCCTTCTGCCCTCCTCACCTCATGTTTACAAGCGTTTCTGCCCTCCCAGCCTCTGTTGTGGTCTCCCTCGTGCATTTGCAGCATCCACCCAAATTGCTTGCAGTGCTCTGTCGGGTGCAGCGAGAACCACCCAAAACCATGGTGTGCATGTTGGGGTGGAACTGGAGCTTTCCCTCATTCCTAAAAATATACAAACAGATTTTGCTCATAAGTACGTGAACGAAGGTTTTACAATTAGCATGATGTGTCTGAAATAGCTCACCTTTCTTTTTTGCAGGCAGTACAGATGTTATAGAAACCCAAAGCTCTGAGTTAATCACACCTTGAGAGCACTTGCTTGTGTCCTGCGTGAATTCATAACCGCAGTAAACAGGTATTTGAAGTTCTGCTTTGCTCCTCACACTTTCCTGACTCATTCCTTACACTTTCCTGATTTTATCAGAATTGCAAAGTTCTTGAGAAATTTTAACTTGTTGAAATAGTGATGGGTTAATTTATTTAATTTGGGTTGAGGAGGAACTGGAGATGGAGTTCCAGAGACAGGCCCTTAATGATCGAAGTAAAATCCAGCCTATGGAGGTGGAATAAATAGTTCCACTTCCGATGTTTAACCTGTCTCAGTTAAAAAGCTGCTTCTGAAAGAAGTGTCCATTATTAATTTGGGGCTTCACGGTGCCTCTTATCTGAACGGGCATGTTCAGCGTTGGTCTCCCCACACCATAAGCTCTATCTTCCTGTTAATTTTTCCCAACTGCTTCTCAGGGACTGACGTCCATCCCTGATCCTGCAAACCTCAATTCATCCTACCTCATAGTTGATGGATTCGTTGCACATTGGTCTTGAAATCTTTCTTTTTTTTTTTTTTTTTTTTCCCTTCCTTGTCAGAATAGGAAAAGCAAGGTATTTGATGGGTCGGGCTTGGGGGACTCAGCAGGGCTGTGTGTATTTGGGAGCAGACCTGCCTTGGCTTTTGGAACTAGAAGTTCAGGTTGAAGGGTGACCCAGCTTCGAGGCACCGGCTTTGAGACCAAGTCTTTGATTTTTGTTGTTGTTAACGTCCTCTTTGTCACTTGTCCTTCTCACTGTTTTATGACCTTGTCTCTTGTTTGCCTCGCTCCTCACTTAACCCTCAGAAGCTCAAAACTGCTCAACCCTTTCTGCTGCTGGTTGCACAGAGACCTGGGCGTGCGAGGAAGACACGGCGTTGGCTTAGCTAAGGAGGGCCAAGCTGATTTATTTTGAGATCTGTGTTCCTTGCAAAAATGGAGATGAATTTAAGAGATCAAACATTTATCATGGAATTGAATTTCAAAAAACTTCCTGCTTTGAGAACATCAGAGTATTTGATCGGCTGGGGTTTAATGTCACGTTTTCGTAAGTCAAAATATAAGCTCCTAAATAGCTACTTTGCTAACCTAATTGTCAGTGAAAAGGATAATTCGGCCTAAGAAGTCAAAATGAAGGGAAACGAAACAGCAGGGGCAAAGAGAAAGGCTGCTTGTCTGCCTGAGCTAAAGCACTTTGTTATTTGAAGGAAACAAGTAAATTTCTCCTGGTCAAAATTTCACCAGCGTTTCTGCAAAATATTGTGACTTCTGCAAATCTGCTTTTTCTGCTGGTACTCTGTGTCACAAAACGAGCAGCAGCCGCCTCCTGCTCCATTGGAGAGTGACGGGTTTTTTTCCTAGAGAGCGGGAAGCAGGGGATGCTCTCCTGCTGGTGCTGCCGAGCAGAGGACAGATTGCCTTGAGTCCACGTCCTACACATACAGTACCTAGATGTAGGGAGAGGGAGAGACCTTGATGTATCATCTGTCCCTTTGAACAATCACAGGTCGGACGGGCAGGTTCATTCATCTTCTCTTCCAGAGAAGGAAAGGAGCAAATTCTCTCTGGTCTGGATTCCAGATGTTGGGGGGGGGGTTGTCGTGGCAGTACATGGGGTGCAGAGATGGTGTGTCTTATCAGAGTCCTCGGATCTGGAGAGCACTGGGTGCTCCTGCTAACAGGAGCCAGCAGCAGCACGTACGTGTGCACGGGCAGCCGTACGCACGCAGATGGTGTGCACGGACAGACCTGCTCCACCCTCCGGAGCATCGTGGGCTGTAGCATGGAGGGGATCAGTCCCGTCTCCTGGTGGGGTTACCACCCATCAGCCGAGTGGAGATAACTGGCTGCACGCGTGTTCCTTACCTGTTGCAAAAGTAAAGTATTATTTAAATGACTTCCCTGACCAAATGGCTTAAGCTGATGGAGTTAACTTCACAGCCTCGTCATTAAGGCTCAGCTACCAAGAGATGCCTCAGCTGCTTTTAATCGTATTGACATCCCTTGAGCTCCCAGATGCCAGACTTAGGCTTATTACCCTGCAGGAACTTGTTAGGCTGTCAGCCCCAAATGTTCAAATACACCAGGTGAACCACCTCTCATTTAATTATATATAATAATTATATATCTATACTCATACATATATATATAGAGAGAGAGTCTTGCAGCTTGTAGGTTAAAATAGATGACACTGAAAGGAATGGATGTAAGAGCATGTTTACTTTGCCTTTTGTTCTTTAACCGTCAAACATAGATTTTAAACCACATGCAGACAGAAAGCTTTAGGATTCAGTAACAGGGGCTCATACATTTGCTGCTTGCATGTCTGATCTGTACAGGAGATGTGTTGAGCTGGTTAAAACGTGTGGTTTTTTGCTCTGTTAACAAGTTTGATGTTGGGAAAGGAAATGTCATTCTGGTTCATAATTTCAGTGAAGGCTCTGGGAAGGGGATAAGGGAGTTGAGGCCACTGAACATGACCTGGTTTGGGCAAAGTGATATTTTTCACTGTCCTTTCCTGGAATTTATTGGGATTCTGCAATTAGCACAAGGGAACTCTGCGGTTTTGTTCAAACTGAAAGCAAATGGAAATATCATTAGAAAGCTTCGGAATGGCTTGGGTTGGGTTTTTTTGCTTGCCTGTACATGATGTAATCTTTACACAAACAAGTTTTAAAAGCACCGTATCTGCAGTCAGTCAGCCTGTTGCAGCCAAAGCGCTGTGTTGTAGCTCACGTTCAGCTCGGTGGGTCCCCAGGCTGGTCCCCGCAAAGGAAAGATAAAGCCATGAGTTATGTTTCCACCTCTCAACTGTGTTTTCCTGTTCACCCCAAATTAGCTGAAAACACCCAGGAAGACTTCTCCTGGGGTTTTTCTCCGCTTGCCTGTGAGCAGAGACTCTGCCCAGGCTTGAACGCTTGGAGCATCGTTGCTCATCACTGCAAAGACCAAGAGGTGCCTCCGGCTCTTACGGGGGACCGAAGGCTGGCCGGAGAAAGGGGGGCTTGGAAACCAAGCACATTTCCTTTAACGCTGCCTGCCTCCGTCACGGGTCGCTCCCTCCCAGCCCATCCTGTTTCAATCGCGCCAGCCCGGCAATGTTATTTCAGCAATCAGCTGCAAGACAAAACAGCTGGCCCTGTCAGCCGGCGTGCGGAGGTGTGGAAAGTCCACTGGGGGATTAAGCTGGTCTTACCATCAGTCCTCACTTGTGAAAATACAACCTACTAAGTTTTCCTAGATGATGCAGTTTTCA
The DNA here is from genome assembly GCF_000699145.1 of Aptenodytes forsteri. Classification (NCBI taxonomy): domain Eukaryota; kingdom Metazoa; phylum Chordata; class Aves; order Sphenisciformes; family Spheniscidae; genus Aptenodytes; species Aptenodytes forsteri. Next base: position 125,298 of record NW_008794745.1, on the reverse strand, counting down.
ATTGCTTTTGTTTGCTTTTCAGACAGGTCTTAAATCAGGCTGTCAGTCAGCCTCCCTTCCTCCCACCGCCTAGCCTCCAAGGCAGCTTCCAGGCACTTTCTGGGAGGACCTATAATATCTTTCCTATCGCCATTTATTTACGGGGCTTTCCCTTCCTCCTGGTAGGAAGGGAGGTGCTGTGTCTCGCAGGGTGAAACGTGTGCTCTGCAGCTCGTCGTTCGGAGCCCCCCGGATCGCCATCGGCCCCGGGGTACCCGGCAGCGATGCTGCGTGAGGCAGGGAGGCAGCATCTGGGGGAAGGACGAGGGGGGGACCCTCCCCTGGTGCTCAGTGTCTTTGCATCGTAACTCCGACCCGCTCTCCAACTTTCTGCTTTTGCCTTTGCGACGCAGCGGACTTGGGAGGGTGGGGGGATCGTTATCGGTGTCTGACAAACCTCTCACCCCTCTCTTCACGCCTGTGATGGGGGATTTCCCACGAAGAGCTAGGGGGGACGGTTTATCTATGTTTCCTCTCCTTCCTCTCCTCCCTTGGCTGTTACATCCATCTTCTTGGCTGCAAAAGATATTTGCGCAGTGTCCTGCGGGTAGAGCAGAGCTGAAGGCTCGTTAGAGCTCATTGCTAGAGTTTCCTATCCTGGCCAAAAAGGGTGCCATGGTTTTTGGAGGATGAAGTACTGGCTGAGATGTGGAGGAAGCAGGTCTGCAAGGTGCAAGCCTGCAAGTTCAGTGGGAGTCAGCCGCTCGGCTCGGCCCCGTGCTCCGTCCCACCAGGCACATTTTTATATATCTTTAGGTGCTTGAGTACAGTTCTGTCAACACATGGGAAAGGAGGTGGTCCTGTCTGCGTGTACGCAGCAAATCCAACACGTCGCAGGCAGAGGTTGACTCTGCTTGACATATGGAGCAAGTCAGTGCCTCCGGGACGTGGCAGCCCCGCGGTAAACGTAACGCAGAGCTGCTCCGCATGTGTTCAGGGGAGGTTGGTCCAGGATTTCTGACCATCCAGAGCAAGCCCTGACCCAGGTCTCTGGGCATCAGGTTACTGCTCCAAGTCGTGGTGTGCAGGTCCCACTGGCAGCGGTGGCCGATCTCCAAGGACCTTTACAAATCTGGCCCAAATCTTGTAAGCAGCCGTGGCAACTTCTTTCCCCCACCCCGGCCTCAATGTTCCAGGTGTTTTCTTCCGCCTTTGTCTCATAACACAATACACAAAGGACAGACCTCTTCCAGATATGGGAATCTGTGCGCCAAGTCCACTCCCAGCAGCCCACTAAATCCTACCCCTCCATGTAATTTAAATCGCAGCGGTTATGCCTAGAGGAAGGTGGGGGAGGTTGCTGGATTTGAATGTCACCTGGTTAATGAACACGCTGTGATACCTTTTCCCCCTGTATCTACAGCAAAAGTCAGGGGATGGAGGGGTTTTGATCAGCAATGCTGGCTGAAGAAGCTGATTCCTCTGGCAAAGTGCTGTGGCTGGTATAACGCAGACCCGGTGTGCCGGCGGAGCCGGGATGACGTTAGCAGACAGGGTTTGCAGATCTCCCCAGGCTCCTGGGGGAGCACGGTGCTGAGCTGCTGGCAACTCTCATCTCGGATAAGGAAGAAGGCAGAGAAAACCCAGGGCACTTCCATGTCCTGGAGGGGCCAAGGGCAAGCGACTGGGTTTCTGCATGGTGCAAGCGATGCAGGAGAACGGTCCCTTCCTGGCAGAGAGATGTGCCCTCCCACCTGAGCTGCAGAAAAATGCAAATGCTAGTCTAATATGCCCCGTTGCTGCCACAGACACGCAAAGAATCATCCCCAAATATTTTTATTAGTGAAAAGGATGGATATCTGAGCAGATCAGCAAGGCAAGGTACCCTTAAAGCTGTTTGAGGATAGGGGAAGGGCTGAGTGTGATTTGGGGGTGCATGACAACCGAGTGAGCGGTGATCCTCTCTGGCTGGTTGCAGGAAAGCAGCGGTGCTTGGCACTGCAGGATGAAGGAAGGGGCTTCACGGGCTTTCCTCCTGCTCTTGTTGGTTGATGTGCAAAAGGCTTGGGCAACTGGAGAGCCCTTGAGAGCCATCGTGCAGACATGTGGTCCCTGCAAGAAGGGGACAGAGGGTGGCCGCCTCTTTGACTTACACAGCTAAATCCACAGGAACTCCTTGCTCCAAGCCTTGAACTGGTTTTACATCTGATTTTAGCTAAGCCAGAAGCCATCTAGATAAGGCTTTGGTTTCCTTCTCCTCTTTGCATCTCCTGCCAGGCAGCCTGGAGACACTTGGAGAAAGCTGCATCTTCCAGTACTCCAGTGAGGCGAGGAGGACCCAAATTCCTGGTCTTAATGTTACGTAGCCAACCATAAATCAGACTGGTTTTGCTCTGGGCAGCAGGAATAAGAGCCAGACTGAAACGTGAAAGTGTCTGTGCTGTTAAAAGGTCCAGCCTATGGAGCAAGGGGAAATATGTTTTCACTTGGGCCAAAGCAAGCTGAAGGACCGAAAATCCCTCGCCTCGCAACCCTGATGTGAAATCCAGGTTGCCTCCCCTGCACACATCTGCAGCACTGTTTCTTCCGGTGCCTTCGGGAGAAAACAAGGCAGGGACAAGCCATGCCAGATGGTCTCCAGCGCAGCGTGGTGCAAAGGTCTCAGGTGCTTTGCAGGTGAGGAAGGCAGGCTGTGGTGCACAGCATGGCTTGAAAGTCTTTGAGGGATGCTCTGGATGAGAGTCACCTTGTTGTCCTGCTAGCAGCATTGCCTGAATAGCTTCATCGCTGGCAGTTTGAGTAGGGGCTTATCCAATTCCCAAGCTCCCCAGGGCCATGGCTCACTCAGCTGTCTCAGCTCGAGGAAGGAAAAGCGTCTGGCTGGTGTCGGGGCTGTTTGTGGCTGATAGAGCAATGAGAAATCACTGTACTGTGCTTTGAACCATCCTCTGCTGGATCTGGGACCTCCTGGATCCATTGACAGTCTATCTGCTCTTGGACTGTGCTCCCAACCTATCCCCCAGCCACTGCTGCTGGGCAAGGAGAGGGGATCAAAGGAAGTCCTTCAGGCTCTGGTGGTGGGAGTGATGGGAAGCCATGGCCCGCCCTTGTCCTGGCCTGGCTCCTTCTCCTTTGCGTCTTGCCCCAGGGGGTTTTGAAGATGTCCAACTGGCAGCCCTTCAGCGCATCCCTGAAGAGACAGGAGTGAGCTACAGAGCGAGGCATCAGACCAAGAGCTCTCTGCAACCCAAGATCATGAGCGTGCATCAGCCTGACGACGAGGAACAGCATTCCCCCCTCTCCCAGGGCTCCCAGAGGAGGTATACACAAGTAGATGTCTGTGTGTCCATCTCTGGAGACTTCACTCCTGGCATTAGTGAAGCCCTGGCATTGGAGAGCATGGCCCAGAGCCCAGGTGAAAGTTCTCACACCACCTGGAGCCATTGGGGTTTCTCTGCACAATGCATGTTGCTGATAACTTGGAAGCTCTCCCTGGTGAAGGTAATGACTGAAGATAAAAACTTGCTTTGCCCTGCCTAGGGAGAGAATTATGTTTGTAACTGAAAGCGGGGTTGTTTTGGCTGGTTTCATCCTTTCCTCGTGCAGCCTAGGAAGCAGAATAGCTGACTGATACCCTTGCAAAGCTGCTGGATTCATTAATGATGATATGTTACTTGGAAAATGCTGCTCAGGAGTCTTTATGTGCGAGCTTGGCTGTGGTTAAAATAGAAGCATCTCAAGTAAAAAACCAATTCCTCAAGGAACTCCAAAATACCTGCTGTGGGATGTCAAAGGGTTAATGTTTTAGCTGAACTCCTCCTCTTTCCATGCACCAGCCTCCCTGGGAAACAGTTTTTTAACCCATTATAGAAAAACTAAAAAAATGGCACGCATTTTATATTTGAGTGGGATTAACCTAGCTGGGAGCATCCAAAGCCAGCACCATTTCTCAGAGGGGTTCTGGTGGGGAGAGCTGGAGGCAAACCAGGCTGTGATATGTACTACAGATGGCATTGCTATCCTACTCGCTGGAGCAGGTCTTGCAAGGGGATTTTGGAGCAACTGGAAGCAGACCTGGCTGGGAATTTTTTTGATAAAACATGTGTTGGAGCTTCTTGGTCAGATGAAACTTCCCATAGCTACGTGTGGTGCCTGCCAAAGCTGAAGCTGGGAATGGTTTCCTCCATCAGTAGGGGAGAAAAAACGTGGATCCAGGAGAAGCAATGGCTTTGTGCAAGTGCGTCCAGGCTGAGAGTGTTGGCTTCAGCTCTCTGCAGCGGTCAGAAGCACAAGGCATGGCTGCCACTGACACCAGGGGTGTTGGACCTCCTTGCCCATCCACCCTTGCAAGACCCCCGACGCGGTGCCAGGACCCACCATGTACTGCTTGATGGCGTGTCCTTCTCAGTGGTGTGACGCGTGCCAGAGCCTCTTGTCCTGCGCATGGTGTCTTGGATGAGCTGCCAGTGGGCAATGCTCCTTCAAATCCCTACCTTGAAGCAAACTCTTCAGCCCAAGCCAGGGGACGGTCCGAACCCCCTAAGCTCTTCCTTCACCTTCCTTTTTCCAGTGCTAACAGAAAAATTTTGGAGGCGGCCCCTCCCGTGTGGTGGGAAATAGGAAATTCTTGGAAATGTCCCTTTTCGGCAGGCGAGCAGCGTTTCTGCTGCTCTCAGCACAGCGACGCCGGCCGGGAGAGTCTGTGCTGATGGCGAGCTCCTTACAGCTGCTCCTCCGGTATAAATCTGACCTGCGAGCTTACCCAATTCATTAGACACTGCCTGTTGAAAAGGCAGTAAATCAGCTAAAACCTCAGTCAGAACTGGCTTTGGCATGTTTTATGGTGGAATTAGAATAATGAATGAGGAGCCGGCTGTTTATGTTAGTTTTGGCTTGCAAGCTGAAGAAAAGTTCTGGTGTTGAACTTCATGATAAACTCTCCACACCAGCGGGCTCTGAGGTTGGAAACAACTTTTAAAAGCCTCGAGGGCCCGAGAGGGTGAGAGACTGGCACATCACAAGCTGAATGAACACTAGGGCTTAGGTAAGAGGCATGGGCATGTTTTGGGACATGGGGCGGGATAAGACCTTGCTGCTTGAGGGGCTCTCCAAAGCTTGGACACCTGCAGTCTTGTGCTCCTTGGGGTTGGTCTCCACACCACGTGCTTGAGGAGCAAAGTGAATTAGCCACACCTGCAAGTATCCAGCTATTTCCACGCTCTGACTGGCTTATTTATACCTTGCTTGGATGCTTTGGGATTCCTCCACACCTTGTGGTGGGTCACCCATCATCTGTCCTTGGCGGGTTTCTTTCCAGCTTTGCTCTAATATCCTTAGTTGAGCTCATCTATATAAAATGGGCTTCGTGCTCTGAATCTGCCAGAGCTGCAGGAACTGGAGTGAACTTTGCTGTGGTTTTCTCCAAGCTTTAACGTGGGCCTGGATGGCTCATGGTGGAGCTGGTCCAGTTTTCCTCTGACTGAGGAAAGATACTCTGCAAAACCTGATGAGTGGTTAATGGGACACATCCATCTAGCTTGATGGATGGGAGGCATTTCTGTATTAGTATTAATAATCCAATAATGCAGTTGCAATGCATTATCCATAATCCAGGCATGCTGCAGCGAATTCCCATTTTCTTGAGCACTCTGCGTCCAGGCTGCCCCTCTGAGGGTACGGGGAGGACTGAGCACCTTGATGTGTTGAGCTCCCTCCACCCCGTGACTCAGCAGGGCTCTCCAAATAGCTGCCATAACCTCCCTTTGCTGAATCCAGGCTTTCATTTCCTGGTGGTCCTTTTTTCCCTCTGACTCTCGCTGCTCGGCTCAGGGTGGGACACTCCTTTCACCAAAGTTTAGGACCCTCCTGTCGCAAACCCTTTTACCTCAGCCAGCAAACGCTAAGCAGACGGACCCAAATCTCTGTGCTTCCACAGTTTTACCAGTGGTCAAAACTTGGCAGTGCTCGTGGTCTCCTTTTTGCTTCAACAGTTGATCGACTTCTTTCCAAGGGCTCTAATGCATGTCACCTTTCCAGCAGAGGAACCCAGACCACTTGGCCTTGTCATTGTTCACCTTGTTGTTTTTCCTGGAGTTTTGAACTTTGCCTTCTCAAATTGTCTAAAAAGAAAGTGCATGGTTTTGTCACGGGAAATTACTTAGAGTTGCACGAAAGCGCACCAGGTGGACTATGAAATGCAGTTTGTAGATGGAGCCTCCCCATTTGTACGTGTTGCTTGGACAGGCAGGCTGAAGGCTTTGTGGAGGGCTGCTTAGAGCATGGGTTTTGAAGCATCCTCTGTCTGAATTCAAGCTACAAAATTTGCAAAGGGAGGAAATCCGTGTACAGCTTTCCACCGTGCTGCTTCTTCTATAAGTAATCCTGTGCAAAGAGTCCAGGCTTGGACTTCCACAACAACGATCACAAGATCTAAGGATGTGGTAGTTCCCTCCCGACCTGTGACATGACTATGGTCTTTGCACGCCCATTTTGTGCTCGGAAGCATAAGGCATGTACCATCTCAGTTCACCTCTCTCATCCATCCCTTGACTGTCGTCCCCAGACAACGAAATGCCCCAAGGGCTTAATCTGAACTCAGCTGGAGATGATTGACTTCAGAGGGCTCTGGATGAGGTCTGCTCCTGCAGGTCCAACCACAGCTGGGCATTGGCAGTCACAACTTTTTGTCATCTTCTAAGCTGTTTTGAGCTCAAACTGTCCATATGCTTGCCTGGCAGGAGGAGCAGAGCTTGGAGGGAGAAGAACACAACGAAGCTTCCCTTCGTGTCCCCTGGTGCCACTCCCTGCTCTCCCAACAGCCCCGCAAGACATCACCCACCGCTGGATCCACCGTGTCCTTCTGTCCCCTTTTATCTCCTTTCCTGTTATCCGCTGAACCCGACCACGCTCAGTTCAAGTTTATCCTGGGCTTATTCTGTGGCTGGATTAACCTCCCCGAGCGCCGGGGCCGCGGCTGCCTCCTGGCGGAGTGGCTCGCCCAAGGGCAGCTGCCCTCCTTTATCTCTTTGAAGATTAGGGGGCTTTAACATGTCTTTAAAGTGAATTTCTCCCCCCCTCCTCTGTTTTATTATTATAATTGATGACCAGCAAACTTTTCTTTTCCTTTATCTCTTAAATATGTTTCTTTACCCTTAAAAATGCAATATTTCTTTTAACTCGGAATATGGATGGGTCTGTGCGTAGCAGGGCCGCCTTTGAATCATCTGTCAATTTGATCGTGTAAAGCCTCTTTTTTCAGCTGGCATCCAGTGCAGATTTCAAAGCCGTGACTCACCAGTTCTTGCAGAGTTAGGACCGAAAGGGAAGGTAAAATAAAAAAAATTAAAAACAAAATAAACATTTTCCAAGCAGTTAATTACTAAGTTTTATTTTGTGAGGTCTCTCTATCGGGGCTATCAGAGAGTTTTGCGTGTGCGTGCACAGGAAGGATTAAAAGCGCTGCAGGATTTCAGTAGTGAGGACTACAAAATGAATGGTTGCTCCTTGGAAAGAGTGGGTTGGAAGAAATAAAATGATCGTAAATGAAGTTGGGAGGCCAAAATGTAAACTTTTTTTTACAAAGCGTAAGGCAGGAAAGGGGGAAGGCACTTGAATCATTTTATATGTAGTCAAAACATTGCACTTACGTATAATGTATATATGCTTATGTAGCAAATGCTTGAAACTGAAACTGCTTTTTCTCTCCGTGCATGTCTGTATAAATAGCTAAAACAAGTCTGCTTTCAGAATGAAAAGATCGGCTGAACTGAAAAACAGAAATTCCCTTTCCTCTGAAAATGTGAATATGCCTTTTTTTTTTTTTAAGCAAAATTCCCCCCTATTTATATAATTTTACCAAAAAAAGATCGTTTCTTCCAAACACCGTTTTTATTGGTGTGATTGCAGCCCGACATACCCGCAGCTGGGGACCGGTCCGTCTTTTCTGGGCCTGATCCCCCAGACCAGGGTGGACCAGGGTTATGGAGCACCGTCCCCCCCCGGAGGTGACGGGGCACTGTGCTCCTGCCGCTGGTGGCTTCTGTTGCAGAATCCCAGGCTTTAACCAAGACAACTCTACAAATAGTGTCAAAAGAATATGCGTGTAGCAGCTCAATGTTTCCTCTGTTGTCAGATATTTTTATGACACCTTATCATATGCATCTTAAATCCACATGTAGAGAAAGCAGGCATTAAAAATGAACATTTGTAACCGACTGATGAGCACCGGTGCGGTCTCTGGGTCAGCGGCAGGATGCTACCAGCGGACGGGACGTTTCTTACGTCCATTTATTTATACAGGCAGTCCCTGCTCAGAGGTAGGGCAAGACTTGCTGCGCTCTGTGTGACGGTGCCAGCTTCCAGCCCCGCTTATTTTAAAACACCACACTCCAGGACGGGGTGAGCCGAACTCTCGGCAGGCTTTGCCCCATTAGCTTTGGAGATGGGGGACGGGGTGATGTTGCTGGTGAGTGTGTGATGTGGGTCCCACAGCTGTCTGTGCACCCGTGGTGCTGTGAGGCTTCCATCGGGACCAGCCTTGCACTGGGAGCACGTGGGACCCATCAAGGCAGAGTGATCTCATGGTTAAATACCACCTTTTAACGCCACTGGGGACCCCAGAGAGGCCGCGTGTGGCAGCGGGGCCATGGTGGAGCTGTGTCGTCAGGAGGTGGGTGGGTCACAGAGGCTCTTGGAGCACACGTTAGTACCTTTGCATCTTTACAACGCTTTTGCTTGTGCTAAGTGGAGCCTGGGAGAGGCTGGTGTTATTGCCCAACACACCGGTCAAGTGCGTTGTCTATCACTTTAGCTCCTCGTTCCTTCATTCCTCATTCCCAATGCTAATCTCAGCGCTTATTTGGCAATCCCAAGCAAGCTGGGTTTGAGATGATGGCTGCTACAAGATCTTCTGGAACACAACACAGTTTTAAATCAAAATTTGCAAGCAGCTGCTGGTGGAAGGCACTTCATGATGTCAAGCACTGAAGAAAACCAGAGATCTGATGGCTGTTCATCCTTTGTAGTCAATAGTAACACAGCAGCACAGGAGGGGTGTGAAGTGCATGGAGCTAGGTGCATGAAGCACAGAGCCCACGTGTGTCCAATCTCATCTACTGAATTTATTTTGCTTGCACCAGCCAGTTTCTGCAATTATTCCTGTCCTCAAGTGCCAACATTCTCCAAAGCACTTTGCATATTGGCGCCTGCAGCCTCTCTTGTGGACTTGTGTGGGAAGTGCTACCTGACCATCTCTGCTGGGTCTTCAGCCCACCATTACCACGTGAAATGGGCCACATTCATCTTTCCTTTGGCACGTCACTGATGCTGTTTCGTTGTCAAAGACCCTTTGGCCAAAACTTGTTCAGCACCAAGTTCCACTTGAAAGTGGCCTCAATGTTTTCTTAGCCTCTGAAGACCAACAGCTGGCCACCAGGAACTATGTGCCAGGGGCACTTGCACCATCTGAATGTGGCCTTACAGGTCAGCCTAGAGCAGCTGAGAGCTTGAAATTAGCACTTTTCAAAACCTCATCGTTCATCACAGGGTTGTCTTGGGCAACCCAAAACAAAGTAGAAAGTATGAGACAGGGAAGGGAATGTTGGAAGGAGACGGTGGGGCAGACAGAGAGGAAGGAGGCCACCGGTGCTCAGTGGCCATTGACTGTCTTCATCTCCAGAAATACAAGATTCATCCCAGAATACCCCAGAGTCAGGGTTGTTCTCCTGGTCTCAGGATCTGAGAACAGGAGCTTTGTGGTGACTCCCAAGTTCTCCGGCTGCTCCCAACACACGATAGCGAACTGACTGCGCTCACATAGTCCTCCACAGCTTGGTCCTCCTGCAGACACCCATCTGCTCCTGGGAGAGGCGATGAAGATGGAAGGAGACAGTTTTAAAAGCAGAGCGTGAGTCAGCCGGAGCTGGGGAAAAGCTCTAAGCAGAGTCCCCCTTGCCCAGCCAGGCACCCACTGTTATCGGGGGGCTGTTGGGGGCACCGCCAGCGGTAGCAACTGGCTCAGGCTGGATCTGAGCCTGTGAAACGAGAGATGAAAAGCTGCCTTACAGGTCCGGGGAGCCCACCCAGGGCCCTACAGCCGGCCAAGCGCCAGGCGTGAGGATGGATATGCGGGCCATTGAAAGACCTCATCCAGCGTATATTTGGTTTGTCTTGTGTGACACAGAGAACCTGAGTTATTATTTGATCCTGCTCTGAGTAATAACCAGATAAATGGGCCTGCGGATTTCCAAATAAACATTTTAATAAATGATGGGTGAATTAAAGGAGAGCTGCTCCCCCCCTTCCCCTGCTCCCAATATTAATGTTCAAATGAAGGCAGGCAGTGTCTAACAGAGCCCCGTGTACTGTAAATACATTTCTTGCACTGTCACACATAAACACTGGAGAGACGGAGATCAAAAGGTCTTGCTGTGCCGAGCAGAGCAGTGTGATGAAGTGAACATGTTGCTTTGTGGCTGGGGTGGGGTGATGGGACGCCTGAGAATAACAGACTGGCTGGAGACGTAGGAGCCCAGAAGGACTGGGGGGCCTCAAAGG
>NW_008794745.1:113458-114675 GCF_000699145.1 Aptenodytes forsteri | reverse complement strand
CTCGCAGCCCCCCCACCTCCCCCTCGGACACTTTTTTTCCCCCTTCCCCTCTTGCGGTTTGATTTATCCCACGGCCGGCTCAGGGAGCCTGACGGGCCCTGATGAATGGGCAGAGCTCGTCTGCCCGTAGCCCTGCCCCGGCGTCTGCCAGGACATCCCCGGCTTCTTTTCATTCTTCGAAACCCGACGTCCCGCCGGGCAGCCTTGTGCAATATATTTGGTTCGCGGGTTCTGCTTTCCTCGGCGGTCTCGGGGAAGATGCTTTCTGCCTCTCCTGCTCAAACACACACACACGCACAAAGCCCAGCCTTCCCCATCCCAGGGTTATTTAGCTTAACCCTGACAGCTGCTAAATAATTGGGTGTTTCTTCCACAGCCAGTACCTCCTTTCTGAGCCAGTGGAGGCCACATGGGTGCCTCTGATATTTCCCTGCAGCATTGCCAAAAAAAAATAATAAAGATGGTTTTTTGGAAACAGGGCAGAGCGGGTGGAAGTGCTCCGAGTTGGGATGGTGGCATGGGAGGGGGAACAGCCCCCCAGGGGGTTGAACAGGGAGCTGCGATGGGAGGCGGCGGGTTTCCTCCTCCTCGGGGCTCGCAGAGCCGCTGGGCTGACCCTTCCAAGGGGAGGAGAGAGGAGTAACACCAAAGCGTTGCTCGCCTGCAGCTCATGGTCAGCTCAGCTCTGAAATTCAGGTCCTAGAAAGGGCCCAAGTCGTGGCACAGGTCAGCACGAGTGACCGACTTGGGGCACTTCTGTTTCAGTGCCCTGAGGAAGATGTCTTTAAAAAACCCTGGTTTTTTTGACTCTCCATGCTTGATAACACTGTGAAAATCCATCAAAACCATACCATGAGCCTTTTGTAGACCACCACCTTCTCCCTGAAACTACAAAGCCTACAAAATTTTGTAGCTCAAGTTGGAAAAAGACGCCAGCGAGATGCTGTGTAACAACCCTCCCGGACCCGTCCCTGCCTGCTCCAGCTGTCCTCCACTGTCCCATTCCTCCGCTGGTGGTGGAACAGGCCCCTGGGTTGATGCATCAACCGTTTCCCATGGCTTGAAGGCAAAACTCATACAGTAGCTTGACCATTGAATCGTTAAAAGGTCCATTAAAAAAAAAGCCTTGCAATTCTGCTTTGACATCTCCTCTCTCCCAGTCCAGCTGGTAAAAACTTTTGCTTCTATATATATAGAAGCAAATATATATATATATA
>NW_008794745.1:87748-112943 GCF_000699145.1 Aptenodytes forsteri | reverse complement strand
TGTAGACCACCCCCTTCTCCCTGAAACTACAAAGCCTACATAATGTTGTAGCTCAAGTTGGAAAAAGACGCCAGCGTGCTGTGTAACAACCCTCCCGGACCCGTCCCTGCCTGCTCCAGCTGTCCTCGTTTATATATGAATTTTCAAGGGTTACGTACCTTTTGGTGGGGATAAGAAGTCTGGAGGTATTTCATTGTCAGCAGGCTCCATGAATATATTGACTGTACAAAAACTCTTAAAATTCTTCGATGCAAAAAGTTATCTTCATCTGGAACAAAAATAGGAAATTACATAAAGAAAAGGATTAGAGGATAGAGGACTTTGAAGAAGGAAGAGGGTCAGTGAACAGGCTATGGGAGAAACCAGACCCCTGTATCGATGTACGAACAGCTTCAAATACGTATCACCAAGGGTAGAGCATGAATTTTTGAGCTAACCTCCTCTGGGAGAAGGATGAGTTCACTCAGGGCCAAGAAGCCCAAAGGGGGAGGTTGCCATTACTGAGACATCTCCAGGGGATGGAAAATCAGGAATGATCAACCAGAAGAGCACTGCTGGCACAAAGAAACAGAGAGGGGGAAAAAATCTGACCAAGGGGCTGGGCTGGATCCACGGGCTTGAATCAGACAGAAATGTCATGTATTTCACAGTGATTTTTATGGAAATTGTTACTATTATATATATATATATTTGCTTCTATATATATAGAAGCAAATATATATATATATAATAGTAACAATTTCCATAAAAATCACTGTGAAATACATGACATTTCTGTCTGATTCAAGCCCGTGGATCCAGCCCAGCCCCTTGGTCAGATTTTTTCCCCCTCTCTGTTTCTTTGTGCCAGCAGTGCTCTTCTGGTTGATCATTCCTGATTTTCCATCCCCTGGAGATGTCTCAGTAATGGCAACCTCCCCCTTTGGGCTTCTTGGCCCTGAGTGAACTCATCCTTCTCCCAGAGGAGGTTAGCTCAAAAATTCATGCTCTACCCTTGGTGATACGTATTTGAAGCTGTTCGTACATCGATACAGGGGTCTGGTTTCTCCCATAGCCTGTTCACTGACCCTCTTCCTTCTTCAAAGTCCTCTATCCTCTAATCCTTTTCTTTATGTAATTTCCTATTTTTGTTCCAGATGAAGATAACTTTTTGCATCGAAGAATTTTAAGAGTTTTTGTACAGTCAATATGTTCATGGAGCCTGCTGACAATGAAATACCTTCAGACTTCTTATCCCCACCAAAAGGTACGTAACCCTTGAAAATTCATATATAAACAATGACTTAAAGCCCTAAAATCAAACCCACCCATCACGCCGAGCACGGTACAACCCATCGTGCAAGGCGTTCCTGCCCTGAACACTCACAGCAAGGATGAAGAACTGACAGCCAAAAGTAGAGAGAGATGAAATAACTCTGATAAAGTTGCAGAGCAGGTCGGAGGCAGAGCTGGGAGGAGAAGTCGGGTCTCTCAATGTCTCCGTGTTTCTTTTCGTAACCCGTTACAATGGTGCCTGCTCAGCCCGGGTCACTAATGGCTCTTGATGAGAAACCTGCCCCTGATAATTATGCATTTGTGTATTGAATAATCAGGAGCTCATATACATCCCAGCAATGTTCTTTTGGGGGCTGTAAGGTGAACGGTAGCAATCGCAGCGCCAGGGAAGGTCACATCCAGCCCCTGGGCTGGGTTTCGGGAGCATCCAGCCGCGGTTTGAAGACATCCAGAGATGGTGAATCCATCACTTCCCGTGGTGGGCTGTGCCAGCAGTTAATCACCCTCACTTAAATATGCGTGCCTCGTTTCTCACTGGAATTTGCAGGGCTTCAGCTTTTGAGTCGTCTTTCGATTTTCCTTGCAGGACCGCAGACCCTTCCACAGCCGGTGCACGGCGAGTTCGCAGCGCCGGCTGCGCTGCTCGGCACCCTGATGAAGGACTTGGACAGTTTTTCTGGGCTTGTTATCTGGGGTGCTTTATTCATTCACTTTTTTCTATAGCTCAGTACCGAGCTCTGTCCTCCCGTCATGATCTCCTTATGTTAATAAGGAATAAGCAATTGTGTTTCTATAATAAATCAAGAGATATATTTCCTTATCTGTGGATAGGAATTTTTTAAATTAAAAAAAAATATTCTCACTTAGAATGGATTTTTTTCCCCACTAAATTTCCCTAAAATGGTCATTTGCAAAAACCAATCAACAATCAAAAGGCTGCACAACAAGTAAGGTGCCCTCTGCGTTTCTCTAGCATCATTTTGGTTCTTTGGTTTTCATTTGTCTATGCTATTTAACTGTAATGCTACACTAGATACGATAAATACTACGTCGTTTAAGGAAATGTTTTTTAAGTGTCATTTTGTTTCCAACCACGCACCGCAGACCAGCCGTAGGGCTCCGCACAGCAGAGACACAAGTAAGAAGACCTCCACTCTGGCTTTAACAAGGAATGGGATGTCCTTGTCAGCACAGCTGGTGAAGACCCAGGCGTGAAGGAAGGAGGGTTAATTAGCTGAACAACCTGCTGGTAATTAGAGAAAGGGCAGGACTTTCCCTCCCTGGGGCGGCAAACCCTATATAAGCCCCAGCACCATGGTGCTTGCAGCCATGCTGGTGGTGTTTGGGGGATTGCAAGATGTGTTTCCCACAAGGCGTGTGGAGTTTTTTCATGTGGGGAGGAAGGTACTGTTTGCTTATTTGTGTTATTTTGGGGGGCATGAATGTTCTGTCCTGGGTGCTGCTGGTGTTCAGGGAGTGGCGTTTGGAGGGGATGTCCTGCTGTGAGGATACGATGGTCCAGGATGCACCCACGGGTGTGGAGTCCTGGGGGACCGAGGGGCAGGATTAAATCTCTCCCTGTCCTCTAGAGATGAAGATTACACTGCGCCCCTTCATCAGACAGAGGCTGTTTCATGCTTTTTGAAGGGAAGAGCTCCTGTTCCAGCTGGGGCAGTTTTGGAGCTAACACAGTAAACCAGGTGGATAATCTCTAAAAATCCAAAGAGGAGCTAGCCTGGGGCTTGGGTGTCTCTAGAAGTGAAAGTAGGAAGGAGAAATGGATGCGCTGAGTTCTGTTTTTTCGGTTTTTTTCTTTCCTCTTTCTCCTAAAGTGCAATGGATAGACAGCCTTCAGGTGGCCTTACTGTAGAAGTGAGGGGTGAGGCAACTTCTCTGCTGGAGTGGTGTTAAACAAGGAGAGGTGAGGGCTCAGATGAGCCTGGTGTGGGTCATGCTCTGGTCACTGGGTGCCTTGTGCCCCGGCTGGGGGCGGGGGGTGATGGACACGGGGGTAAAGGCTTGCACCTTCCCTCCTGGCCTCCAGAGGGGGATTGGTTTTGGGGAAAGCTCTCAAATGCTTCAGATGAAGCAGCCCCTGGTGAACAGAGCACTTGGAGTTAGGAGCAGGAGTGGAAGCTACTGCCTGCTCTATATAAAAAAGTCCTCCATCGCAGATTTCTTAGGAAGTGGCTTGAAATACGCGACGTTTTAACTCTGCAAAGTTTTTGCTGTGTGCTTCAACTCTCTGCTTTTGACTGAGGGTTTGTTGCCTCCGGTCTCATCTGCCCGAGCTCCGTGATGCACTGCACAGCCCTCTACGTGGGTTGCAGATGGACGGTGAAGGCTTTGGGAGATGCTGAGGACCAGCAGCGTTGAGCTGAGCAGGCTGGAGCTCGCCTCCCAGCACAGGGTGACTTGCTTGTAGCAGCAATATGAGGAGGAGGCTGTTGATCAAACATTTCTGGAAGACCAGATTTGTGTGCGCTTTGCTGAGTGACTCGCAGAAATAGCCCAGGCTGCCATCCCTCCCGGGGAGCGGCCGTGGCCGGCAATCGCGCCGTGGCCTTATCTTTTCCTCAAACATCAGAGAACCGATCTTGCTCCTGAGGCCAGGACCTGACAGCCTTGTACATTAGCACTTTTTTAAAGTGATGTCCACTTTTGAAATAGTACCTGTCCCGAGAGTGGTCACTTCATTTGACAAATGCCAGTGATGACAGCTGGACGCCACTTTACAAACTCCAGCCTTCTGCTCGCCCTTGCTCCGGCCCTGCTTGCAGCTTGCCTGCCCCAAGAGACGCGAGGGAGGAGAGCTGTGTTCCCCTTCGCCTTGTCGAGATATTTGTACGTAGTGCCATCTCTGAGCCTGCAGCCATGGGCCGAGGCCTGTTGGGACCTTGGATGCGGGCTGCTCCCCTCTGGGACATGTGCCCAGACCCCACCAGCAGCACGGTGCACGGAGCATCACCAAACAGGGCAGCTGATGGCAGAGAGCAGGTAGATGGGGATTTTCCCAAAAGGACGGTGGGGTTTTGTCACCCTCTAATGTCTGCCCGGTGCAAGGAGTGAAGCCAGGCGGAGAAACCAGTGTCTTCTCACTACGCAGAAAGGCTTTGGCTGAAAACTTCTGCCTGAGGCTCCTGGACTCTTTGACTGTGCCGGTGCTTGGCTCAAAAGCTGTCCCTAAATGTGTTTTTTTTGCCCTGGAGAGACCTCGCTCTAGTGTCCAAAGGGACTTGTCTGGCTTCATGGGGTTGCTCTAGGCACTGTGCTGAAGAGCCGTGACAGCCTGGGCAAGAGGAGACAGGGCTGAGGCTCCTGGTGACCACGCAGCTGAGCGGAGATGGTAGAAGGGAATTCGCTCCCTGCTCTGCTAAGCCGGGACAAGAGCCCTTGGGCTGTTGCTGGAGCATTACTGGGCTCTACAAGTCACCCCTACAACCTGCATTGAAACAACATCATTGAAGTGACAAACCAAGAAAGCTGAGAAATACTAGAATTTGGGTTGCTTGATTAATTTTCCGCCTTTTATTTAAGTAGGAGTCTAAACGCACCCGTTTCCTTGGATTGGGGTGCCCTGTTGAGGATTTTCCGACGGCGCTTGGGTGGCGGGCGTGCAGGCAATGCAGGCGTGTTGTGCTTACTGCGCGTGGGCTATTTGCAGCACCTATGCGAGGAGGTGGGGGGAGCAGCTGGGGTGCGGTGGCTGCCTGCCTGCGCTTTCGGATGCCCACCCGCTGCTGAAATGGCAGCGGGCTTTCGGAAAACTTAAATCTCAGCCCTGTAATTTAATGGGGATAATCTGTGGGTGGGAGCAGAGGGAGCACCTGGGAAGGCTGGGTGCCAGCTGTGCTCATCGGGGTCTTGACTGTCTTCTGCGGTTCAGTGAAGCAAAGGGATTCAAGTTGTCGAGTGTCTTGCCAAAGTTTCCCGTATTGCTCAGCGGGATTTCCTAGAGAGCAGCCTGTGCGTATGGGCGGTACGGTGAGTACATATGGAATGCTGTGCTCTGGGAAACACCAGCTTTGCTGCCTGTGCCCGATGCGCTTCCCTCTAATCTGCATCGCGCACACCAGTGGTTTTTGGATGACTGCTGCCAGTGATGCCACAGTTCACGTGCAGTGCCCGGGTGGGCAGGGGCATTTGAGGCCTTAGGGCAGCCAGTGAGGCATCCAGAAATCCCCGACCCTGGTAAAATTTTTCAGGTAGAGGCAGAGAAAACGTGTTTGGGAAACTTGGGCATAGCTGAACTCCAGTCTGCCGCTGATGTAATAGAGGAAAATGCTCTTAAGTGATCCTTAGGTCTCGCCTTGGCTGCTATCTCTGCTCTGCAGGTTTCTGTGTGTTGGTTTTCTTCTCTTCCTTAACTTTGTGGTTCTCCATCATTCGGTCCCACCTCGCTGTGTGTTTCTGCACACAACCTCCTCTGCCAGCCCTCTCTCCCTACCCTTAACGTAAATCCTGTTGGACAGGGAAGGCCTGGGTAGACCGGCTTCATGGAGAGCTGGTACCTTGCAGGAGGATGGTTGTCTCTGCCGCTAAATGGCACAGGGAAGTGCTGCAGGCTCATTCATGCTCCTAGGAAATGGGGAGTCTCAGCAACTTTTCCTGACTCATCAGCTTTTTGGCAATTGTGGGGTGGGGAGAAAAAAAAGTAGATCGGATGAATTCTCCTTTTTCTCCCTGACCAGCTCTTGGATGTTTTCTTCAACCAACTTGCCTCCTCCTGGCCATCCCTCTGAGCTGTCTCTTGGTGCCCACCTCTTGATGGGGGTGACCCTCCCATGCAGCTGCCATCTGTCCCCCTATACGTCTCCCTCCACGACTCCACCGAGACCCAAGTTATGATGTGAAACTTGGACCTGTACGGACAACTGGCACGGCCCAAGCTGAGCCTGCAATTTCCTGGCTCATAAAAACATGAGCTTCTTTCAGGCCCGGGCCTCTGCCAGGTCATACTGATCTGAGTCCCACACCTCCTCCCCAAGGTCCCCCCACCCCTAAAATATTTCGTGACACCAGCTACGAGCTAGATTTTTTTTTTTATTGCTCCATATGTTGGAGACACATGGAAAAATGCATAGGAGAAATCCCCTTAGCGAAGGATTAAAAAGCCACCGAGTTTACAGGGTGTTGCAAATAATCTGAGGCAAAACAAATGTTTAAGGCTGACTTGACTGCCAATTTTGAGTGCATTGTTTTAAATCCTGAAAAACAGGCCAAGGGGCAGTTGTTAACGGACCAGTAATTTTCTTCCTTTCTGGACACCCCAGAGCAACACATATCAAATATTCCTTGGGAAAGAAATCAAGTGTGGGGGTCTCTTTATTTAACATATCAAAAGGCATCATTGACTCACCCTTATAGAGTGCTGCTCCTTCCAGCGAGGGACTTTTACAAGCAATAACCTGTTTGCGAAGCCACGCAGCCAAGCTTGCGGCTTATTGTTGGTGCTGACTTTTATAAGACACTGTGGGGGCTTACAACAGACGTGCTTTTTGTAAACCAGTCCATTAAACAACGCAACGTGAGCTAAACAGCGGTGGGGGACGGAGCCTCCGGGGACCTTGCCGAGCCGACTCCTCTGCTTCTGTAATAAACTCAGCAGCATCCCACTTATGGCTCGAGCAGCAAAGAGCCTCTGCAGAGAGGCTAATGTATTGCTGCAGAAAAGGTCAAGTGTGAAAAGACCCAGGCTGGGATTTTTCCAGAGGGTTTGGTTGTTGCTACGGGATCAGTTGGCCAAAATGCTGCTGGCCCATGTGGTTTTATTGCTGGTGGTGCTTCAAGCCCTGGGTTTGGGATTTTTGGATCCTTGTTGAGAAGGTTTCTCTCGCCCAGGGTTGGTGTGATCTTGTGGGTATTGCATTGGTCTGCAGCCCAGGAGAAGTGGCTGTGTGCTGGGCAATGGTCCCCAACCTGCCAGGGGACCATGGGTTGCTTGTTGTAGCTTTGTGTTCCTATCTCTCGCCGGGCACGGTGTGGCTGCGGTGGCTCTGGGCACTCCACGTAGCTGCGTTACAATTTCTCCAGCTACCTTACAGGGACAGGAGCATCTCCTGGAAACTACCTCAAACAGACCTAGCATGAATTTTGATGATAAATTGTCTCTCTCTTGGGCTGCAAGAGAAGGAAGGACCTGTTGTCTTCCAGCATCAAGTGCAGGACTCGCACTCCTCTGCGCTGTTCGCATGCAGTGAAAGCGTGGTGGCACAGGAGCCCTGGCAGCAACACGGGGTTAGGGGCAGCGATCGTCAGGATCTCTGCTGGCACAGGGGAGGTTTCTGGATGCTCGCTCAAACAGCACGGGTGAGAGCAGGGTCTAGCACGATGATGCCATGTGGTTTGGATGAAAAATTCAGTTCTGAGAACGCAGTCTAAAGTATCCAAGCCAAAAGTCTCCATGGTCTTGTTTGGGCCAAGGAGACTGAGAAACCCCAAAGCTTGCTGCTGTCAGTGTGTCTTGTAGCCGTCAGTTGCTCTGGAGCACTGCTGTCAGTGTGTCTTGTAGCCGTCAGTGGCTCTGGAGCAGAAGAGGAAGGAGATGGGGAGGGCACTTCATGTATCGTTTGTAATTGGCACTACTGAGCATGTTGCTGAGCTCAGCCTCCTCCACCCCTCGCTGCCTGCAAGCCCCTGATGCAGTGGTGGTCCTGAGTGCAGCCCTGCCAGGGATTGTGTGGGTCCTGTTCCCTGGCTCGAGCTCCTCTGAAATCCCATCGCTCCTGGGCACTCCTGTTGGTCCTGGTACAGGCTCCACCTGGGCTCCCGGTTCTGCCCAGGTGGGCTTTGGCCGCAAGGCAAAGCCTGTGACTCTTCGGAAGAGCAGCGGCTGCTATGGGAAAGCTGCAGCTCCGTGGGGCACTGGGGGAAGGTGTGTTTTGGAGGGGTTCAGGGAGGAGGACGAGGGGAAACCACTTTCCTGGGGGGGTCACAGGAAGGGGATGTGCTTGATGTCTGGGCAGGGACCACAGCCGGCAGCATGAGACGCCTCTGTGGCCAGTCTCTGCGGACCCTGGTGACACGTGCTTGGGGATGTTGGCTGAGGGATGTCCCAAGCCAGAGAGGGCAGCCAGCCCTTCTTTGAACTTCTTAAATCTTTCTGAGCTCTCAGTTGGTCTCCATGGCTTGTGGCAGGGTGTTCTCCAGCTGGATTACGGGTTTAAAGGGAAAAATCTCTTTCTGGTTTAAAATCTGCCACCTGATCAGCACCTCGAGGTCCTTTTCTTGCACTGTGAGAATGGATGAGTGGGTGCCCTGTTTGCTCTGGCTGCCCACGCCATCGCTGGACGTGGGGCTTCTCGGGGTGGATGAACAGCAGGAGCAGCTCTGGGTGAAAATGCCACACCCTGAAACCTGGAGACCCAAGGAGGGGTTGGGTTCCCCATTTGAATGCTGAGCTGCAAAACCAGGCTCGGTGGGCCGTGAGGTGGGAAATAACCACCCGGCATCCCTGCCCCATCCGCTTTCCCCTGCCCATCTGTTTTTGCTATGGACAAAGGGGAGAAGAAAGGATTAAGCACTCACTTTTCACAGCAACCAGGAGAAGCTGTTGATGGGCGAAGCTCCTGCGAGCGCAGACCCCAGCTGCCCTGGCCGCGTGCAAAACCAGGCTCGGTGGGCCGTGAGGTGGGAAATAACCACCCGGCATCCCTGCCCCATCCGCTTTCCCCTGCCCATCTGTTTTTGCTATGGACAAAGGGGAGAAGAAAGGATTAAGCACTCACTTTTCACAGCAACCAGGAGAAGCTGTTGATGGGCGAAGCTCCTGCGAGCGCAGACCCCAGCCGCCCTGGCCGCGTGTGAAGGGCACAGGCACTCGCTGCCTTATTCCCTTCCTGAATCTGTCGGTGTTTTCTCAAGAAAATGCCATCCAGAGCGCTTAAATTCTTCCCTTCCCCTCGCAGGCAGCAGGGTGGAAATCCTGGGGCCCCCAGCCTGCTGCATGCAGGGCTCGGGGATCACCCGGCTGCAGCAAAACTCATGGTGGACTTAACCTGGGGAGGGGAAAAAAAAATAAACAAAGCAATAATTTTGACATCAAATTTAGCCTTGCTGAACCCCGCTGGTGTCCTTTCTCTGCGACAGCTGCCCTTGGTCCTCAGCTGCTGTCACTTGCTGTGGTTTGAGCAGAGCTGAGCAGCTTTGTGCCTGTCAAGGAGGCTGTAGGCAGCGAGGAAAGACCTGCTCATGCTTGTCCTTCCCTGAGTGCTTTTAGTATTTCACTTTGAGCTCAAGGCTTTTACCTGCTGGCAGGTCTTCTACTCCCTACCGGGGCTGGGGGAGGAAAAGGGGTCATTAGAAAATGCTCGAGGCTTGCTGCAGGTCTGTGTGCTGACGCTGAGGTTGGCACTGGTTGCACTTTTCAACAACGTCTTTAGTTGGGGAAAAATACAGACCTGACAATCTGGGAATGTTGGGGGAGTACCGGGCTCTCTGGCATATTGCTTTAGAAAACTGAATTTCCCCCTGAGTCAAAACTGCTCACCTCTCTGTATTTGTAGAATAGTCCTGCCATTTGTCTGGTTTGGAGCAGTCTTTCCTTTTAATTTTTTTAATCCTGAATGTTGAGGTTTTTGTTCACATTGAATGAATTACTTTGGAGCAAAGTGTCTTGATGAGTCCATGTTTTAAAGACGTTTCCAATTTACTTACTTGCAAAAACGGGTTGTTTTGTTCTGAGTTGGGATAATACTACCTAAAAACCCTCTGTGCTAATTCATTTCTTGCACAGATACCTAATATTGCACTCTGGAGCCAGAAAGCTTGTAATTATTAGTCTGAAAGCAATTTATTAGTTTGAAAGCAATTTATTCCACTCATTTTTGATCTAAAAAGTCTGGGTTGCAGGTCTCTGGGTGGATGAAAACTTTAAGGACAAATGATTCCCGTCCAGGAAGGGGTTCAGGACCGGGACTGCGAGGGCTGGCCCTGTTGCCCTGTGCTGAGCATCCACAGCATCCCGTGGTCCAGCGCCGGTCACTGAGGGGGATGCTGCAGCCGGGGGTTTCCATGGAAACGGGAAGATGCTGAGTCTGAGATGCAGTTTGGTCCCTGCCGATGTTGCAGGGGATGAGGCGGCAAAGCCGGAGCATCCCAGAGGGGCCGGGGGGACCTCTCGGTGCGGGCTGCCCCCGGCCCCGCTCAGGAAAGCAGCCCTGCGGGGGGCTTATGGGGGGTGTCGGGCGAAGGGTGCGGGTGACATCTTGTGGCGATGGCTCCTAGCCGGGGGCCGCGATGCGGCCGCAACAGCAGAGGCTGCTCGGCCGTTCCGGCTCAAATCCCGGAGCCTGCGGGGAGGAGAGCCCCCCCGGCCCCTCGGGCTGCAGCCTTGCCCTGAGGCTTCGCTGCTGGCTCCTTTCCGAAGCGCCCACACATGCCCGCGCAGCTCGGGCTCGGCCAGGGCGCGAGGATGAAGCTGATGGCGAGGCAGCCCCGGTACCCTGCAGGAGGCTAAAATCCTTTATCGAGGATGAAGCTGATGGCGAGGCAGCCCCTGTACCCTGCAGGAGGGTAAAATCCTTTATTTTTTTTTCCCTTTTGCCAATCAGTACCTGTGCCAGTGAGTGAAAATTTCAGCCATCCTAATAAGCACAGATGTGGCCAGGCTTTCCCGGGTTCGTGCCTCGATGGGGACAGGGGGTGCTCGGTTTAGTCCATCCTGATGCTCTGCGGCAAGACCTTGTCCTACCCAGTGGAGGGTCCGTAATCAAACATGAACTCACTGCCGTGAGATGCCATGGAAGCCAGAAATATCAAGGGGCTAGAAACCTTCAGAAAGAAGAGGGCTGTCTATCAGGGGATGTTAAACACCATGGTTTGGGGATGACTTGGGATGTCCCTTGACCACTGACTCCAGCTGAGGCAGGAGTAACTCCATGTGTATGTTGCTTCCTTGCCCGATGCTGGCTGGTGCGAGGATGCTGCTGCTGAGCCAGCTGGGTGTCTGGACTGGCCCCTTGTTGCTGGTTTTTATGGACTTAGTGTCTTTTGGGGATCTCTTTCAGTCCTAGATGTTGAGATATAATATTGGGGCAGAGCTCTGAAAATTCATCACACCCCAAACTGCAGCCAGTGCCTGTCCTTGTGCTCTGGCACGCGGAGGAGGACTAGCACCCTACTTTCTTGGGAGGTGGGGAGGGTTTAAAAGTGTCTGGCTCTTTAGGGCTCTGCTCTTGCTGCTTATTCTGTGGAAGGAAAGGTTAATCCCCAGGCAGGGGCGATGGTTGGGACTGTGCTACTGCTGAGCAGCTCGGGGATTTTCTCATTCCCCTTGAGCATCGTTTGTCCCCTGGCTCCCAGTACCCTCCTGCCACCATCCCAGTCCCCATGAGTGACGGGGACCTGCCTCCTCCAAGCTGCCATGCGAGCAGCCTTGACCTTTGCAGACGGCAATGCCCAGCGTGTGCCCGGCATGTCTGTGCCTCAAGCACCCAGCGCTGCAGAGCAGCTCCAGCAGCAAGCAAGGAATAAAGAGGTTCTGGGGGGTTTTAGTACCTGTAGGTCACTGGGGACCTACTCTTTGGCTCTGACATCCCTTCCCTGACATTAGCAGCATGAAGCAGGGTCCATCTCCTGCTCTACGTGTGTATTTTTGATGGTGTGAGGTCCCTGGTTTGAGTCCCCACGGCTCTTTTGGGGTAGGACCTTCTTGGTTTGTATGACTCTGAGTGCAAGCAGGACTTGGGGTGCAGCTGGGATTTTGTACATGATGAGGGGGCTGTAGGTACCACAATGCTGTCATTAATCGAGTGGGTTTTGTAGTGCTGTAGGGAAGGAGACATGGGGTGAGCCCCTATTTTAGGGGTTGTGGCTCTCCTCTCCCCCCATGGACCCATGTGGGGGGCAGGTACTTCCCAAAGTGACTTTTGAGAGCCCCTCTTTGGGCAGCTGAGTTGATGGAGGGTTAATGAGTCGAGAAGGCCTCCTGGATGGAAAGGTTTAACTCTACCCTGCCTCAGCCACCATTTTTCTGGTCGGGTGGGCAGAAGGCTTAAAATGCCACTTTGGCTGGCAGAAAGATGGGGGCCAGGGGAAGGGCGAAGGAAAAAAAGCTTTTACTTCCAAAAATAACTCTGGAACAAAACGAAGAGGTCGGAGGGCGAGCAGGGAAACGAAGAAGTACCTTCCCCAGGGGTCAGCACTGACATTTTCATCCTCCGAGTACCCGAGGAAGGAAAGCTCAGCTATATTAAAGACTGGCCCCCGCTGCCAAGGCTAAAACAAGTCATGGCACGGTGAGCGCAGGCACGTGTGAGAGCAGCTGGGTGACCGTGGCACAGAACATCTTACTGCCCTTCCTCCCCACCGGCTGTTTGTTTTTGAGCCTCCCCCAGCCCATCCGCTAACCGAATTTTTCTCCTCCGTGCTGTCAGAGCCAGGATGCGGCAGGGCATGGCATGGCCAAACAGGACAGTGGTGGCATCACGGTGTTGGCCAGGCCTGAAGTCGCGCCAGGGGAGGTTTAGATTGGACGTGATGAAAAATGTCTTTACTGAAAGAGTGGTTAAACATTGGAATAGGCTGCCCAGGGAAGTGGTGGAGTCACCATCCCTGGAAGTATTTAAAAGATGTGTAGATGAGGCGCTTAGGGACATGGTTTAGTGGGCATGGTGGTGTTGGGCTGACGGTTGGACTCAATCTTAGAGGTCTTTTCCAACCTTTATGATTCTATGATCTTACTGCCCTTCCTCCCCACCAGCTGTTTGTTTTTGAGCCTCCCCCAGCCCATCCGCTAACCGAATTTTTCTCCTCCGTGCTGTCAGAGCCAGGATGTGGCAGGGCATGGCATGGCCAAACAGGACGGTGGTGGCATCACGGTGTTGGCCATGTCTCTGCTGGTGGGAGCTCTCGTTGCCCGGGTCTCCAGTTTTTGCAGGATGATGCTGCGGCTGCTCCCCAACCCCAGGACCCGTTCATGGCTGTGGCAGGGTTGGCACAGGACAGGAGGGAGATCGAGGGGCTCCTCTGCTCCACTGGTCCCTTACCCATGCGTGTGCTGGTCCGTGCCCAGGCACAGGGCTGTCTGGCCTTGGAGATGAAGATGGGACAGGGTGGGATCACCAGAGGCTGGAAACATTTGTGGTGCTGCGCCAGGCTCTGCCCTCACCGGAGGGCAGATCAGCAGAGAGGGAGGAAGGATCGGGGTCTGCTGTGCATGAAGCCAAGCAGAGGCATGAGGACATCTGACATACCCTTAGCTGGGGACCAGTGTCCAGCTCCTGTTTACAGAGCAGGATTTGATTTGGACAGAGTGAGGTGCTGGGGCCACATCTCTGCTGGCCGTGGGGGAGCTCTGGCTGGAAGCGTTACAGGTGGTGGAAGGGGGAACTTGCTGCTCTGCTGGCTTCCCTCCCCACACACACACACACACTTGATTTAAACACCAGTGTCCCACCCTTACACTGAGCTCAGGGCTTCTTGAAGAAGCTGTTCCCTCCAGCTTGGCGCTGAGCTGGTCAGAGGCAGCGGCTGTGCCAGCAATCCCTGAGCCATGAGACCCAGGAGCTGGCACAGCCCTCGAGCACCAGGACATGGGGAAATCCTGTACCAAAGTGGAAAAAAATCAGAGTAACGCCCCAAAGGGTGTCTCCTGGCCGAGAGCAGGCCATCCTGCGGCATCACTGTGGCCACACTGCCCAGGGCAAGGCGAGCACAGGGGCTGTCCTTGCTCCCCACCCTGGCACCCATCCCTGCCCCATGCGAGGGGCTTGCCTGTGGGTCCCAGCACCTGATGCTGCAAAAGCCACCTCCCGTGCACGGGGCCCTCCCCAATAAAAAGGGATTTACAGAAGAAGAAGATGCAGAGGGTATTTCCCGGAGCAATTGTTGGGTGGGCATTTTATCGCCGGCGGTGGCCGGTGTGCCAGGAAATACTGTTATTTCTTCCCTTCCTGAAGCTGGGAGATGATAAACACTGGGGTCTGCCTCCATTCAGCTGTGATCCATCAAGGCGGGGGGGGACTCGCACCAGCGAGTGGGTGAAGGGAGGTCAGTGATTGTGTAAACAGGCACTTTAGAGTTCACTCCGAGCTGGTATTACTGTAATTCATTAGAGGTGTCAGCCCTCTTTGTAGTTCCTCGCTTGGAGAGCCCCTTGCCTGGCAACTTCTAACATCCAGCCTTGCCACCAGAAAAATAAACTGCACGAGTTGCCTTTGCAGGAGACAAAGTTGCAGTTGCAGCATCGCCCTGCAAAAATAAGTGAGATTTAGCATCTCTGCAAGTTTTCAGGCCAGGCTCTGTTGGGCTAACAAAGGCTCCGCCTCCGCTGGGGCACCTGGTGTTGAAGAAGCCCTGTTTGCTCCTGCCAAACTGATGCTAAGTGAGATGCAACGTGGTGCCCAACCGCACTGGTCTGGCAGAGCCCACCCGCTGCAGAAATTACAGAATTTGCTTAGGAAAAAAGCGTGAGGGCACTGAATGTGCTGCGCTTTCCTGCAGCCAGGATGCGGATTTGCTTTGGGGGGACCCCTAACCCCCTCTAGGCAGGAGGTTGGGGAGCACAGGAGCCTGCCGCCTCTCCCTGCACGCTGGGACCCACGGGCTGATACACCTGCGCGGAGCATCCTTTCCAGCTCGGATCAAACCGCTTGCACCAAACCCCCACCGAGCAGATATCTCCATTCTGCCCAGGGTGGCGTGGGGTTCAGGAAGCCTGCGCTCTCCTCTGCAGCCCACCTGGCTGCTGCGCTCGGTGTAAAGCTCGGTACCTCTCGTCAGCATCCAGGGACGGAGCGGGGCTCCACAGGGAGCCAGCCAAGCCCGTGTGCCAGAGGAGGAGGAGGGCTGCAGCGCTCTCCCTCATCAGAACAGCTTGTTCCCGTCCCCTTGTTGGCTTGCTCTGCTGCAACACTTCACCCAACTTAAAAAGGCACTAAAATTCCCCCTCCCAGCGGCGGGGAAGCCCGGCGCGGTATATAAACTGCTGGAGGTGTCTGGTGAGCGGTTCATGCGGTGGCTTACGGGGCTGTAAACAGCGGGGAGGGCGAAGTGCTGCAGAGGGCAGCCCTGAGGCTGCAGCAGCTCGGATGGGCACTCTGGCACGGTGGTGGTGATGCTGATGAAGACCAAGCTGCAGGGAAAGGAGGGAGCCATGCGGTGTTTTGCTCTGCCCAGAGGGTAATTAACGCCTCCCAGGCAGGGTGAAACTGCTCCTTCCAACCAAAATATCCCCGCAGGTGTGCTCAGTGAAGCAGAGGAAGGGACCTCACAGATGAAGGTGTTGGATGGCCGCTTCTGCGACGGCTTCTGCACGTTGCCGTACGTGGGAGATGCAGCGCGCTCTCTTAAGAAGAGTTACGGCTTCAGCTGCCTGTTGGCAGGAGATGAGCTGAAGATTGTGGGTCCACTGCGGGGAGGGCTGTGCCTCGCTGCGCTCTCCAGCTTGGTGGGGCTGCTCGGGGCGACCCTGTGTGGGACCACAGCATCCTGGAGAAGTTGAAGGTCGCCTCCCGGTGCAGGGGGCACCGTCCCCAGTGATGTGATAGCAACAGGCAAATAAATGCAGAGAATTCAAATCTGCTTTCAGATCTGGGGGCGTGGTGAACCCCTCTAAGGAACTGGATTAGTTCATCACCAGCCTGTAGATGACATGAAAGCCGGGTTTTCTGGCTTTCTCAGCATCAAAGGCTTGGGACCAACTTTTCTGCTTGTAAGGAACGGTTGAGATGCGCACGACGTGAGCGGTTGGGGTGGTACAAAAGGTGTAAACGGGAGTGAAATCCCTGGCAAAAATGGGAGATTTTGCATCTCTGCAAAGCCCGACAGGTCTGAAGCTGCAGCAGAGGAGCTGGTGTGGGGAGACAAGCTACTGGCCTTAAGCATGCAATGCCACCTAAATGTTTTTATATTCAGTGTGAAACTCTTCTCATAGGATTCCCATGTTTCTCTTTTATTTAATGCTTCAGATTTGCATGTTTTCAGGCCAGGCCGTGTTGCACTAACAAAAGCTCCTCCTCCGCTGGGGCACCTGCTGTTGAAGTCCTATTTGCTCCCACCAAACCGATGCTGAGTGAGACGCAACGTGGTGCCTGACCACGCCGGTTGGGCAGAGCCCACCCACTGCCGAAATTAGAGAATTTGCTTCGAAAAAAGCGTGAGGGCACTGAATGCACCTTGGGTTTTGTGAGGACGCTTGGCTCTGCCACAAGCCTATCGAGAAGCCAGTGGTTCGGTGCGTCTCGCCCAGGCTGCTCGAGTGAGGCTGACTCCCTAGGGAAGGGACGTGCGCTTCGGATGGGGTGGGAGGAAGAAACGACCCTGGGATGCAGTGGAGCTGACATCACTCGTGGTCTTTGCATCAAGCTCTGATGCTCTGCTCGGTGAGGAGCGTGAGCGGTGGGGCCGGGGCAGCCTGCGGCACAGCACCTTGTTTGGCCTTTAATGCTGCAAACAAACGACTGTTAACCCAGGCGACAATCTCCATTTCTCCCTTCCTTATCTGCCTCCTCAATGCCGCAGCCTAATCTAATCCCATCTCTCCACTTGCTGAACTTATTACTGCAGTATTGGAGTGCCGCGTTCCCAAATAAACCCAACCTCTCCCGCCCTTTTTCCACTTGCTGAACTTATAGTATCAGTATCGGAGTGCCACGTTCCCAAATAAACCCAACCTCTCTGTGGGGGGGGGGGGGTGCTGGTGGGGAAAACTCCTCTGTGATAGACCCGCTTCTGATGCCTTCGCGCTGGATCGAGAAAACAAGTGTCGGCTCCCAGCTCTGTAGTCGCTAATAAACCATCTGGCATTGCTTATTTTAATTGCATTGTGCTCCGATGGAGGGTCGGCGAGGAGAGAGGGTGCCCTACATTCTTGCATGCAGCATTTGGTCGGGGATAATTGTGCTGTGCGAGCGGCAGGATCCCAGTGCCGGGGCCTTTGATTCCTGGCCAAGGGAGGCAGGTGCTTTCAATATTCGCCCTGCTAAGCCTCTCTGATAGGGAAAAGTGTTTGCAAGATGCATATGGTGGAGGAGAGGCCGAGGAGGGAGTTCAGCCTGGGTAGGCAGCAAGTCCTTGGTCCGGGCTGCCCCACGGCCTCGTGCCGCAGCTGTCCCTCGTTGCGTCTTGCCCTTCCCGTGCTGCCTGTCGATGTGTTCGCTGTGTGCGGCTCTCCCGAGGTGTCGGCAGTGGCCTGTCACCCCACGCTGCCTCGGAGCAGCTCGAGTGGTGCTTG
Organism: Aptenodytes forsteri; assembly: GCF_000699145.1. Classification (NCBI taxonomy): domain Eukaryota; kingdom Metazoa; phylum Chordata; class Aves; order Sphenisciformes; family Spheniscidae; genus Aptenodytes; species Aptenodytes forsteri. Next base: position 95,494 of record NW_008794745.1, on the reverse strand, counting down.
ATGCTTTCCCCTCCCTTCCCATAGCCGCCTGCCCCCTTGCTGCTGCCTCTCTGCTCTCCTAAATCCTCCTTCCATCCGTGCCCAGATGCTGGCTCCGGTTTGCCCGTTCGGGATGGGACAGGGCAGCTGCATCCCTGTGCCGAGGGCTGTTTCTGCAGCTCGGGAAGCCTCCGGCCACCTCCATGACCCACACAAAAGTGAGCATCTTGGCGTGGTCCTTGGGTTGTTCCTAGTGCTGGAGCGAAAATAGGCCGGGCATGGCACGGGGAGGCTGCGGTTGCATCCCTGGCTGTGTCACCAGGCTTTCCCCTCCCTGTGCCTCAGTTTCCCTTTCTGCTCTTTGGTTTTCATGCTCAGCTTCCGAGTGCTGAGATGCAGGACTCTGCGCAGGCATGGCTGTAGAAGGAGGCTGCGGGTCTTTGGTTTGTTACCAGGTGGGAAAAAAGCACTTTGCGGCCTCTGGGATATTTTGGTAGGTAAATCTTTGGGCTGGGACTTGTATGACGTGACTATGTCTGTGGGGACGTGGCAATGCTGATCAGGCCCTCCCCCCTGCCTTACTTCCCCTTACTGGGATCTCATTTTTCTTGCAAACCTTTCCCAGGGGTCTTCAGCTTCACTCGCTCCCCGGGGACACCCAGCACCCCCCAGCCCTGCATCACGCCGGCACCAGCAGGGAGAATAAAGCGGGGTCTGGCACAGGGTATTGCACGGGGCGCAGCACCCCCTTGTCCCATCAGCGCAGAACCGGGGCTGGGCTCCCCTCTCCCTGGCTGCTGCCCATCCTGGTCCGGAGTGGGACATCTCAGACGTCCCTGCTTGCCACTGCAGCCCCTCCACTTGCCCATGGCTTGCTGCAGGGATGGTCAGCAGCATCACGGCACAGAGCATCACCGCTCTGGGAGTAAGCTGGGAGCATAACCCTTGAGCTGCCGGTCTGTTCCCGCTGCTCTTTGCCTCCTAAGTCCCCCCTGCCCCTTCCTCTGTGCTGGCCCCGTCAACTCTTAAGCCCGAAGCCTTCCATCCACGCAAAATTGGCTCGTCCCTGCCAGATCCCCTCCCAGCCTGGCGAATGAGCAGACATTTTCATGTTCTCATTTTCCCAGGGTTTGCTGATAAATCCTGTCTCCATAACCCCGGCCTTGATTGACTCATTATCAGGCAACGCGCAGCGAGGAAGCGACCTGTGACCCTGCCTGGGGAGACGGGGTGACCCCGCAAGAATAACCCTTATCGGCCCTTTTTAAAAGCTTCCCTTTTTAACATGACAGAGGAGCCCTGGCCAAGCCAAGCAATACCTAAATAGTGATGGGGTGGAGGAAGGTGTGTGTGTGTGTGTGGGGGTGAGGACAAGGGGGCACAGGAAGCAACGGGCACATGAGGTGGGATTATTTCTGCTGGCAGAGTGTGAGGGTGTTTGCTGAGGTTGGGAAGAGCCCCTTTTTAAAAGCTTCCCTTTTTAACATGACAGAGGAGCCCTGGCCAAGCCAAGCAATACCTAAATAGTGATGGGGTGGAGGAAGGTGTGTGTGTGTGTGTGGGGGTGAGGACAAGGGGGCACAGGAAGCAACGGGCACATGAGGTGGGATTATTTCTGCTGGCAGAGTGTGAGGGTGTTTGCTGAGGTTGGGAAGAGCCCCTGCCTGGGTGAAAACAGACCCGGTTCCCGGTTCCCATCGGAAGAGCCGAAGCATCGTGGTGGAGCGGGGCTGGCTGCGGCTCGGAGGGGCTGAGCTCGCCCTCACCCAACGCCTTGCCTGAGTCCACCTGCTCTGCGCAGATGGGCTTCCCGGCTTCCCACCGGGGTTATCGGGAGAAAGCCCACCGGGAGATAAGAGCGTCCGTGGGGGAAGGTGACATCGGACAGGCTCGGCTTTGGGGCCAAGCCCACAAATCAGGCTGTCCCGCACGCTGCCTCCCATGTGCCTGGGATGGAGGGGAGGCTGTGAGCCGCGTCCTTGCTGTCCCCAAACCCCGGGTATCTCTCAGGAGGGGGCTAATTTGTCTTCCCTTTTCCTCCCAGCTGTTTTTATAGCAAGCGACCTTTCAACCCTCGCCTCATCTTTACAGAGGCGATAAAAGTGTTAGGGCATCGCTGACTCACTTTCCCTTCGGCATCCCCTCCAAGGGGGAGGTGCAGGACCTGCAGGGTTTGGTGCGTGCCGGGTTGGCGGGGATGCTGGCAGGGGCAGGCAGGGTTACTCAGCATGCGGGAGCAGGGATGAAGCCACGGAGGGCAAAAGAAGAGGTGGAAATCCCATTGCTTGCCTTGTTGTAGAGGGGATAACGCCTTGCTTGGGACAGAGCCCCGTGGGGCAGACGGGAGCGACCCTCCTGCCCCTCACCCTGCGTCAGGGCACAGATCGCTCCCTTCGATGGGCCGAGGGCTGGCTTGCTAGTGTGGGTCGCTGATCCGACCCCCCAGCTCCCCGGCAGGGATTAGCGGGGATGGGTTTTTGCCAAGTCCCGGCTGTCACTGTGTTCCCACCTTTGATCAGGAGTCGGCATTCCTGAAGTGCTCCATCTCCCACATGTTGCGCTGATCAAAGGCAGCTGTTGCCTGGACCCTCCCCTGAGTCCATTTACACCACCACCACCCCCCAAAAAAAATACAGAAATACAAAGGCAACTGAAGGAGGTGGAAGGGGTGATGGATGGAGGAGAGACCGGGCAAGGGGCAGCAGCAGGCAAAATCCCTCTCCCTGGTCTCCTCGCAGAGGGTCCCATACACAGCCATCAGGAAGGCTGGTGGGGAGTCTGTTGTGGGTCTAAAGAGAGATGCTGAAGGCTGGCTCGGGGCACCCTGGGAAGGAGTTGGACCTTATCTCTCGTCTGGAGGAAACGGTGTCGTTGGTGGGTGACAGCAATTGCCTGGGCCAGATGCAGCTGCGGCAGAGCACAGCCAACATCTCCCATGGCTTTAGGTGGGGTCAGGGGGGAGACTGGGTGAACCTTTCTTTTAAGCCCACTCTGATCTCAGCAGTTTGTGTGTGCTCAATGCCAAGGTCCACGCGGTCCCCTCTGGAGGACCGTGGACGGCTCTGCTAGGGAGAGATGTTGCTGGAGACATGTGGGCTAGTGATGATGTTCCTCACCAGCCCATGGGCAGAGCAATGCCATGAGGGGTTTGACCTCACGGACCATCTCCTCCGGCTCTGCCAGCCACCAGCATTGGCTGCTTCAAAGGGAGAGGAAGGAGGTCTGAGACCTGCTCTGGTGGTGGCTCCTCTCCAGGGCAAGTGTGGTCCCGTTAATTGTGTTTTGGCAGATGATTTATCGTTCGTACACGTGATTTACCTCTGTTCTCCCGCTCCTGTAATGCAAAGGACTTGGACTATCTGGGTTTCCAAGTCCTTTCTGAATCCTTCTCCACAGCAAGCCTAGATGGCATCAGCAGCTCGTTTGTGCTCGGAGACATGATGGGGAAAATCTCTCCTGCCCTTCCTCATCCTCACACCCATCTGCTTGTTACTCAGCATCACAGTTTAGCTTTCAGGCTTTGAAAAGACACAATCTCCACCCCAAAACTGCAGATACAAAGAGGGCAGAGAGCAGGAGCACGGGACACGCTTGCAGACGTTTCCTTAGTTGAGGTGGCAGGTTCAGGTGAGGGTTTATCTGGTTGAAAGCCAAATTCTGCTGCCCACAGTAACACTGCAGCAATCGCATCCCCCAGGCAAGGATGAAAGCATCCTCTCCCTCTAGCAGAGGGTCCGGCAGACCAGGCTGGGCAGAGTCCCAGCTGCCCAGGTGTGAAGCCCTTCAGAAGGGCAGTTTGTCCTCCTGCTCCTCCCTTGGCCCCATCTTGTTGTGCAGCACACGGTGGGGGGGCAGGGGTGTCGGGCACTGCCTCTCCAAGCACCAGCTATGTCATTAAAGGCAGCCTTTTATTTCCTTTCTCCAGGACCGGGCAGGACAATTTGCTCGTACGAGGAGGGTCCAGCCATCTCTGCTCCCAAAAGCTAACGTCTCCAGCAGCAAAACCGAGGAGGTTTGGGCAGCATTTCCAATGGTGCTGTTAATACAACGTTACCCACGTAAGCAGAGTGCCTTGGTGGGGTGCCAGCACACCAAAACCGGGCGGTGAGTGGTGCTGGGTCACATTCATCCCTGTCCTCGCTGGTATCTGTGGGTTAATTTAATCAGCTGAAGAAGGTCCTCAGCCAGGTTACAGTCCTCTGTGGTAATCCCCCGAGGCTGAATTTTGCTCGTTATCCACATCTAAAAGAAAGGGGAGGGACTCAAGGTCTGAGTGTCAAGGAAACTAAGCAGTTCTAGTGCTTACTGCCGTCGAGGGGTGTGGGTATGCTCAGAACCCCCCTACAACTCCCAAACCTGCTCGGCAGCAGCATCCCGCAAGCACTAGAACAGCTGCCTGGCAAGGCTGCACGGGGGATGCTGTCCCAGCAAGGGTGACCCTGGCTCAAATGGATCTTACCTTCCCTGTTCACCTTCACCAACGTCCAGCGGTGGCTGAGGCGCTCCCGATCAGACAGGCATGAAGGGCTCCTTGGGGCTGTGCTCGTCCTTCTCGGGCAGGGCTGGCAGCGCCTGCCTCCAGCCCGGGGCAGTCGAGGGCAGGCTGGCTTGTCACCACAGCAGCCGTCCCGGCTCAGGGTCACAGCTCTGCCTGCCCGGGATGGCAGGAGTGACAGGCTGTGCTGTGGCACCTGGGGAAACTGGGGAGAAACCTCTGGTGCCCCTTTGGACACCGTGGGGGCTATAGACCAAGAGAAGCATCTCTCCAAAGACCGCAGTAGACTCTGCATCTGACCTCTCTCTTATCGTACCTAGGGATAGACGGGCTCCGCGGCAGCTTCTTTCTTTCTCTCTTTCTCAATAGCACTTCACCCCCGGTGCGTTTACCTCCTGGAGCACCATGTCGGGAACCCTTTGCCCCTCCACCCACACCTGCCTCTCCCCACTGGGAGATGCCCCCGACACTGTGGTCCCTTGCCCTAACCCTGCTTTCCAAAGTTCAGCTGCTCGGCTGCAGGCAGCCCATAATACCATTTTACGGCAAGGTGACACCTGCTCTTTGGCACTGTGCAACCCCCTGCCCGGCCGGCCGACGAGCCGGCCGCCTAATGCATTGTGACAGGTCGACTGGATGGAGCTCGCGGAGGGACCTCGTCTTCCCCCTCCTGTCGGCAGTGGGGTTGACAGAGCGATGGGTCCCCCTCTGCCGAGCGCGGGGGGCGGGATTTGGAGGAGTGAGGCCGAAGGGACGGTCATCACCCGCACCCCACCACCGGCCCGTTGGACACCCCAACACGGAGCTAACTGGGGGGGACAGGAGGGCAAGCCTGGTGCTCTTTCCGGACAGCACCCCGGCTGTGGGTTGGTGTGTCACCTTTGCCAGGCACGTCACCTCCCAGTTACCCTCTGCCTCTCGTTGCTATAAGCCAGTTTAAGAAAGAAAACTTGGGCAGAGTTGCTTTTTCTTTCATTTCCCCGCCCAGCTCCCAGCACGGCCACCCACATCCATCCCATCCACTGCTGGGGACCCCTCGCCGGGAGCAGGTCCGGCACTACTGCGGGGACAGTCTGTGGCATGGGGACAGGAGTATCTCACACCGGCATCGTCAAAGACAACAGTTTCCTCGGGGAAACAGACAAAAACCAATTTATTCGGTCTCTTCCCCAGTCCCCGCTTTGGAACACGGGCTGTGTGACCTGCACGCGGTGAGCCATCCAAGCTGGCCGTACAGTACCCGGCTGTGACCCTACCCGCGCTGTGTGCCAGCAGCAGAAGGGTCAAGGATGGTCTTCAGGACAGATGTTCAAGCACTGGGAGCTGCTTTCCAAAACCTCCTTTGAGCCTCCTCAAGACAGGGCCTCGGTTTCCCTCTTGTCTGCTCGGGGCTGGGATCTCTGATCAGAAACGAGCCTGCCTTGGGGAAGGACCTTCCACGGCACGGCAGAACCACCCGCTGAAGGAGCAACTCTCTTATCTCTCCGATACCCCCAAAATCTCCGGTTTTCCAGAAAAAGGACGTTGTTCCAACTCTCACATTTGTAAACTTAAAAACTTGAGCCACCCCGGGGAGCAGAAACCACAAAGGAAATAAAATCTAAAGTCAGTATTTGTAAAGCTTGTGCTTCTGTATTGAATCTTTGCATCTGGGGAGGGCTAAAATACATTGTTTTCAAAGAAGCGAGGTTAGCAAAGCTGAGCATCTCCATGGACTTTGCAAAACCCACGTCCCCGCATGAACACTGAGGCTTCTTTGCTGGGATCAAGAGTCAGTTTGGGTATCTGGCCAAAGTATGGGGTATTAGGCTTAATAGAGCCTGGCTCAGTTAAGCACCTCTTTCCCAAGCATCGGTGGAGAACTGGCTCTTTCTGGTCCCAAGCACCCTCAGAGGACACAGCCTCAGCAGCCGAGTGCTGGGGCCGAGCTCTCACCTGGGGAAAATCAACCCCAATTGCAGAGGAGGCTAGTAGGAGGGAAACTGCGGCCCCAGGTGAAGCTGTGGCTGGAGGTGAGGGTCCACGGAGAGCAGAATGGCTGGTTATGGCCAGGGTACATCTCTGTCCCTGCTGTCCCGGCAGCGCCCGGTTAGGAGGCAGGAACAGGCAAGGACAGCGCTGCCTGGCCGCTGTGGGCAGGAGCTGGGCACTGCTGCCGGCGGTGAGCAGTGGGTGAGGAGGAGGTGGGGAGGAAGAGAGGGGGGCAAGTGTCTTGGAGAGGACGGGAGTGACAAGGGCAAGGTCTGGAAGTGTTAGTGATGGTGCGAGTGTGGCCCTGTCAGTGCCAGCCTTCATCCCGAGTGACGGGCCTGACAGCCCGGCCAAGGACGAGGCAGGAGCAGAGGGCAAGGGGGGGAGGGAACTAGGTCCCCGGTACCGTGACACCTCACCGAGACCCCTTTGAAGGGCCAGGTGAACGGGAGCAGGAGCATCTCATCCTGGGAACCCCCAGCCGGGGCTGTGGAGTGAGAGGGGTTTGTGCTGTGCATTTTCCCTTTGAGCAGGGCACCAGATGGCAGTCCCGGCAGCATCCTGCCGTCTCCCGTGCACTGAGCCTGGCTGTTGCCCCAGCTCTCCTTCCCTCAAAAACACAAGCGTTTCCCTTGTCTGCTCACCTGGGGGAGAGCGTGGGCTCAAGCTGGGCTCTCCCGTTACTAAGCCTGCATCCCAGTCCCACCAGGACGCTGGGATGTAGCAGCAGTGCGGCTGGGGTGAGGACTGACTCTCCAAAATAGCTTGCTGCCGTGTGCTCCCTGCTGCTTTGAGCCTTCAGGGGTGGGCACGGCCAGCTGGATCCGCCTCGAAGGGGCATTAGGAGATGGTGCCCCTGCCCACGCTGTTTGTGGGGTGGAAGACAGGCCTCTGTGCCAGGGTGGCTTGGGCTGGGCAGAGGCAGCCTCCATCCCTGGGGTAAATCAGGTGCGGAGCCAAACCGGGGTGAAAAGCTAGTGAGGGCTGTGCTGAAGCGGAGAGCTGTCCTGAGCATCTTCCTCTGGGAATAAAGCTGTAAAGCCAGATTTCAGGCCCAGACCGCTGCCCCTCACGTAAGACAGGCAGAGCTGGGCTGAAGGGCGGTGAGCAAGAGGGGGTGTTTAAAGGAGAACAGCCTTGCTTCCCCGAAACACGCTCTCCCTCCAGCAGCGGACGTTCAGGGCAGGAGAGGACCCTCGGTGTTTAATAACCCTCAAGGGATTTTTTTCCTCCGTGGCTTTCGGCCTCCTTTGCCCGCGGGAGCTTCCGCAACCACAACACCCGCGGGCCGCGTGGTTCAG
>NW_008794745.1:80220-86403 GCF_000699145.1 Aptenodytes forsteri | reverse complement strand
GGGAGTGCCCCAGGAGAGGTTGGAGAGATGCCCTGGGCGGGAGGAGGCAGCGTGTGGGGCACGGGCTGGGGAGGTGCCCCGGGGGAGGGGAGCTGGCAGCCCTCCGGGGAGGGGGAGTGGAGCTTGTTGTGGCCACAGCCCTCCCCTCGTTCTCCAGGAGCTGGGTGCAGGTGCGCACTGTGCTGCTCTGCCGCCGTCCGGGTCCCCCGTGAGGGGTGTCACCATGCCTGTGGTTGAACTGGGGCCTTGATCGTGGCAGGTCAGCGCTGCAGGGCCCTGGGCTCCCCGAGAGCTGGACGTGCCCTTCAGCTGTGGGGGGATTGCGGACAGAGATCTGTACGCGTAGTGGATTCATGGAGGAAGTCAAGCCGTTTGGTAGCTGATGTGTGGGGTTTTTTATCAGTTGCCACAATACCGTGTGGTTCCTGCAGCACTTCAGAAGCCCTCTGATAGCAAATGTTTTGCTTTGGACGCACAGCATCTCTCGTTGCATTGCTGATTTGCCTTCCTGTTGTCCTTCCTCATTTCCCAGATGAAGGAAGATCGCTTTCGGAAGCTGTTTGCCGCCTTTGGCTCGCTGACCGATTGTTGCCTGAAGTTTACCAAGGATGGCAAGTTCCGGAAATTTGGCTTCATTGGCTACAAGTCTGAAGATGAAGCTCAAGCGGCACTGAACCATTTCAACAGAAGTTTCATAGACACCTCCAGAGTCACGGTGAGTTGATCTTTAAAAATATCTTCTTCTGATTCTTGAGGAAGTTTTGTCATTGGAGATTTCATTAGTCTTAGGGGTGAACAGCCAGGGGCCGAGAAAGCCTAGAGATTGAGTCCTCTGCAGCGAAACATCAAAGCCTGATGCCGGGCGCCATTGCTGGAGGCTCAAGCAGGTACTTGATTCAGACGGGCTGTGTTCGTGCACTGGCAGTGACTTCAGTGCCGGTTGGAACAACAGTGTCGGGTTTTGAGCTGTCATAATCTGAACTTTTGAACTTGAGGTCATTTTTCATTTGAAGTCATTCATCTTGCTGTTCTGGACAGAGGATGATTCATGACAAACAGGGCGACTTATTTGACTGTGCTTAAATGAGCGCAACAAACTGTTGCCCATGTTGAGTGAACGTGTAGCCCTGTGTTTTTAAAATGAACGTCTGTGTGACGTTGCCTGTTCTTCTGCACACCCCCCTCCATCCCGTCAGGGTTATCAGAAGGGTTCCTGAGTGAGGCTTATCCAGCGCTTACAGAACCAGACTGTTGAACATATGTTTAATTAAAGATCTGATTCTTTTCAGGTTGAGTTATGCAAGTCTTTTGGTGACCCTTCAAAACCCAAAGCGTGGAGTAAGCACTCTCAGAAGGCCCCTGCCTCAGAAAAGCAGACCGAGAAACCTGTGACAAGTGCAGCTCCTCCAGGTGCAAAGAAAGTGAGTCTTGCTTGTTTCCTTGAGGCTCTGCTGTATGTCAGTGACTTGGCAGAGAGAAGGGTAGCCTGGTGTGTGGAGAAGGGGACAGAGTAGCTGGGACAACAGATGTTGGAGTCCTGCTTCTGGTATTTTCTGCCTTAGGGTCTACTAGGTTACCTGAGAAATGATCTTGGCTGTGCTTCTAATAAGCCTTTCTAAAAATGGTTTCTTTTCCTAGGATAAAAAGAAGAAAGATCCAACGGAAAACTTAAAGGAGGTGAGTTGAGGTTGAACTGCAATCCCTACGTTCTTGCTAGCTTGTATTAAGAGCAAGGCTGAATAACCTTTCTGTACTGCTTCCAGTGCTGTTAATTCAGGCAAGGAGTATGATTTAGCCGGCTCTGTGACAGTCCAATTTTACTGTAACAAACCATGATTTTAACAATCCCAACACTGGGGAGCAATTTTTTATTTGTCGGCTACTCCTACGTCAGCACTGCATCCAGGACAGCCCTGTTTCAACGATTCTGGTTTTTACCATATACGAGTTTTGTCACGTTTAACTTGTACATTTTTTTTCTCTTTTTAATGTTTTGTTTTCTTCTTTGAAGTGAACATCACTTTCTAAACACCAATTACGAAGAAAGAAAGAGTAGGACTGAGAGATCTTGAAAAGACTAGTCGCTTTAAGTGCTCACCTTGTGAGTGTAAAGTGGACTCCCCCTTAGGGATTTTTTTTGCATTGCTGGAAATGAGATGATATCTTTGAATTAAAACTTACTGCTAGCTCTCCTGTGTCTGCCTTCACAGCTTGTCTGCTTGGTTTCTTTTTCAACAGCTGGAAGAAGATAAGACATTCCAGGAGTTCTTGGTGGTTCACCAGAAACGGTCTCAGGTGGCCACTTGGGCTAATGACACTTTGGCAGAGGAGCCCAAGAAGGGAAAATCAAATCCGGCAGCTGATTATCTCAACTTTGATTCAGATGAGCGTGAGGAGCTGAGTGAGGAGGAGGAGGAGGATGGGAATGAACCCTCTGAAAATGAGGAGGAAACTACAGGTACCGAAAAGAGCTATCACCCTTTGCTTGTCTTTGTCTCAGTGAATGGGAGAGCAGGTGCGCTGATAGGACCCAACTCGGAGTCCTGCCTCCAAATGGAGACGCTGTAATCAGGAAGGTGGTTTCTCAAGCATGAGACTCATTCTGTGCACTGTGGGTGTATGGACATTTTCCCAAATTTGGGGAAATGTGGGAAATGCAGCTTCTGGTATTAAGGCGATGGCATTTGTGCTTTCCATGGGCCCTTGAGTCAATGCCTAGGAAAGGGTAACAGGGCAAACATCTGCGTCTCTCCCTTAAGTGCTCTCCTAGCCAGCAGCCACTTTCATCTCCAGGATTTCCAGAGCTGGGTGTGGTTTCTGTTTATTTAGTAACCTGTAGCTGATGTCTGTGAACTTGTCTGGTCTGCCTTTGATGCGTATTTCTGGAAATGTTGGTGTGTCCTTGGGCCCTGTCAGGGTTGATGGGAACGGACGGAGTTCAGTATCTTGGATCCTGAAAGGAAAACTGTATCTAGTGGAGTAGTGGGATAACTTAGAAGACTGAGAAATCTGGGCTCTAGTCTGGTGGCTGTCGTCTTAGTCTCCAGTGTCCCTGCACCAGCGATGAACGTGGTTTTGGAGCCTTTCTCCCTCCTTGTATGGTATTTCCTTATGCTGTTCTTTTGGAGTGAATGGCATTTCCCTGCTGTTTCTCACCTCTCTTTGGGTAACTAAAATGATCAGTTGATCTTTGGTGGGGAGGAGTGTTTTGGAGAAACAGCTTCCTCTGCCCTTTACCGTGCAAAACTAAACTGGACAATTGAAGACTTTCTCTGGGGTTGGTCTGAAGCATTTAGTTAAAATTGAGACAAAATACTCTGCCATGGAGTTCCTCAAGCTCCTTTCTAATTTGTTTTATACACAAACTGTTGCTTTGAAAAAATAGTCATCCAGACACGTCGGTCTGGAATTGCTGAGGTAAAATTGCTCTGCTATTCTCAAGCCTTTCCTCCCTGTGAAAAGGGTAGAGGAGAGGAAGGTGGTTCTTGTGATTGTGTCTGTTCTCAGCTTTCACCCGGCTGGGGAGAGAGCAGCAGCATCGCTGTGCAAAACTTCTCTGGTCTCTCCTCTCTGACAGCAAAGAAAGGAGAGAAGGCAGCTACCAGCAAAGACCTCTCGGATATGGATTACCTGAAATCTAAAGTGGTGAAGGATTCTTCCTCCTCATCCAGTACAGAGGAAGAAACAGATAGTGAGGAGGTGGAAGAGGAAAGTGAGAGTGAGGAGGATTCGGGCATTGCAGAAACCATTGGCACCCCCACAGATAAAAGGGGGAAGCCAAAAGCCCAACAAACACAGCAAGAGACACCAGCGGAGAAGAAGAAAAAAGGATCCACACTAGAGGTATAGCTGAATTAGACTTTTGTCTCATCTAAAGCAGGAGCTTTATGGCATAGTATGTGTCTGTCAGTCACTCCAGGGATGAGCTGAAAGCTTAAAGTCTGCGGGACCCTTAGATACCAGCTTTCTTGGCTCACTAGGCAGGAGCCATTAAAAAAGTTTGCTGGATCTCCTCTTAGTGCTGATTGAATTCCTGAAGACAGGGCTTCCAAACAGGTGCTGCTAGTGCCCTTTTCGGAGGCTTTTCTGTTTTTCCTGTATCCATGTGTGTCTGCAGGAAACGCTGTTCTGCAGAACTCAGTTTTTAGTGACTGGTTTGACTATCCCAGCCAAACCTTGCACCCCCATCTGGCACCTCCTGCCCAGGCTGATGCAGTTGCGAGAATCTCTTGATATTCTCTCCCACTCTTCAGCCTCCTGTTTGCTGGGCAAGACCAGCTTGTTGTGCTGTGACTTTTGTTGTTTTTCACTCAGCTTCTCTTCTTTTTTTTTTTTTTTTTTTTTTTTTTCCTTCCCCCCCATCCTTCTGTCCAGAACCAAGGCAGCTCAGCAGAAGCCAGCACACCGTACACAGTGAAACTTCGTGGTGCCCCCTTGAACATCACTGAGGCAAGCTTTGTGACCGAGCTGGGAATGGAGGCTCAAGGGTGTTCTCAATGTGTAACTTGGCGCGACCTTTGCAGAGGCTTCTATCTTCACTTATGGAGCCGTTTTGAGGGTTGTATGGGTGATCGGGGAAACTGTTGAACTGGCTTTGTGCAGAGATGTTGTATGTTGCACGTGGTGGTTTTTATAGTGTATATAAAAAACCTGAGTCTGAAACCTGCTGCTTCCTGTATCTGAGAAGCTATTTAAACAATTATAATTCTCCTTGCAGCAAAAGATTCGTGAATTCTTCTTTCCTCTGAAGCCAGTGGCAATCCGGATAGGAAAAAACGCCCAGGGAAAAAATACAGGTAATGTCTGTATGTGGAAGGGGGGTTGGCTCTGTGAGCTAGAGGACCTCGCAATCGCACTTCTGCCCTTTTCATCTGCAATTCCAAATCGCTGGCTCGTGTCCCGATTCGTACAGACCTTTCTATGACTTTGCAGCTCACCTGCCCTAGTTGCTGTCCATAGGATGCCGTGGGCAGAGCAATGTTGGCTGTGCTCCCTTAGGAGTAGCAGCAGGAGCCTTTTCTTTGATCTGCCTCCGGAACGTTCCTAAACATCCCAAACCATGCCAAGGAAAGGCCTCTTCCTCTGGGATAGCTGCAGCAGCACCCAGGGACTTTGCTGACCTGTGCATATCGGCTGCAGAGCAGTCTTTAGGCGAGGTGGGTCTCCTGACAGGCTGTGGCTACTGGAGGTACCCATCAGAAAGAGTGTGGAGCAGGTCCTCAGAGCTGCAGGCAGAGAACTTTGCTATATGCTGTTTTCCTTTCATAGCCTAATAGTGGATGCACCTTTTATTTGCTCTTGGAGACACCTGTGAAAGCCTACTTCAGCTGTTAAGTCGGGCTTCTTTGGTTTGCGTGTAGAGAATAAGCTTTTAAAAGGCAGCCTTCCAGTCTGCCATGGCCATTTTCAGGCTGGACTGAAACTTTAATGGGAGCTGAATGCTTTATCTATAGGAATCTATATTAAAGAAAGCCCAATTCACCCTTAATTAGCCAATTAGTGGTTGCATGTTCCCCACATGATGCTCAGTTGAAGCTTTCCTTCCTCCAAGGTTATATCTTTGTTGACTTGAAGAGTGAAGCAGAAGTGCAAAGGGCCTTGAAGCGAAAAAAAGAATACATAGGTAAGGGCTGTTTGTTCCTTCTTGTTGTGGCTGATGTCGATGGCAGGGTGCTCAGCTGCTGAAGTGTTCACTGCAGAAGTATCTCCCGTTGTTTTAGTTTTTCCCAGGCAGATGGTGGGGGTGATTTCCTCCGTTCAGCTGACGCGGGATAAACCAGGTGCCATGTCAGGAGCAGCATAGAATTGACAAGTGACTGAGCTGTGCGTGTTGCTCTTTGGACCTCGTGCTTGAAGTGTATCTGTCTCTTCGTATAAAAATGATATTGTTTAAATCTGGTTGGGATAATGCAGGGGATTTGTATAAATCATTCTGTAAGCCTGTGTTTGAAACCTATTCATGGCCTAGACCTTAGTGGAACTACTAGAATTATATTTGCAAAATTCATTTGCAGAATGGGAATGTTTATGTGGAGGCCTGTGGACTAGACTGGCACAGGCAGAAAGGCTGGAGCCCTCCGCAGGGGAGGGAGACTGTGTAGTTTTCTAGCAAATGTTATCCTGGTTTTTATGAAGACTGATCTCTTGCAGCCCCCACCCTTTTTATTTTTTTTTTTTTTTTTT
>NW_008794745.1:19396-79706 GCF_000699145.1 Aptenodytes forsteri | reverse complement strand
TTTTTTTTTTTTTTTTTTTTTTTTTTTTTTTTTTTTTTTAAAAATCGGGCAGAGTTCCGCTCAAAGCTTGTGGAATTGTAATTGCTTGTGTCACTGCTGTAAGCCCAGGCTCTTTGCGCATTGATATTGATTGCCCATGGCCTTGGGAAGCAACTGATGTGCTTCTGCCTGTGCTTGTGGATTAGGTGGACGACGCATTGAGGTATTCCGATGTGGGAATACCCCAAAAGAAACTGTTACAGCAAAACCTGATAACCAGCCATGGCAAAGGAGGAAGAGGGACGATGAGGAAGAAGAGGACTTGTCTGAATCGGGGAGACTCTTTGTCAGGAACCTTCCCTTTACTAGCACTGAGGAGGACTTGGAGAAGATCTTTTCCAAGTATGGTAAGTATTTGCTGTGGGACTGGGACTTGCAGGGCTACGTCTTTCCTTCGTGCACACAGAGGTTTTCTTGCTGGGTGTGAATTGACAAAGCTCTGTGTCGCACACCTCTCAAATATGGACCAGCTCTCATCGTCTTTATTGCCTGGTGCGGTAACGTGTGGCTGCTTGGCTTTGAAACTGGTGCTGGCTCCGTGCTCCTTCACTCGAAGTGTGTGCTGCAGTGTGCATCTGCTCTCATCCCTCTCATTGCATCTCTGATGCAACGGTAAAAGCTCTTGCCAGTCAGCGTAGGCTCTGAGTCCTAGTGGGATGATGATGAGGAGAAGATAACCAAAAGCACCTGCTGCATGAAATACCGGTCACGCAGGAGATTTCTAGGTACTGTAGGTAAGAGGTGAATCTCTGAGATACACCCCAAATTCATGTTCGTGTTTGGTATGTCAGGTGGAAGCCTGAAGCTTCCCTTTTCTAGCTCAAAGTTGAACAAATTTAAGGTTGTCTTGGCATTAGAGTGTCTTGGGGGGGGGAGGGAGGGTTAGGTTGTGGAAATCTTTATTCCTGACTGAAGGTAAATGCAGCTGCTCAGAGCTTGCCTGCTTTGTGTCGCGTGTCAAAGCCCTGTGAGCTGCCACACGGCGCACAACCAGACTTGGGGTGCTTTTGCTGGGCCCGCCTTGTCAGTCTGCAGCCAGCAGCTCCTCACCCGGGCTGGTGGCTCGCCGCACACCCTCTGCAATAGCCAGAGCTGCTCTGCCCTCCCTGGCTCCCCTCCTCCCCGGCTTTGGCCGGGAGGTGCCAGTTCAGAGCATGTGATGGCTGTGCGAGGACGTGTGTCACGGTAAGGCCTTGCCTTTTGCAGGACCCCTCTCGGAGATCCATTTCCCTATAGACAGACTGACCAAGAAACCCAAAGGATTTGCTTTCATCACCTATATGATTCCCGAGCATGCGGTGAAGGCCTACGCGGAAATGGATGGCCAAGTGTTCCAGGTACGGTGACTGATTGGTTTTCCCGTCCTGTTGGACTGCAGCTGATGGGAATGTTTGTTAGTAACGCGGCCGAGCGTTTGCTTCTGTGCTTTGCTCAAAAAGTTGGGTCTCTTCTGTCTTGCTGTATGGGAACACAGTCGCTTTTGGTGGAGTAGCCCGGTTTGAACCAAAATCTGAGCTAGAGGCAGAGAAGGAGATCTGAGTCTGTCTCCCACGTTGTGTGGCTACTCTGACTTGCAGTAGTGTCTCCTTTGGGAATGAAGGTTCCCTCCTTCCACCTAGGCTTCTTGACTAGGAAAGGTGCTAGAAAATTTCCTCCGCTCTGTTTAGTTCATGAACTTCTGTGGGTTATTTCAGAGCTGCTGGACCTCTTCTTCCTTTTTTTCTAGGGTAGAATGATGCATGTTTTACCGTCCACAATCAAAAAGGAAAAGATCGAAGATGTAGATGCAGAAGAGTCTTCCTCCTACAAAAAGCAGAAAGAGGCCAAGGACAAAGCCAACAGTGCCAGGTACAGAGGTATCTTGTAGCAGAGCAAGACAACACAACCTGCCAAATTCCCAAGCGGCAGGAATGCCTGTGGGGTCTTTGCAGGGGCTGTGTAAATTACCCAAGTCAATAAAGCATTTGCTGTGCAGCTTTCTGTTTCCTTTCTCTCTTACCTACTTGATTCCTCTGTCCTGGTAGCTCCGGTAGCTCAATGAGCAGCAGAAATTGGGAGAAACATGCTTTTCAATGACTTTGTGTATGAGTTTATTCCTCTGACATCTAATAAAAGTTGGTCTGATGCTGTAGTTCTTTAGGGTAGTGGTTTCAGATCAGTTGGGTCTTTCTCCTTTACTGGGCCACCTGTATTTATAAAACTCTTACCTTTCTGTGTGACAAATTAGTTTGAAAGTGGCCAATACTTTCAAACTTGAAGGGAAAGGAATGTGACCTTACTCGCACGGGCTTTGTGCTTTTAGGAAACGAGTTAAAAACCCCATGTCTTCCTCTGAGCCAACATCTGAACTTCCAGTTGTAACTGCAGAGCTGTGGCCAGTGACCTTTAGGGAAGAAGGGCAAAGCTGCCTGCACTGCTGCCTTTCTGTTGCCTCTCCAGTCAGGCCTCCCTTATCCTGACCCATCTCTAAGGACCTTCTACCCTTCTTTCCATCTAGCTTTTCATCCTGGCTGCTAATGGTGGCATTCAAAGCTGTTTTTTCCCAGGACCATTGGATAGAGAGACACCGGTGGAAGAAGGGACTGTGTGACCTGGCTCTTCTTTCTCTTTCCAGCTCTCACAACTGGAACACGTTGTTTGTGGGGACAAACGCCGTGGCTGATGCCATTGCTCAGAAGTACAATGCTTCCAAAAGCCAAGTGCTGGATCATGTGAGTTGGGTTATTGATCAGCTGGGATGGAGATCATTTTCCTATCTGTTTCTTCGTGCCCAGGGCCTGCCTGGTCTTTTTGTGCAACACAAGCTTCTGTGTATCCACAAACACCACACAGGCTGAGAGATCAGTGGTGCTGTAGCCTCTCTGTGGGATCTGAGCCTAACAATCCCTTTGTCACTGGAAGACAAAGTCATGCTCCCAGCTCCCCCAGCCACTCTGCTTTTCTGTGGCTGCATTTTGCACTTCTACATAACTAGTTGTTGGGAATTTGCACCCTAAAGCTCAGATCCTTCCTGGAAATGTCATTTTGCCTTGGGAAGCGTTCTGACTCCGACAGCAAAACTCCTAGCAGCTTCAGAGGAGCTGGAGCATTTTACCTTCAAGCTCTTTGTCAAATTCCCTTTGCAGCCGCTTATGAGAGCAGCAGGAACAACAGGTGCCCAGCATCTTCCTGGATCAGGCTCTTTGCTTCCCTCTTTTGGGCTTTGTCACATTGTCAACTGATGTTCTTGCCTGCAGGAGAGTAAAGACAGCGTGGCAGTGAGGGTCGCTCTGGGAGAAACCGAGCTGGTCCAGGAAATTCGCCGGTTCCTCATTGAAAATGGAGTCAGCCTGGATTCCTTCAGTCAGGTGAGATGCCCAGCTGAAGGCAGCAATGTGGACCTACCCCTTCTATATGATGGCCTAGTCCTAGCGTCCTCAGCTCTCTTTGAAATTAGTAGTTAAATCCTCAGCATCTTGCAGGATTGAACCCTTGCATGGGTTAGGAAATGTTCTGCCCATTTGAAAATGCAACTGCCCTCGAGATGGTTGAGATACATAGTATGACGGCTTATAGCATGATGGTCAGCTTGCTGTGGGCAGAGAAGGAGTCCTGTGTCTATACCAGGGTGGATCTGGAGCTGAAACCTCCATACATGAGCATTTGTGGAACAGGGAGGTTGTGCCGGGGTGTGCATCTTATAGGAAGTGTTTTCTAAATGGCTGTTGGCCCTCTTGGATCCTGGAGGGGTGACATGGAGTGAGAGAGCATGGCACGTTGGATCTGAAATCTTCAGTTAGTAAGATACTGGGGTTTGCTTTTTTAAATCAGTCTCCCCTTTCTTCTCCCGCCGAACGTGGCAGGCTGCTGGTGAGCGGAGCAAAACAGTGATCCTGGTAAAGAACCTCCCTGCCGGCACGAGCGCAGTGGAGCTGGAGGACGTCTTCGGCAAACACGGCAGCCTGGGCCGGGTGCTGCTGCCAGAAGGAGGCATCACGGCTATTGTGGAGTTCCTGGAGCCAACTGAGGCCAAGCAGGCGTTCACCAAGCTGGCCTACTCCAAGGTGAGCATGGCGAGGGGCAGGCAGCTGCCTGGAGCGTGCGGATCTTGGCTAGTTGTGAAGCTGCAGAAAGGAGTGCTTGCTACAAATGTGAGGGGCAGAGGGCTTTTGAGGGAAGTGAGTTATCCCAGAGCCACTGCTGTTACTCTCTCTCTCTTGGATTTAGGGAGATGCCCGGTGCATCCTTGTGCAGCAGTGGCTGAGTAGGGCTCTCAACCTGCAGAAAGCTGGAGGAGGGGGCTGTGACACATCTAGAAAAGCCTCGGTGGCCTGGAGAGGGTTTCTTTTACCTCTCGCAATACAGGAGTGTGGTGCTGAAGCCTGGAGCCCCCCTTGGAGGCCCTTTGCCTAGCTGTGGCCTTGCTCCTCGACCTCTGGTTGTCACATGGTAGACCGTGGTCCTGTGTGAGGCCTGGACCTCTCTCCTTTGGTGAAAGAGAGTTGAGCCAGCCAAAAATGTTGCTCAGCTTTTCCACTGCTGTTTCCCGTAACAGAACGTTTGAGGGGAAAATAAAGCTGAGAGCAGAGCTTTTTCTTCAGGCCTTACCCTCTGCTCTTCATGTGTCCTGTGTTCTCTTTACAGTTTCATTCTGTGCCGTTGTATCTGGAATGGGCTCCAATGGGTGTCTTCTTCAGCCCAGCCCCTCAGAAAAAAACCCCCGAGGCTCCAGAAAAGGAGGGCGAAGCAAGGCCAGTACCTGGTAAGAGCTTTGACTTTGGGACAGAGGTATCTCTGGTTGTTTCTCCACTCCTTTATGTCTGAAGTGGCAATGCTGATATTCCTGACCCTTTGGGGATGGAACCAGCTTCACAAAGTCCTCTGCATGGTCCTTAGGATCACCTGCTCTGTGGTGTAGGAGTTGATCGTACCACACAAACATTGTGCTCGTTCCTGTCCCTGCCCTCCTCGCCTCCTGGATGAGGCGTGGGCAGTGAAGTGTGGCTCGTGGCGCACAGGTCCAGTTTGGGCTGGGCTAACGTGAGCTCTGGGAAGATTTTTGGTCCAGTCTTGTCTTGGCAGCAGCCGTCGGGAGAGCGGTAGCTGTTCTCTGTAAGGTGGACCTGACCCCCTGAGCGTGTGTGCGGTTGTGCACTGTGCAAGGACACTGTCCCTGTCCCTGCAAGTAAGCTGCAACAACAGGAGTACTGGCCAGCAGTGGATGGAGAGGCTGACTTGCTGGTGACAGGCTGTGGGTCCCCGCACATATTTCTCTGCTCTTGTGTCAAGCCCCACTGTATGCTTTGTCTGGGTGATTTCCCACTGCTCCCACTTGCAAGGACACGATCTTCCCTCCCTGCGTATACCCTCCTTCTCCCCGTCCCAGGGGCTGTAAAAATAAAATCTTGCCTGTGTATTTAAAACATTTCAAGATCCTTTTAAAAAAGAAAAAGAGGAGGCTGGAGAAGCGTGGTTTTATGTAGGTTTGTTTTGCTAGAAGCTATTTCAGGACTCTGAGGGTTTGGGAGGGGGGAGAAAAGCTGATGAAAAGCCTCTTCCTGGGCTGCCGTTCTGCGCCTGGGTCACAGGGGAAGGCTGGAGCCAGGGGGAGGTGGGGGGGGCGCTTTATCTCCCAGTAACCGAGACCCTCACCTGCAGATAAAGAGCTTTAAGCACAGGAGCTCCTGGAAGGCTGCTCGGGGCTGATAATGGTCTTTGCTGCCAGCTTGTGGATCTGGGAGAGGGAAGGGAGGGGATGCGCAGTGAACACCTCGCTCACAAAAGGGCCCCAGGCGGCAGCACGTGGCCGTGTCGTATTGTGCCAGCCACAGACAGAGGCACCTCTTCATCCCGCCCCTGTCTCGCTGAATCTCTTCCTTCCTCTTTCCTCAGACAAGCTGCCTTCAAAGGCAGTGGTTTTTTTCTGTGCCTTGTTGGCAAATATCCTGCTGGCTGGTATTGGACCACCAATTGATATGGACCACCGGACCATAAAGGCTTGGGCTGCGTGGTGCTGGGGGCAGGGAGGGCAGCCAGATGGAGCCACGTAGCAAAAGACAGCTCTTGGGATGGAGCTGGGGGGTCTCTGCGCACCCCTGGCCCAGTGCAGGTTCTCCTCGTACGAAATGAGGGAGAAATAAGCCTAGGAAAATCGCCGAGGGGGGTGTTAATTTCAAAGGGAGATGCATAGTTTGCCCCTTCCGAGCACAGCATCGGCTGTGCTGTAGGGGTTGAAGCTGCTCTAAAAGATAAGTGGTCTAGCGAGGAAAGGAGTTGGTAAGTCAGTGGAGATGAGAGAGAGAGTGTGTGTGCTCATGTGTATTCTCTGATGGCTAATAAGGGCCTAGTCCCACTGCAGCCTCCACTTCGGTGCAGGCTCTAACAGGTCTCTCCTCTCCCCTGTCGCACGTGCTCAGGAGTTTTGAGGCCTCTTCATCGCGTTAAGTACAGTAGAAATTATTAAGCCATTTTAGGAGTTGGGAAGAGAGGGAAATGGATGGATGGAGAGAGTCAAAATGCAGTTGCCAAAGCCTCCCTCCTTGCTAAGACCAACCACAAATACCAGCAGACTTGCCCGTTGATCAGCTGTACGGTATCCAGGTTTCTGTTAACTTCCCAGCTGTGGACAGGCGCTCACAGCCCCATCGCGGGGCTTGGGTGCCCCAGAGGAAGCTGTTGCGCTGACTGCTGAATTGCGGCTTGATTACTTGGTTTTCTTTTTACAGATTTGTCTTTGCAGAATCCCAAAGCAAGATTTGTACAAAATAACATGCGTCGCTGTTGACCTGAGCGAGGTTTGCGGGTCACGGAGTATAAATCCATGGCTCTGGAAGTGTTAATGCTATAGTGAAGCCCTCTAAGACCACAGCCTCTGTGCTGGGTGCAGTTCTTCATTGCCCTTCAGTATGTGTTTGGGCTTAACAGACCATATTCCTTCACATGCTGATGGGGACGTTATTTCGCATCCTGCGGATACGTATTGACAAGAGATGAGGGTTCAGAGCAGCGCAGAAGGATGCTCAAGCAAGTTTGGGGCCCCTTGCTTAGTTCAGCAGGTGTCTGGCTAGGTTTGATGTGAGGGTGTCCGAGTGCTGGGGAAGCAGGTTTGTGGAGTTTCTACACTCAAAGAATAGGCAATATTTTCATTTTCATGGGGACGTGTTCCTATACTGCGTGTTGAGCTTGCTTCAGTCTGTGTCCCCCCCACAAAGAGCCAACAGAGAAGTGGCCTGGTCCTGCTGGAGTAGTAACTATTAGCTGGGGTATGGGCAAGCTCCTCCAAAATTTAGCTTTGTTACATCTTACAAAGTTGGGCTTATTCTTCTTGTTTCAGGTGATGACACTGACACAGCTATAAAGGGCTCAGAGGAAACAGCAGCACAGGAAGGAGGAGGAGGCAGAGCAGCGCAGAAGGATGCTCAAGCAAGTTTGGGGCCCCTTGCTTAGTTCAGCAGGTGTCTGGCTAGGTTTGATGTGAGGGTGTCCGAGTGCTGGGGAAGCAGGTTTGTGGAGTTTCTACACTCAAAGAATAGGCAATATTTTCATTTTCATGGGGACGTGTTCCTATACTGCGTGTTGAGCTTGCTTCAGTCTGTGTCCCCCCCACAAAGAGCCAACAGAGAAGTGGCCTGGTCCTGCTGGAGTAGTAACTATTAGCTGGGGTATGGGCAAGCTCCTCCAAAATTTAGCTTTGTTACATCTTACAAAGTTGGGCTTATTCTTCTTGTTTCAGGTGATGACACTGACACAGCTATAAAGGGCTCAGAGGAAACAGCAGCACAGGAAGAAGAGGAGGAGGAGGAGGAAGAAAGCATTCCCGGGTGTACCTTGTTCATCAAAAACCTGAACTTTGCCACCACAGAAGACACACTGAAAGAGGTGAGCCGTGAGCAAGGAGGGGGGACTGGGTTTTGCTTAGCATGGTCCACTCAGGTGGAGCAGGAGGGGGTTGAGTGTGTGGTTGAGGGCCAAACTGAGTTGCCTGATGGAGTAAAACCCTCACTCCCAGCATGGGCTGGAAGAAAGGGCTCTGCTCCACTGCAGAAGGCAAGGGGCAAGCTATTCTCCACCTCTGTTTAAAGGAGCTAAATTGCAGCCAGTATGCCCTAACGGGAGATGAGGGAGCACTGGACTGTACTGGGACTGGGAACCTCTACTTTTGCGTTTCAGGTGTCAATTAAGACAAACGTATCTGAAACAGTTTTGATGGGGTTTAATTCCACCCCAGGACAGGTGGAGGCAGTAGGAAATCTTTTAAGACTCCTCGTTTCCCACGCTTTCTGTAATGCTTCTCCTTGGGACAAGCACTTGTGCAGCTGTGATACTGCTTTGGGTGTTAAGGCAATAAAGAAATAAGTGATGATTTCAACGAGATGTGCTTTTCATCTAAGCTTTTACCAACATTGAGCTGTCTGTGCTTTACCTCAGCAAAACACTTGGGAGAGATCGTAGCATTTCTAAAGCCATGTGGGATATTAATAGCAAAATAGGGAAAAGCAGCTGGGAGTTCCCATCTCTGCCACTTCTTGTAGCCATGTGAAAAGCCACATCTCATGGCCCAAGAATGTTGGCGCAATGTCAGTCCATCCTGGACCCGTGCTCCTCCACCTTGGGACTGGGGTACTAGTAGATACCCTGGTCCTTCTGGGTCTGGGGACAAATGTCAATGTTCGGAGGAGGATTGGGACTTGTCCCCTCTTCTTTTTCTGCCTTCTGGCTGCAGGTTTATGAAGGAGTTGAATAGATGGCTTGTCACTGTAGAGCAGCCCCTGTTACCTCGCAGCCCCTCCCGCATGGCTTTGGAAGGAGCCGTATTCAAGGGGCATCACAGGAGTCACCCGCCACTAAGGTCCCCACCTGGGTGTGAGGGCGTCTTGTAATCCGTAGTGTTCCTCCAGAGCCATCCCAGACCTCTGTGCAGTTTCTGAGGAGTGGTGGAGGATTTCTGGGAACTTGTATATTGATTTCTTTAAAAGTCTGTGTGTGGGGGGGTGTATATGTGTACAGAAATAATTTTATAAGACGCAGCTGCACTGACTGCTTGTCAGGTGTGCGCTGGGGGGAGGTGGGCCTGCGAGTGTCTGCTCCTGGCTCTGGAAGAGGGCCACATTGTCACTCGGATTGAGTTGTAAGCCTGTGACAAAGGGAACTGAGTCACGTGTCCAAATTCCTTGCAGACGTTCTCCAAAGTGGGAGCTGTGAAGAGCTGCACAATATCCAAGAAGAAAGACAAAGCAGGTACTCTAGATTTTGCTGTTCAATTCCTTCCCTCGGCTGGTTTCTGAGGGCTCAGGTGTGGCATTGCTTTAGCATTCATCTGGCTGAGCATTTGTGTTCTCCTTGGCAAAATCCTTAATATTTCTAGAAGTGTGCCTGTTGAAATGGCTGAAAGCAGCAACCAAAAATACCCTGGGGTTCAGTCTATAAGGTTAAGCTTAATTGTGGGATTTGTGGAGACGTGGCCTTCTCTTGAGATCAGGATAGAGAAACCAACTCCTTCAGGATCACAGAAGAGGGCGGGATGCAAGTTAAAAGGAACTGGTGCCCTGCGATGATTAAACCTGCGCACGACATGCTTTATCTGGGATCTTCAAGGATGCCTGGCTGAATACTGTGCTGAGTGGGCTTCGTTTGCCTTCTGCCTGCCAGATTTGAACCCAGCAGGCTGCGGTGACGAGTGGTTATGCCTGTTGCGTTGACTGCACTCGCTTTCTGGACAGAGAAGAGTTTGCTTAAGGCAAGCGCTGGCTAGATGGGCTGTGTCATCCTTCCGGATTTTAGGCTAGGGAGTTGCACAGCTTTATGGGATTTTGCCTTAACAGGCCTCCTCTTGCATGGGATGCTTGAAAACTCGGATTCACTGAAAGAAAAAGAAATAAAGCAAACTCTTCAGTACTGCTCATGTGTCTGGCTGCAGGTGTCTCATGACCGAACAACATTTGAGCCTAGGCTGATCTCATACCACCTACCAAAGCGATCCCCTTCTGTCACTGTGGGGTGATCTCTCTAGCCTGCTACCATTGAGGTTTTGAAGGTGGAAACTGGGCGTTATGGTTTTGCTTGTGGATTTGTTCCTTTCCTCACCCAGCCTTATTTATGGCTCTCAAAATGTGAAAGTGTGTTCCTCAGAAGCGTGGCGTGACCGTGGGTGCCGCAAACCTTTGCTGTGCGGGGAAGTGTAATAGATGTCTCCTCCTTTGGCATGGAACCGGCAGCTGCCTGCCCAGGTTTAGGGAAGTGATTGCTCCTTTTGTGCCTTGCAGACCCCCAAGGCACTTTGTCTCTCAAATGAAACGCAGGGCTTGCACTTAGTGATGACGGGGAATACAGCACATGGCAGTCCAAACTGGAACAGGTCTGAAATGCTCGGCTCCCAGCAGTGGTCAGTAGCTGACTGCTTGTCAAGTGTTGGCCAAAATGAATTTCTGAAGGGGTTGCAGGTTAGAAGTGTCTCCTCTGGGGACCAAACTGCAACCTGCATATTGCCATCCTGCAACAAAAGTCATACCCATTTCTGGGTAGTTGGCACATTTTCCAAACGAAGGTCTCATTTCACTCATGAGGAAATAGTCCTGTGTAGAAACAAATGTCTGTGTATCCATAATGGGATCGCTTACCCTGACTATGACCGGTGGTTGTTTTGTAAGACTTAGTGTTTTATTTAAGGAGGTTGCACTGACATTATGGAAAGCAAAAAATGTTTTGCGTGCAACATTGGTTCTCTCTTCGACATCAGCACCAAAACAAGCTGTTCTAGAGCAGCGTCTTGCTCAAAACAAGTCAGTAAGGGGTGCTCATGAGGAGAGTCTGAGTCAGGGCATGGGCAGGCTGGCCCTTTGCCTGGGGTATTAGTTTTTGTCCCCCCGGTTTTGGCAATTAGTGCTTGCTTCTGATTTGTTTTTAAATCTTCTGCTTAATATCGTCACTGTTTCCTGCTAGTTTAATGAGTCCCCTTTCTCTTCTGACAGGCACTTTGCTTTCAATGGGCTTTGGATTTGTGGAGTACAAGAAGCCAGAGAGCGCCCAGAAAGCCCTGCGCCGGCTCCAGGTAAGCTTAAGCACTGTCGGTCCAGATTTCTTTCCAGAGACGGTGGGTGAAGGCTTGGATGAACTGTGAGGTTCAAAATGTAGCTGAGGATGTCAGTGCTGTGAGTTACGCTGTGCAGATGGAGAAGCCTCTAAAATGGGATAGGTTTGTGAGGAAAGAGGGTGTGTAAAGGGACAAGACCTCATGCAGAAGAGTGTTTCCTAGCGCTGATCCAATACGGAGGTGGCAGAAAATGTGCAATGATTGAAATTTAATGAGTTTATTCTGCAAGGTTCCCTTTGCAGCGGTGTCGGAGACCCAGGCCCCTACTCGCAGTGAGAATAAATATTGCTTAGTGCTGCAGAGTTCAGCTCTACCCTCTGTGAATCTGCTGTTGCTTCAGGGTCTTCTAGCCTCCTGCCTTCCCCATGACACATGCCACAGGGTTTGGCTGCACTTCGAAGGAATAAATCATTCCCTCTGCTTCTAGAACAGTGAGTGATCCCTTTCTAGGCAGATGTGAAGGAATTACTCTGTGTAATCTGTGCATGTTCAGTGACCACAATCTATGAGTCCCACCTTCAACGGGTGGTCATTTCACATTCCACAGCCTAGGTAGTCTTGGGATAGATATGTGTTCTCCATCCTTTTGAAAGGCAGAAGCCGGGGAAAGAAAGCAAGCAGGAAAATGGGTATTTTGTGGAGGGAGCGGGGAGCAGGGCTCCAGGATCCTGGTGTAGTGCCTTTGCGCGACGTGTCCCCTGTCAGGGCTGATAAGGCAAGAGGCTGCTTGTTTTCGGTGCTGAACTGCAGGAAATTCTTTGAGGCGCAGGAAGCAAGAGATAGAAGACTTCCTTGCGGTATTGGCTACTGATGGCCAATGAGACATCCTTGGCTCATTCCAGAACAAATAATAAGACGGTCACTGCCTTGAAGAGTTTGCAGTCTAGAGGGAGAGGAAACTGCAGCCCAGGGCAGTGATGTGACTCATCTTTGCCAGTTTAGTGGCAGAGCTGAGGTTGATGGACAGCTAGATCGGGGATGTTGGCTGCTGCTTCAGTCAGTCAAGCTGTCTCCAACCTCATATCAGAAGCCTTGCCTTGCATGAGTGACGTTCAACAGAGAAAAACTTTGGCAGGGAAAAGGGGAAGAATATATGGGAAAGAGCAAGATGTGAAATGCTGTGCTTGTATCCTGGAAGCTGTTGTGACTTTGATTTTTATTTTTTTTTTTTAATTGTTGTTGTTTCTTTGTTTTAACTTCTAGGGCTGCTCTGTAGATGGCCATAAGCTGGAAGTGAAAATCTCGGAGAGAGCTGTCAGGTAAAGCTTATGTCTCACCTCTGTAACATGGTTACATTTAAGCTGCAGTAATGCTTGGTAGGTTCTTAATTTCTTAGCTAGCATCTCTGCATCATGAGGGATGTGATGGGTAGTGCTCTGACTGTTGAACACATCAGCCTTTGTTGTGCTTTACTCGGTCACTTTAGTCAGTCTTAGTGAAAAGAAAAAAGAAACGATGAATAGCTGATGCGAAGGTGTTTGCTCACTAAATGACGTATTTCCAGTTAAAATCCCGAAGCAGCGTGCAGTAGTGGGACCCCAAAAATGAGCCCAAAGTGAGAACCAGGCACTTGAGTTTTCTTCCACACTCAAGGAAGAGACTCCTCTAAAACCTCCGCTTTGGTGACAGTTTGGTCAACATTGCAAAATCCACTGATAGCCCAAGTTCCAGCGGGTTTAAAGAGTTCTGGAAGACAAATATTCTCTGGGTAATGAAATCTTTTAGCCTAGTTCATCAGGGAGAACAGCGGCTTAAGAATAATGTTCTGCTGCCAATTCTGATCAAATCAAGACAAACACAGTGGGTTTTTTTTTCTTGCTTGAAAAAAAAGTTTGGATTTAACTTCTTCTGTTTGGGCTGTCAGGTGCAGAGGAGACGGTTACTTCTGGATGAATTTACTTGGAGTTAGAGTCCTGCTTTTTAGGGTTTCCTTCCTAGTTTTTATTCAGTACGGAATCTTCTAAGTGCAAAGTTGAAAATTAATCCAGATGTTTGAAGGTGAATGTTGGCACCTAAAAACTGTCCTTTAGACACTTTGGAAGCCCTACTGGAGGAGGGATCGCTGAAATGTCAAAATTTGTTTGAAAACCTGGTCCCTGGGGACCAGAAGCAGTCTGACAGCTCCCTGTCTGCACTTTGTAATTCGATTCTTTAATAAACCGTTTTCATCCATTTTGATTTTTAAAATCCCTTCAGCAGGTATGCAGCCTACGACGCGGAATGCTTTGCTTTGTGAAATAAGCTGCTGTGTTTTGTATTAGGTAAATGCTTATCTTGTCCAAATGCAATACAGTTCTGAAGTTAAAGTAATTAATAATCTATTAAAAAATTTCATTTGCTGTTTTCTAAGCCAGTAAGAAAAAGAATCAAAATTAGTTTACATTAAGCTATTTTTTTAATATATCAAACAGTACGTTCTCCTGACAATTTGAATGGACAAGATTTGATGTCAAAAGAAAAGTTAGTGGCAAATGTGAGTCCAGGCCTGCTGCCTAACCTCAACTGAGGTTGCAGTCAGCAAGCTGGAAACTTTGATTTTCAGATGCAGGATTTAAATCACTTAAATTCATTCCTTCTCGGCGTACTGTGTGACATTTCCATTGTCGCCAGTAAGATGCCAGCGAGGATGTCGATGTGAGCTAGCTGGCTGATTTTTCTTTCAACTTTCTGTTGACTTCACAGGCCCACTGTGAAATCGTCCCGAAAGAAACAAACCGTCAAGAAGCAGACGACTTCCAAGATCTTGGTCCGAAACATCCCGTTCCAGGCCACCGTCAGGGAAATCAGGGAACTCTTCAGGTAGGAAAGCACTTTCTGTTGGGTCTGCGGAGTGCTCCGGGTTGGAGCCGGTATGATTTTCGTACGGGATCTTGCTGTCGGATTGTAAATATTACGAGTTTTGTTTTTTTTGTGGAAGTAAGCAAGCCTTTTACTGAGTGTAAATACAAATGGCTTGGCAGGTTATACCAGTATAGAAATTCTGCTGGTGAGACAGAGATCCCATAAGCCAGCGTTTTGGCTGGAGCCACTGTGAGCTGTCAGACCCGGCGGCCCATCACCGTGCAGCAGATGTCCGCGGGGCTTGGAGATCTCCCCACCTGTCGAGTAAATGACATAGCATTGGATATTTTTTTCCTCGTGCCTTAAAGGCGTGCAGCAGCTTTCCTGATGCTCAGCACGCCTGAGCACTGGGAGCCGCTGCAGACAGCTGGTGTGAAAGGTTTTAGCTGGGGCTGGCTCCCTCCTCCGTCTGTCTTGCCCACGTGATGGTGTAGCTCCTTCCCGTCGTGGAGGGAGCACTTTACACCTTGCTTTCCTTTCCACGAGTGTTTCACTGTGTCTGCCTCGCATAGTCGGTGGGGTGTTGCCCTGTGGTTGGCAGCCCTGTGTCTGTAAGGATGTGGGACTGTGCTGCTTGTAATACCCTCTCTGGCAAAAAATAACCTTGTCAGCCGTGAGACCTGCCTGGGATAGTGCTGAGCGTTGAATAGGGATTTTAGGATCCCAGCCCTGCATTCTTCTGTGTGCCGGCTGATCTCTGTTTTATTTGCATCCTCAGGCTTTTGTGCAGTGACTCGTTAAGCCTTGTAATGCATCCTGGAAAAGAGGTGAAACTGTAAAATGCAGCATCTTTTCTGCTCCCAGGACGAGAATCTTTTGCTCGTTGACCCAGGCCATGGTCCCTGCTCCGCTGCTGCTTTGCAGAAGGAATTTGGGGGAATCGGTGTCCAGCTCTGCCCATCAGTTTTTCTCATCTGCGAAATAAGGGTGATAGCTCACATCTGCAGGGCACGGTGAAGTACTGTGTTAGGAGGTGGCTTTTCTGTGTGGGTCTGTCTAAGCAAAAGACAGGCGCTGTCATCTGGTCAGGGCTGGGGCATTTCTTTCCAAGGGGACCGAGTTGAGGAATCGCTTAACCCTTTGAAACCTCCCCAGACCATGCAGTGAAAACCGCCTTGCGAGGAGCTGCAGGGCGGTGATCTGTTCATTGCCGGGGAAATTATGCATTTCCCTACGTACAGTGAATTCCGCTTACTTTATTAGCGTGTGATGTTCTTCTGGCTTGACCACAGGTAAGGACAGTGGTTCCCGCGTGGCTGGTAAGCTGTTTCCTTGCAAGGTGTAAGGTGGTGAGGAAAACTCTATGTTGTAACACTGTTTTGGGGTGGGCTCTAGGGATTTAACTGGACGCAGACCGTGACTTGGCTCTTGGACAGACGTTGCTGGAAGGGTGATGGTAGGCACAACGTAAAGATCCCTATAGAAGAGCGAAAGGTTTTTCTTGCTTGTGCTGTGCAGCTTGGGTGCTTCTATGTCAACGCTGCCCTCGGAGGCCCTACTGAAACAGGGCATAAAACCTGGACTTCCAAGTTACCGCGCTGAGTTTTCTTAGCACGTGGGGCACTGCTAATGTGAACCCCAACACTGTGTGGCTGCAGACATGACCTTTGTAAAGCTGGAGTAAACAAAACCAGGGGGATCTATTTGCCTTCTAGGGCCCTGGGTTAAATTCAAGGAGCTGGGAGGCTCCTTGATAGCTGGAGGCTATCATGAGGATAGACAAGCCCAGCAGAGACTGTGGGGAGGTTTTGGTATGTTTTTTCCTCCTGTCTTGTCTAGCACCTTAGTGCTGTGGAGAGGGGGGGCGGAGGAGCAGTCTGATTAATATTGCAAGGAACGTGCAGCTTCTAGCCGCGCGCGCTGTTGACAGCATTCTCTGAGCGATGCATGAACATCCGTTTCATTTACCTAGGATATTCAGAGATGTGGTTTTTTTATCCTCAAAACAAAAGCCAGCAGCTTGGGGGGGGACCCACAATCCTCCCTCCGCCCCTGCCATCCCTTCTTCCCTTCAGAGTGGCTAAAATCGGGCATGACGGAGCGCTACTAAACACTTCATCCTCCTAGATTGCTTTTTTGTGGTTTTAAATCAGATGGCTTTGCTCTGGAGCTTTTAGCTCTTTCTGCATTTAGGAACCTGTCTTATTTGTATTTCGTTATTTATTTATTTGAAATCGCGAACAATTGCTTGGCAGCGGAGGCAGCATGGACGACAGGGCTGCAGGGGCACTCTTTAGCCTGCCCAGGAAAGGCTGGCTGGGGACCACGGCACCGGGGACCGCCAGCCTGGGGCGGACCACGGCACGGGGGCCCGCCAGCCTGGGGACCACCGGGCCACGCTGCCGGGCATCGCCATGCAGGGCAGCAGCCCCGGGCCCACGGAGGTGGGAGGCTTTGCAGGGCGAGCATCTCCTCTGTTGTTTCACATGCTCAAAAGCCACTGTCCAGCCCTGCAGTCTCCCAACCTGCTTCCTTCTGTGCTTGCTTTCTTCTTTTCTCAATTGCCTGGGCAGGAGAAAAATTAATAAATAAATATACATACACACTATATATATATATATATAAAAAAAAAAAGTGTGTGTATATATTACCCCAAATACATATATTATGCAAATATATATTTCCAAATATATCTATATATTTCCCCAGACAAGTATTTCCATGTTTTGGAAACGTGTCTCAGCTCAAGGAGCTGTGTCTTCCTTTTTAAATGGACCCACAGTACGTGTTAATGGCACTGGAACAGCAAAACAAGGGAGTTGGGTGTTTTGAATAGCGAATTTTGAAAGCTGTTGTACCTGTGCTGCTCAGCACTGGCAGTTCAGGAAATTCTGCCCTGGTTGTCTTTACAATATCATTTTAATGGATCTTTTTAATATCGTTGTTTATGGATCCATCGCTTAAACGCTTAGACTTGCCCTGCACCATCGTTCATGTTCTTACAGCAGTCGAAGGTAGACCGTGGCTGTCTTGCGTGCGCCCTCCCTTGCTGTTGCCCTTCCCCAGCTGCTTCGAGCGATCTCTGCAAACTACGGGGAAAGGCTCTGCGCCGTCCTCTGGGCTGGACCTCGCTGTGGTTTGGAAGCGGTTGGTGACACGCCTGCTTCCCATCGCACGACCGCACGTGTCCTCCGCATCGTGAGCACCAACCAGCAGGTTTGGGGAGCCGCGTTCCCCAGGAGTTTCCTCCTGCCCGTCCCCGGCGGCGAGGTGGATCCCTGGGAGGAAGGAGGCCAGCCAGTCCCTTGGGAAAGGTCTGTGAGTGGGTGTAAAATTCAAATGGATTTTTCCCCAAGCTCATAGTTTGCAGGAGATTCAAAGCAAATGTGTTTCTTTTAATTTTGGAGTTTGGGGATATCGAGTTCTAATTCTTGGGCTGGAGAAAGGTGGTGCTTAATTTTCTCTGAACGGGAGTCATGAATGCTCTGGTTATCAGCTAAAGTCCTCCACCTGCAAAATAAATGTCTTGTTGCAGGGTGCCATTTGCCTTAGGTGCTGCCCACCTTCCACACCGGACCCGATGGCTTTGGGGTGTGCGGCGCTGGTTCAGAGCGTGTCTTGCCATCTTCTGCTGGAGGTGTTAGCCTCTCTTGCATGGTCAGGGGATTGTTGGGTTTTTTTGTTGGGTGTTTTTTTGAGACCCGATAGGTGTTATTTTCTTCAGAGGGAGAAATGCTTTTCAGTTATAGGGGCTGTTTTTGGGCTAGGTGTGAAGATTTAGCTTTTGTGGGCATGCGTGTTTTTTTTCCCCCATTTTTGTTCTTTATTAGATTCTACTCTTATCTTTACTACCTGGAAAAATAACAAAAGACAAATCGTCCTTAGTTCTTTCCAAAGAGCCATAGTTAGGGGAGGAGAGGCAAAGGGATTGATATCCCATGAAGGCTGCTAATTTTTGCCACCAAATTGGGGGGCTTTTATGGCAAGATTTTTTTTTCAAAAGGAACTCTAGATGTGGCAAGCTGAATTGGAGTTCTGTGAAAGGCCACATTTTCACAGATTGGAGCTCTGGCAATTTCTGAAAATTAGACTCCTTTAAAATCTATCACATTAGATCCATACAGCCTTCATTGGAAGTTTCAATGAACTATTTGTTTCATAGCATCCTCTTCCATCCTCCTTCCCCCTCTCTGCACCAACTTTCATGAATATTAAAAATAAGGCTGTTTTGCAGTTGGCATATAACATTTCAAGGAGATGTATGTTTTATTTTCCCCAAAGGGGGAACGATTAGATTTAGAAAAAGACTTCTTAAAGATTTCTACCCAATCAAATGCAACCTGAGGGATAGATACTGTAGAAAGTCTGCCTAGACTTTGACGTACCTTATGCTTATACTACTGAAAGAAGCAGTTATTAGAGTTGCATCTCAAGTAGCATGTTTTGGGGCTGGCATTGTTTCCTCTTTTCTTTGCAAAATATATCTGAGAACTTATCGTTGGGTCAGCATCTATAAATTCTCCTAAAATTGCAACGACCATCACTTCCAGCCCTCCTCTGCCAATTAGTTGCGGTAGACCCTAACCCTCAAAATTCAGAGCGAGATCAGATGTCAGCACTGTGAGCGTGGAAGGTGTTTTAATGTCCGTCTGGCCATCCCTTGCCTTTCACCTGCAGGAACTGAATTCAAACACGTTGTGTAAAGCTGTAAAATCATAAAATTATTATCAGCTGAGACACTGGACTTCAGTTTGACTGGAGAAGCAGCTAGCAGAAAAAGCAATTGAAAGGTATGCCAGAGCACAGAACAGGTTATCGGGTGCATTTATCTCCATATTCTGACTTTCCTATAAAGTAAGTAATGCTGCTGCTTAGGAAGACCTTTGGGGGTGGGTGTCTCTTTTAATTTTAACTACTTTGCTGACTATTTTCTCCGTCTTGACAAAGACATGGCATTTATTGCATCTGGCAAAACAAGTGCCTGGGACTGATTAGGAGAAAACGGATCTATTCCCTCTGATAGAGGGTAAAAGTGAAGACAGCCAGTGGGACAAGACTTGGAGTCGTGTCTCTTCTAGAACAAGAAAAATCTCTGAAGAAAGATACGGTGGATAAACTGGCAGAGATTTTTTTTTTTTAAAGGCAGTCTTTATGAAGTTAATTTTATAAGATGATGCCTTTCACTTCTTCTGACCTATTATAATAAAGTGTAGTTATCAGAATGGGCTTTTCATTTCCCATTATAAAGGACACGGTGGTATAATGAATCCGTCTGCCAGACATGCTTGCTGTTCACACCTTTCTCCCAGTAATGGAGTCTACATGACTGGAGACAATTTCTCCTTCCCAGAGTAACGCTGCCTTGTTGAAGCTGTGGAAATCTTTGCTACCGAAAGGCAGAGGAGAAAAAAAATTAGTCCCTTCATAAACATGTGAGTTTGTTAAACAAGTGCTGGGCAGTATTAATTAGAATATTCCGTGCAAACAGCCCTAGGATGCACAGTGCTGCAAGCATCGCTTGCTGAACAGTCTAAGGTCAGTTTACTCCGCAAGTGGTGCTTTTGCTTTTAAAAGCCTAGGTGTTGTGCTAGAAATGTTTTGAAATCCATTGCTGCTTCCTCTTAGCTGCTTAAAATTTTTCTCTCCATACTTTTCCCCTGCAGTGAGATGGTCCATGAATGTGGGGGGAGCTGCTGTGTCACAGTGAGCACCTCCTCGTGGTGTAAGGGTCTGCTGGGGGTAGGGCAGGGGCTGCGCAACTGCAGCCAGGCGAGATGAAGCTGGTGGGTGGGATGTTGGGGAGAAGCCCCAGGAGCTGCTGAGCCCCTGCTGGAGGTCCGGTCTGGAGATGGTGGGACATGCTCAGTGATTCCCAGTAACCATGGGTGCACTGGTCTGCCTGTTCCTTCTGCCGTCCGACCACATCAGTAGATCTCTCCTAAGGTGAGACATCTCCTCCTGGCCGCCGTCCGACCACATCAGTAGATCTCTCCTAGGGTGAGACATCTCCTGGCCAAATGGCCTGCTTAGCTCCTTACTGTGATGGGAGTGATGTCCCCCAGCGTGCACTGTGCCCTCCTGTGAAAAGCCAAAGTGCAGATCTTTCTCCACTGTTCAACAGCTGGAAACTCCCTCCAGCACCCTACAGAGTCTAGGTAAGGGCATGCGCATTGCAAACATGACTGTGATTCACAGGGCTATAAAACTTCCAATTTATTATGCTCTTAGCCCTTTACAATCAAAACAAAACTAACCTGACATAGATAAAATACTGAGAATATTATTTGAGGGGTAGGGGGGACAGGGCAGAGTTGCTGGATGCGCAGGCGTTGGGCACGCTGGGCTACAGTACTGGTGGAAGGAAGCGGAGCAGATCGTCAACCCTTTCTTGTGGTAGAAACCACTGTTGGGTTCATTCCCGGTTCATCTGGGTTATACCCGTGAACAGATTAAGCTGCATTTCTGAGTCATTTTATCAAGACGGTCCAACTGTCAGTCTGCAGCTAGATCCAGTCTGAAGGACTTGGGAAAAGAGGGGGGTCACTGTTTGGGTGATGAGCAGAGCCCGCCACCTAAATGTCTCTTGTCCTACCTGTGTGTAGTTACTGGTTTAAAGCTAACAGCTTCTGCTCCCTTACCGGTGAATGCAGAGGTGTCCCCCCGAGCAGCATGGCACCCCTTCTCCCCAGGAGGCTACTTCTGCCAAGGGAAGAGCCTCTCGGTCTTCCGCGGTCTGGTGCCTGTGGCCCAGCAACCTCCCTTGTTGCTTGGCGTGGAGTCAGATGAACAGAATCCTGTACTGGAGCAATCTGCAGATGAGAGGGGAGAGCCTGGTCCTGTGGGATCCAGCCTGGATACCTTGCTCAAGTCTTTGCTCGTGTTAATCAGGCCAGTATTGATCACTCACTTAACGACCTTTGTGGATTGGGGCTGTGGCACCAGAGAGAACGGACAGAACTCCTGAGAAGGACTGGGAGAATAAGTGTATTAAAACAAGCGCTCAGACGCAACAGTAGCGGGGCTGTGCCCTGCCAGAAGGTATTTGTGCAGAACTGAGCTGCCAGCTCCTCTGCAATACTCACACCTTTGCTTGTCCCAGGGTACCGTGCTTGCGAGCCTGTGCTTGAAGGGGGTGTACAAAAATGAGTCTGCACAAGCAGAAGGACCGCGGGGAAGCAGCTGGCATCGGCGTGCGCTCTGCACCCGTCTGTCAGGTCGGTGTTGGTCCTAGCTTTCTGGCTTTCCCTGTGAATTGGGACGTTGGTGCCAGCACGTGGAAGGACTGTGGAACGTGTATCTTGCCGGGAGGCACGCATTCAGGTGGAAACCTGTCAAAAACAGTTTTAGGAGCAAGAACTGGAACATGTCTCATTACACATTTGAGCGCTGACAGCAGTAATGATGCCTCTTGAGTTTGGTTTGGTGTTGAGTGGGATCGCCGTATTGTGTTCTCGAGGAAACAAACAGGTGGTTTAAAAATGTGACTGGCCCTTCCTTGTGATCTTCAAAGCCATCTCCAGGCTGAACGCCTGGCCGGGGAAGCCTAGTTTGAGTTGGCTGAAGCTTTCAGGTTGGTGGCAGTGTGGGTCTCTTGTGCTGAAAGCTCATACCCTGCCTGGTGTCGAGCTGTTGGGTGGCAAGTGACGGTGGTTAGCTGGGAACGTGAGTTCGCCTGGGTGGTCTCCAGTGGCTGTGGCTATATCAAGCCCTTGCTTTGTCTGGTATGCCTTCCTAATTGCACGTGGAGCTCAGATGAGATGGCAAAGCTACGGGCAAATGAGCGTGCTACCAGCGGGGCAGCCCGGGCCACCGCGGGCGAGCAGCTCCAGGCCATCAAGTGCCCTGAGGTTACAGGCAGAGCCTGGGCAGCTTCCCCAGTGGCAGTCTGCATCCGAGGGCATGCATAGGTACATGTATGTGCGCTGGTGTCTTCAGCATACGGGTGGATTCCCATGCTGACAGTGCTTATGCCCTGTTTTGGTCTATCCCTAGGGATAATCATGTCTGGCTCCCGTCTTAAAGGTGGCTTCCCAAAACCATGGTGCAAACCCGTGCTCGGAGCACTGCAGGGCTGCACGCGTTGGAAGGAGCATCAGTGAGCCGGTTCAAGGCCACATCCTCAGGAGATGTAAATGCAACCAGCTTCCGATGATGCCAGCAGCTGATGTGGTGCTTTGCGTTAATGCTGGATTTCAGCTTCCTAATTAGGATGCGAGGTCTGTGCCTTGGGCTGCCGAGCGTCTGAGGAGGAGCGCGTCTGGCACAGGGGGCTGCAGGATGCTGCTCTGGGTTGAAGCTTTCCACCCTGGTGCTCCCAGTGCAGCTCTTGCCCCTCTGCCCTGGTTTCGGCAGGGATAGAGTTAATAAACACAGCACCCTTCTCACCTGCCTGCTGTGTGGGCGGGGGCTGCAGGATGCTGCTCTGGGTTGAAGCTTTCCACCCTGGTGCTCCCAGTGCAGCTCTTGCCCCTCTGCCCTGGTTTCGGCAGGGATAGAGTTAATAAACCACAGCACCCTCTCACCTGCCTGCTGTGTGGGCCCCCTCTGCCCACCTAGTTCAAAGGCACTTGCAAAAAATGTTTTCTTTGGCGTGGTTAGGAAGCTGGTTGATTGCTCCCCGCTGCCTGGCTGAGGAGCTCTGCCCCACTGGTGGCTTTTAGTGGTTTTTTTGGTCTTGCAAGGGGGAGATGGAGTTTCTCTGCTATTACGTTTCCCCTGCCCTCCAGCGTCCCTGGCAGCGTCTCCTCCCTGCAGCCTTCCAGCAGACTCGGAGCTGGTGTTTGCACCACGTCCTGACTGCAGTGCCGTTGTGTCGGGCTGCTGTGGTCTCCCCTGTGATCCCACTGCATAACCTGGCTCTCCTCCTGCCCTTGGTCTCTGTTACCACCCCATTTTCTCCCTTTGCTGGGGACTTTTGGAAGATTTAAGTCCTTGCCCCTTAGGCTGGACCCCCAGATCCCCCTGTGCCATCCACTCTTCTAACGCATTTGGATTGTGTGCGACCTTGTTCTCCTGCACAGCCTACCCCAGGTGCATCCTTACAGCCCAGCTTAGCACAGGGGATTTACTAATCCTTGTGTGCTCCCGTGTCCAAATTGCAGGTGCCCGGGAGCGGTGCACAGGGAAGTGCAGGGTGCAGGTGCTTTTCTGGGCAGCAACTTGCAGGTATGCGCACCGGCCTCGTGAGCTGAGAGCTCCGGATGAGAATACAGGGATCTGCTGGGCTGGTTTATCTCTCTTACTATCTCAAAAAGCATAAATTAAACATTTTTTATTTTGTTTTTTTGGTCCTTCTTCAAGCCTTTTCCTTATGTGCTGGAAACACAAACACAGCAACGTTGGGCTGATATTCAGAGACCAGAAATGTAACTGGCCACTTTAATTTGACTATCCAAAATGAGCCACGGGGCGGGGGAGAGTGAAATAGGTTTTCAGTGCTGTTTTTCAGTTTGAATCATAAAGGTGTTTAACATAGATAAGGAAATGTTTAACTCTGTGTTACCTTGACAGGGTTGCTTTAAAAGGTGGATCTTCCCAAGAGCAGAGGGAAGATTTTTCAGCACACCTCTTTCCCTGTCTTGAATTTTCATTGCCCTACTTGATTTTTATACTTTTTTCCCCTCTTCTACGCTCCACATACTCTATACCCACAGGTCCCCTTTTCTGCTCGCCCGAAACCTCTGCCGAGGGGTTTTTGTCTGCCTGCTTTTGCGCAGTCCAGTTGTCCAATGCGAAGGAAGGGACTTTCTAGGCTGCTTCCTTCTGACTCTTGCCGAAGCGTCTCTCACCAGGGCACCAAGCCGAACCTCCCAATGGAACTTAATTGGTTTTACGCACAGACTCCGTTGCTCATCAGTGCGGAGGGGCTCGGGGAGGTGGAGAGAGATGGGGAAGGGGCTGCTTTCAAAATGTCTTACTCAAATGTAACTCTGGGATTTTGCTTTGGGGTTTTTGCCATTTTTCTGTGCTGAGTGGGACTGGCACACGTGCCTGTGTACGCGTGGGCTTTCTCTCCTTGATAGGAAGCAAGAAACAAAGCCTATAGGAGCTGCTGTCTCCTGTAAATAACCCACTCTGGGCTGTCAGTATTATAAGGTCTCCTTTTGTCTGAATCGTTAAGAAGAGTATATGTGCATCTATATGTAAGGAAGGAAAAACATGTTGGTTTTTTGCCTGATGCTGTAGCCAGCTCTTGTTCATTTTGAAACTTGTCCTTTGGCCACTGAGGCTATTTCGGGGGCTGGCAGCAGCCAGGGTTGAAGAATCTACAATGTTGAAATGACACTGGACTAACTTTTGAGCTTGTGTCTTAGCCTTAAGTCAGGGAGCAATCAGGGTGATTATTTTCTTGATCTTAAAATTCTTTTCTCTGTTGCGTTTCTTAACTAGAGTTCTTGCACGGTGACGTTGATCTATCCACCTTCCTGTCTTTCGCTAGCATATACGTGTGGGTATTTTTCAGTCTCACTTCATGAGAAGGTCCTGAACAAGCCTCTAATGAATCACAGTTTTCTCCTCTGGATGACACTGTGTCCTTTATTTACGTCTCTGTTTGCATTTTTTTTTTTTTTAACCTCAAGCCTGCTACAGCATTTCTACCTCTTCCAATCCAGCGAGTTTTAAACCTTCGGAATATGGTTACAACTGAGGACCTTTTGTTGCACAGCCTTTTACCTTCCCTGGGGCAAAGCCCCTGGCAAAGGCGTTTGAACCGTGTTGGCTTCTGCAGCTGGTGGCACCGTGAGCGTTTCTGTCTGTGCTCCTTCCCCTGAGTTGTTTTTCCCGAAGAAACTAAGCTAAGGCAGATCGGGCTGACCATCTGTCTTCTCACCTCCCTTTCCTCCTCCCCCAGCAGTATCCTGACCACTTCCAGGCATCCGGCAGAGGAGAGGAGATCTTAAATTTGAGAACTTGGTGCAAGTAAGTATAGGAGGAGGCTCCTAAGGCTTGTCTTCCCAGGAAGGTGGTGTTACGGGATTGATCCTTAATAGACATCCAGGAGTTCACATAAGAAGCCCTTGAAGATGGGACCTTTCTTCCGATAGCTTTCTCAGGGTCGGTTTCCCTGGTATCTATCTCCTTTGTTCTGCTTCTCACAGGCTCACTTGTTAGCGGAGGGGCTGACTGTCGGTGGTCTGGGCACGCTGGGCTGTCTCCGTCATGGCTGGCCTTCTGGGGCTTGCCCAGGGAGGTTTGAAGGACAGGCTTGGTCCCCTTCCAGCCCCCCAGCTTTTTTGACACCTCCTTGTGGAGCCTTGCTTGGAAAGGCAGCAACGATGACTTTTCCAAGCCCCTGAGCATCTGAGCACCTCCGCAGGCTGGGCCTGATCGCAAGCAGCACCGTCAGGATTTGTACCAAAACTTGCCCTGCAAATTCAGTTGCCAGGTGGGCTGCGTGACCCCTCTTTGGTTCTCTTTAATGCAGGTTTTACTCTTCCCACCCTTTGATCCCGCTGCTGTGCTAGCAGCCAAAGGGTTAAAAGAGTTCGAGGGGGTGGAGACGAGGTATTTCAGATGCTCATTACTCACTGCCAACTTCCCCCAAAATCATATTAATTTCACGCTGTCACGCAGGACTGCGCTGTCTCTCTCGTCAGCATCCAGGAGGGTGACGGGGGGTGGGGGGAGCGCGGGTCCCCCCGCTGCACCACGGCTGCGATTTGGAAAGCTCATTGGTAGCCTCTTTCCTTGCTGCGGTACTGACCCAGTGGGACCGCGCTGGGGCTGCTCACCTTGCAGGGGAATCTGGGGAATAGGGGGTGCTTCGCCATGCGCTGGCTCCCGATAATCATTTTCCACCCCGCTGCTTGTGCAAAAACCCCATGAAATTAGGTCTGCTGCAGCGGGGAGGTCTCGGGGAGGGAGGGGAGCTGCCAACCCGCCCTGCCCTACCTGTGGGCAGTGAGGATGCTGCTTAAAAGTTGGTCTTTAACCAGTTGCCTCCCTTTCCTTTTTTAAGGCAAGCGAGCGCAGCCTGGCTCTGCCTGCAAAGATCACCTCCCCGGCTGCCATTGCCTCCTCTCTCATTTCTCCCCCTTTTCGGCTGTTTGCTCACTGCGTCTGCCAGAGCTGTCACCTCTGCAGGGACTTCTCACTGTCACACGAGGTAGGGCTGGGACTCTGACAGCTCCCACGCAGGCTCAGTGCTCCCGAGCCTGTCCTGGCTGGCAGCTCGCTCCCCCTGTAAGGTTCTCCGGTGGCAGGGATTCTGCTCTGTCCCCAGCGATTTTTGTTTTTCTTATCCCTAGAAGGTGTCTCAGCTTTTTTCCACATGTGCTCTTGTATTTTTTTTTTTTTTGTGGGTTGGGGCTGAAAGGATCACCTCCCCTTTTCTCTCCTCATGGACCCTATGGCCACGCTTCTTGCAGCACTTGGCAAAATGCAGCAGCAGCAGCAGCTTGGGTCTCCCTGTGTTTGCAGAGCTGAGAAGGAAAAAGCACGTTAAGAGGCACAGCTCTCTCCCCACAGTAGAGAGCTGATGGCACGTGATATTGGAGATTAAAAAGCTTTGCAGTAAACCTTGGGAGGGGAGTTACCTGCCTAAAAGCTTTGCAGTAAACCTTGGGAGGGGAAGAGGTGTGGGAAGAGGAGTCCCGTGAGCACCAAGGGACCCGTGACTCTCATGCCCACAGAGTCCTGGACCCTCAGGAGCAGAGGATGAGAGCGGCAAATCCTGTGCCAGCAGCAGCACCAGCCTCTGGTACCCACAGCTCAGTGCTGGGTGTTACCAATGCTTTCTAATGCTTATTAAATACTAGAGAATCTATGAATCCAGGCATTACTCCATTTCTCTAATCAACTCTGCTCATGCTTTCCTGGCTCTGATTCCTTTCTGAGGTCCCCTCTTCCTCGGAAAGGCCATCCTCTGATGTGTGAACCGAAAGCTGGCTCCTCCTACACAGACACATCCCTTGGGGACATTGGCATCTCCGTGGTGCAGTGTGTTCCCCCGCCTTTGCATTGACTTTACAAGCAGCGAGTCCTAGCAGGAAAGCTCTCTGAACCTCCTTTCACAGGGCTAAAGCACCACACCTAGCAGCTGGCTGTCGTCTGGCGTCTTGTGTGTGACCAGCCCGCAGTGATGCTGCTTAGCATCAGCTCTTAGTCTTTCCCGTGTTGGGGATCTTCCACTTGAAGCGACTGCGTGGGATTTTGTCTGTCCGTGCTGCTTCTTGTTGCATGTCCCGTGGTTTGAGAGGCGGCAAGGCTGTGTCTTCAGTTCTCCTGCGAACATCAGGCATGTCAGGGAAATGGCTTTTTCCAGCACTTTGCTGGAAGGTGCCAGCCCGTTTCCATCTCGCTGGCTGCTGGCAAATGGCATCATGAAGCTGAGCCTTGCTTTTTCTCTTGGGGATACGAAAGCTCTTGGAGCTTGTGTGCACAGAGGAGTCCATCACAAATGTTAAATACTCTGGTGGTGATAGGCAAAACGTTCAAGATTACATTTTTCAAATAGTTTTTGCTCTTCTTGAGGAAGAGACATCTGTGATCGTACTGTTGGTATTGTCTGCCTGGCAGCAGGAAGAAGTCTTCAGTATTAAGTTACTGGGTTTAGCATCTAAGATGCTTTGGGGATATCATCGACTGAAAGTATGAACACCTTCAGTGTGTCCTGGTCTGTACCTGACGCTGGAGCACAGGTTTAGAGCAGAAACAGCAGAGATGTTGCTTTTGGGAGGTACCTGGGATGCTGCGGCCGTTCAGAGGTGGACAAGTCGTGGTGGGAGGTGGTTTCCCAAGCCCTGTTGCTTGATATCAGTGCAGGAGTCAGAGGAAAGCTCATAACTTGGCAAGTGCATCTATTCAAGCAGAGCATCTCTTCTTGGGGAGGCATTACCCGCTCCCATCTCATTTAGTCCCTCAAATCCAGCATGGGCATGGCAGCTTGTGTACCAGCTCGGAGCGCTGTACCTATCTGTTTTGCCCCTAAAAATTAGGATCTTCTGTTGAAAGCCCCTGGCCTGGAAGCCTCGCAGCATGGAGAAATGAGGTCCCTGCTCTGCCTCCAGCTCCCTGCAAGCCGGCTGTCCCTGCCCGGGCAGCCAGCGGTCAAAAGCTGTTGGAAATGCCCCCGCTAGGGAGGGCAAACTCTGGCCCTTTTGGATCCCAGTCGGCCCTGGCAGGTTATTTTTAGATGTGTCATTGCCTCTTTTTTTTTTTTTTTTTTTTTCCCTCCCGGCATCCATGCATGCATTACAGCTTGTTCAGGTCAGCTGGTGCAGGCATCGCCGGCAGATGGAGAAGAACATGGTTTCTCTTCCTCTTCTGTAGCCCTTCGTTTCTACCTCGCGTTCGCCTTCTCGGCAAGGCTGCGGCTGCCACGCTGCGTTGACGGCATCTGTCAGCAAGGTGTAAGCGTCTGCTCTTGCCTGCAATCCATCGTGAATTGTGATGGGCGTTGTGATGAGCCTTCCTGAAGGTTTTGGGGGGGGGACAGCAGAAGAGGGATGATGGGGGAGAGCTTGCGCCCCACCGCACAGATGCCCCACTCAGCGTTCGGCGCTGCCTTCGAACTGTCCTGCCCAGCTCTGCCCTCTTTTGCATTTTACTGGCTCCCGCTGGAGAGCAGAGCTGTAAAACGCTCAGGCTGTGTGGTTTTGTTGGGTGGTTTAATTTATTTTTTTGAAGAGGCTTTGAGTTGGGAGGTGGTGGGCAGGGCTGGGGCAGGGGGACGGGGAGCGCTGAAGCAGACACTTAGCCTCCTCAAAGTGCATTTATTAAATTAGCAAGGTTGCAGTGGCAGGGTTCGCGGCTGCCAGTGTTTGCCTACTGACACGACGAGATGCTGGGCGAGGACAGTGCGGGGAGGCATGTCCCCACCTCCGGGACATCCCCCTCTGTTGAGGAGGTGGTAAGTGCCCGGTGGTGGCTCGCTCCATGCCTCGCAAAGGTCCATCCCCACGGGGAGGATCTGCCTCTGCTGCAGTGGTGGGATGCGTGTGCCTGGTCCCGGGGCGGCGCCGGTGAGCGTGGACTTCAGCTTCCCTACGCGTGGACACGCACGCTCCTGCTCGTTCAATTCAATCGCACTGTTATTGCAGTGCAGCCCTGCTGCACGTATCATGCTCTTCCATGCTGAGACATAAATAAGGAAACAAATTAAAAAAACCCAAACCCAACAAGCAGTTACTTCCACTGCAGTTTTCTTTGCCCAGAAAGTCCCACGGTTGTGGATCGGCTGGGGTTGTTGACTTCCACCCTGGGCTCTGCCGCTCTTTGCGGTGCTGCAGATCTCTCCATCCAGATGTTGCAAGGGTGGAGAGCAACAAGCTTTCTGCAGAAATAGAGTAGAAGCATCGTCGTTGAATCCCATGATGGCTCAGATGATGCTTGCACCGTGCAATTGCTCCCTGTCCTCTCGTCTTCCGAGAATTTTCCAGGTGACCTGTAAAGATGTGTCCCGCTGCAGCTTTAGCAGGCATTGTAGTTGTTGCAGGTTGGGAAAGGGTGACTGAAGGACAGGGCACGCCAGGAGCAGGAAGAGAGCAACCATCGTAGCTCGGGTAACAGCCGCACCTCCAATTTTGGGGATGGGGTGGGCGAATCGGACCGTTACCGAGTAAATACAGTATGTCTAGAAATACTCCTCTGCTCACGTTGCTTTTACAGTGCTATGAGAAAAATCTAATGTTTTGCTGTTGGTCGCGTCTCTGGAGAGGACGGTGCTGGTCAGGGGAGCGCGATGGCGTGGTGGCTGTCAGCCTGCCTCGCCAGCGAGCTGTTGCGTGCCTGTTTTTAATGCTTTGTCTTGTTCTGATCCCTGGCAGACTTCGGATGTGGTCGGGCTGGGCTCTTCGGAGACTAGCCTGCGCTCAGGAGGTCTCACCATCCTTACTGTATTTGAGTCACCAGAACAGAAGCACCTCACTCGAGCGCCCACATTCTTAATGCATTTGCATGCATTTGATCTTCCTTACGTGTTTCTCTGTTCTCCTCATGAAAATAATTAATCTGGTTATTTTTCTAAGTCATCCTGCAGCTTTACAGGGACAAGACTTAAATAAGGATTCTCTTTAAAGCAGAGCTGTGTTAAAATAGCTGTCTGCCTATAAATATCTCATTGCTTCTATATTTATTCTCCAGCTCAGTGCAGGAGGTTCTACAGTTGAATCTGAGAGAGATATATATATATAAAAATTCTTTTTTTGCCTGTTGGTGCAGCTGGTATCTTAAGAGGAAGGCTGCTTTCTCCAAAGGATGCCCTAGGTACCCCTTTGGGGGGCCCACAAGGCATGGCTAAATCTCCCTTCTCTGTTTACTGCTTTGCTAGTTGTACAAATTTCCTCTTGTCTTTGAAACGAGCTGACTCATAAGAATCCTAGAGGAGCGGAGATTTGTACCGGGCCCTCCTGTGAGCACTATTTTTAGCATAACTTATTTTTGACCAGAGCTGCACTCTGATCAGGATTTTTCAAAAG
This sequence comes from Aptenodytes forsteri, assembly GCF_000699145.1. NCBI lineage: Eukaryota > Metazoa > Chordata > Aves > Sphenisciformes > Spheniscidae > Aptenodytes > Aptenodytes forsteri. The sequence goes on along the minus strand of NW_008794745.1, from coordinate 49,400 downwards.
AGCCCAGGAGAGATAAATCCCCAAATCTCAGCGCTGTTGGAGCTGCGGGTTCCTTTGAAATCCTGACCTGCTGGTGATTACTGTGGTGACTTGGTGGCTCCTAAGCCCTGGACCTGCAAGGTGCTGCGTGCGGGGAGAATTGTGGCTTACGAGCGCAAGCTCTGCGAAAGGCTTTGCAAGCGTTGGCGGCTCTCACTGAAGTCCGTGCGAGGATTGAGATTTCATGGGGTTTGGGATATAAGGGTCACGACTGTGGTGGTTTGTACATCCCGGTGAGAGCCACCGTGGGAGGGGGTATTGGAAGCTGTAGTTTGGTCCTGGCACGGTCCTTGGAGGTAGGTGTGATGGGAGGCTGGGGAAGGCTCAAGACAAGTCGTCTTTCAGTTGTCCTGGTGGAGCTGGACTTTTCTCCACTATACTTGAATGTCTTTTCTCTCCCCCTGAAAAAAAAAAAAAAAGAATTTACAGTAACACGAAGAAGAAAGCCACTGGTTAGGCGAAATCACAGAATTTGAGAGTGGCCAGAGCCCAGGCAGAGCCTCGGCGGGGCTGGGCTGCGGCGGCAGAGGAGGGAAGAGCCCTGCGGTGACCAGAGCTGGGAGCAGAGGTCTCTGTAAGGTGGCTAAAGAGGGAGGAGAGAAGCAGCAACAAAACGTAAATAATATTAGAGTGGGATTTTCGATCTCTCTACTGGTTTCAAATGATCTCTTCAGTCACACGTGTCCAACAGCAGTTATCCTTAAGTCCCCTGAGTCAGCAGCTCACGCTCTTTGGGACCAGCAGACGGCTTTGAACCCCCAGCTCTCTTGCAGAGTTCAATGCAAGGCCAACAGCGGTATTTAAACCCGGGGCTTCCTAAAGCTTATGGCGTTCCTCGTGCCATTTCTGCACCTTCCCCCATGCCTTGGGAATGGGCTTGGAAATTTAGAGCATTGAGATGTAAAGCTTCAGAAGGAAGTCTGTTCGTGCTTTAACTAAATAGTGAATCGTTGGTGTCTTTAAAGCATGAAAATAAATGCGGATCATACGCAGGTATCTTCTCCGGGAGTGTCAGTGTGCTCAGCGAGTCCTGGGCACTTTTCTTTGATCTCGCCAGCTCTAAAATGAATGTATAACAATAGGTAGATTAAAAAAAACCTCCCCACCCTATGTTAGACCTGATAGCACACACTCCTCCATCAGCAAGGACCGGGAAACAAAGGCAGGACAGACGTGACGCTGCTTGCGCAACACCCTGCGGGCAAGCACAGGTAGGAAGGGATCTGCGGAAGAGCTGAGATCTCACTTTGCAGTCGGACCAGGGTGAAGGCAGGAACGAATCGGGAGATGGCCGGGTCCGTCCCTCCAGCCGAAAGGCATGCGGAGGCTGCTGGGTGGTTTTCTGCACCTTAGCATCTCCTGCCGCAGACACCCGACGGCTGGCACTCATCCCCCCCGCCCTGCCAGCGCTTCCCACCTTTCTTTTTGCCACGCTGCCCCGTTAAATTCAGGCTCAGGAGCCAGCTCTGTAGGGCTAAATTACTGTGACGGTCGTACCATAGCAACTGTACCTGTCTGCCTCTGCCAGCCGCCAGCTGCAAGCCGGGAAGCTGTTGAAAAATAATCATCGTTTGGGAGGAGCGGGGGGCCGAGGAGCGGTGAAGAGAGGCCGCAAGACAATGCGACGCCGCTTCCACCGGCACGGCAAATCTGTGCCGACTGGGGAAGGGAAAGGCCCCTTTTAACATTAGCCTTTAAAGCAAATCTCTTTAAGGAACCGAATCTCTCGCACGACGTTAAACCTCGCAAAGTAGGATTAAATGCGGCAAAATTAAGAAACCAAACCTGGTTGCAGCACCTGTTTAAAAATTACTTAAGTGGAGGGATATTAAAATTTTAAGACCTGCTGCTGTGCTGGTGATGGAGGATTTAAAAAATAATAATTACTGTTGTGGTTTGTTTTTTTTTTTTCTTTTTGCTTGGTTTTCGGAATTGGTTTCTTTCTGTTTAGCATGCAGCCTAATTGCGTAATTACACGATAGACTGGAGTAGAATTTAGTGCGTGTAATACCAGTTATAAAGAAGAGCCCTAATTATGTATATCTTCTCAGGTAAATAATACATCAGGGGCATGGAGTGGCCTAATTACTGTTCTGAAAACCTGCCTAATGATTAATTTACTTGGAATTTCAGAAAGCTTTTGATAAGGTCCCTCACAAGCAACTGTTATGGAAAATAAATCGAGAAGGGGTAAAATGTTTTGCTACACTTTTAAACAAGCCGTTTAAGCAACGGGAAACAGCCGCTGCCTTCTGGTCTTGCCTCTTGAGGAGAGGGAAGGTCCCGTGGCTGCGTGTTGGTCTGGGGCCAAAGCTGTCGTGTTTCTGATCCTGCTTCACTGCGAGGTCCAAGGGAGGCTGCTGCCGAGTGAGCCGTCCACAAAAAATGGGACTTAATATTAGCAGGAGTCTTGTGGGTTAATTCACAGTTCCTTGGAAGAAGGGCATCTGCGTCCATATAGTCTCTGGCACTGGCAGTACTTGTGATACTGAGCATCTGAATATCTTCTGAAGATCTGGTCCAAAATTCGATAAATCCAAAAAGAGCTAAACTTTGCTTAGTTTTCTGCACGCGGAAGAGATGGTGAGCGAGGGCAATCCAAAAGCCAGACTAGTTTCTCCAGGGCTGGTTTCTAGGTGGATCTCGTGGGCTTCCTCCATGTGCTGGAGCTGGGACCAGCGCCGCCTCTAATCCGGGGAGCGTGGGGGGCATGTCAGGGAGACACCACAGTGGAACGTAAATCAACAGCACGGATAAAGGAGTCAACTGGTGGTTCCCGGTGAGAGATGGGCACTGAGCTGACAAGGAGGGGTAGGAGATGCGAAGACGTGCGGGTGAAAGAGAGGAGAGAGGAGAGTCCTGGCACAGCTTTTAGCTGGGACAGAGGAACCCTGAACCAGCGGGATGATGGGGATGAAGGAGGAGAGATCGGTGAGGACTGCCTGGTGCAGGCGCTGCAAAGGCTGGGCAGGGGGTGCGGCGGGGGGGGCTGAGCCACGAGGCTGAGCTGGGGCAGATGGGCCAGGCCCATCGGCGGCTGGTTTTTGCGGCGATGCGGGAGCCTTGCAGGCTCCCCTCCACTCCCGGACCACATCTCCCTGGCCACTGTGTCTACCAGGATGATTTTTTTTGGCATGTATTTGTGGCAAAGCGTTGCTTTATTCTGCCACAGGCACGGTGCCTGCCTCTTCCCCAGATTCGCAGTTTTAAAAAAAATAAATAAAACGTGCACTTCGTTAGCAAGACGCTCCGCCACATCTATCGCAATGGTTCCCCCTTCGCCCCTGCACCTTGGGCTCTCCTCCTTCAAGCGCGGCTCTGCCCCGCTGCCTCTCGACATCTCCAGGTACGGGCAGGTTTGGCAGCTTGGGCTGGCTCACCACCATGCCCTCTCCCTTCGCAACCCTCCCGCTTTGCTTTTGGGTCTGGGAGAAAGCACGGCCGTGTATTTCCAACTGGAGGAGCCGAAGGGATGTGGGGAGAGCGGCGGGAGGGAATTAGCGCCGAAGGGCCCTCTGCCGAGCAGCCACGGCGGAGATAAAGCAAGAGGATCTTTGTGCCTAGCCGGCAACATGATAATGGGCTTTCCTTCCTAGCAAACTTTGCAAATGATGCTCTTTAAGTCGTCGGCAAGATAAACAGTTGCTGTGGCAGGTGTGCCGAAAGCGCTGTCTGGATGTAATTAGACGTGTTCGTGAAAGAGCATCCCGGAGACATCGAATGGTGCTGTTCGTGCCGGGCTCATCCCGGGGGCTTGTCCCACTCCTGCCTCCCCTGCCGCGGGCAGGGCTGCTTTCGGAAAGCGTTGGTCGCTTCCAGCCAAATTCCAGGGGGACGCGAGGTGGGAATTGGGCTGGTGTAGATTTCCTACAAGTCTGGTGGAAATAAAGCCTGAGGAAAGGGGAAAGGTGTTATTTGTGCTGCAGTGGCAGAAGGGTGGAAAATTCCTCTCGTCGACACATAAGAGACTCTCCATGTGGGACAGGGAGGGGACGGCCACCCAGGCTGGACATGACATGTCCCATCACCACAGCCCTCAGAGCAACATGCTTCTCGTGCACCTTTCTCTGGCCCCGATTCTCCCATCAAAGAGAAATCCCTAGGTGACTTCCCTTTCTTGCAAGGCCAGGTCATCCTCTTGCAGGACTTCCAGCTTTTCTGCTGCTTTTGCCGTGGGGCTTTTGCTTTTTTCTCTCTCGTACCAAAGACGCTCACGTTCACATTGCACGGGGTTTTTTTAAATCACGAGTCCCTCTGCTGCCTTCATGGATTGATCGAAGCGTTGTATGTCTGCGTGAGGTTGGTAGTCAGCAGCCGTGGCTTTGCAGGCGGTGAGCTGGAAAAATGGGAGAGGTGCGGCATCGCAAGGTCACCTGTGTGGGGGAGCGGAGGCTGAAAAGGAGCCTGGGCTCCCCGCTTCATTCCCCAGCATCGCTGCCGGCTGCTGAGCTCCTTAGTAGCTCTAGGGCTGCAGCATCTCTTAGTGCTCGCTCCTGCCTCATCAGGACCTGATGGTCATCACTGATCCCGGAGAACCTCCTGGTTTGAAAATGCCGTTCCCAATTTTTGTGGGCCCTTTACATAGGACTGCATTAAACGGCGCTCCCATTTCAGAAGCCTTGTTTCAGAGAGACCCCTGTCTCCTGGGGAGACTTGGGAGTTTCTTTGAGACTTGGGAGTCTCTCCCCTTCGCTTCACTGTGTTGTTTCACCGCCCTGTCAAGCAGTTTGTTAAAGCTTCCAGGGAACGAGTTGCAGGTGTTTTGGGGGGAGTACGGAGCTGTGTACTGTCTGGGATGGGATCGCAGCACCCTGGGAAGGCAGCTGTGTCTGGGGGGGCTGCATGACCCTGTCCTGCCGTCACCCAGCAGTGCAGGAGAGGGACAAGTGGGAACCACCTGTATCCAGCTGAAAACGCAGGAGGCGTTTGAACACTCACGATCCCATGTGAGCTGAGGATACAGGCTTGAATAGCTCTGAAATCTTGTCGTGGTGGTTTCCCGCAACTCCGACCCCAAGCAGACAGGGCTGTGCTTCGTTTAGGTGGTGTGGAGGAGGTACCCCACCACATCCACAAGTGCAGCACGGCCGGCAGCTCCTGCCTGGAAATGCTCAGTGCCAAAAAGAACGATTCGTGGTGAAATGCCGTGGCTGAGCTCGGACACGTGCCGTCGGTGCTCGGCTTCCCTTGGCACGGGTGGCCAAGAGGGGAGCTTGGCTTTAGATCTGCCGCGGGAGGCTCTGTGCAGCGTGGCCAGGTCTCCCCCAGAAAACTGGCCTCAAGAAGGGGTCCATCTCTTGGAAGCAGATGAGCTCGGAGAAGACAGCAGCACTTCTCCCAGCAGCACGAGGCTGGTACGAAGAACAGGAATTGCATAAAACAAAACCCAGTTTTGCTGCAGCAGCAGGTCAAGAGGCCTCCAAAGACAGACGATGCTCCTGGGCAAAGAGGAGAGGAAGCTGGAAAAACTTGATGATCCATGTAGTAAAGAACAAGGCGCACGCGTGGCTGTCCTCCCTCCGTGTACCGCTGGCTTTTCACAGGGGTTTTGAAGGTGATTTGGTTATCCAGCAGGACTGTCCGGTGCAGGTGAGGAGCCGCTGTGGGAACGGAGGATCAGCTTTGCAGCGGGGCCAGGGCAGGCAAGGACCCGCTTTTCCGCATCGCTTCATCCGTGCAGCCGTGGGCTGGGGGTCCACCGGGACACTTGGTCTGCTGCAAAGTCCCTCCATCCATCGTCTCCTGCCCCCGCGGCTCCACCGGAGATGGAGGCAGCGGCAGTTTGCACTTGGTTCAGCGTGTCAGGAGGCTTCGCTCCCACCTTGCCCTCCTGCACATTCATTTGCTAATTTTCAGAGGTTACCGAGGAGACGTTATTGATGATGATGATGATGATGATAATGGTAATAGGGGAGATAGGTGGCAGATTAATTCCTGAACTCTCTAACAGGATTTAAGCTAACAAGAGAGGAGGGCTTTTTTCCTCCCTCTCTCCTTTCCCTTCCTCCCTTCAGATATTTCCTGTGCTGGGGATAACAACACCAAGGAGTGTTAAATTGGCTCTGAATGTCCACCCCTGGCTGTCCACATTCTTGTAACGATTTCATTAGCTTGAATTATCCACGTTATTTTCTTGTAATGGGATTAGCTGTACTGGAGTCAGCTGAAGTCCTGGAGCGGGAGGCGGGAGGGACCTTCCGCTGCGTATTTCATTAACTCTCTCATGCAGGGGGTGGAACTGGCCACGGCTCAGCCCAGGGGCAAAACCATTTGCCAGGGTCCTGCGTTCCTAAAGGAGGAAGAAAGAAAAAGGACCATTATTCCCCCCCCCTCCATAATCAGCAAATCGGCGCAGAAGCAGAGGCTGGCAGGGAGGTAATTTGTTGGGGGGGGGAAGGTCCTATTTGGGGGCGAGGGGGAAAAAATAATAAAACGAAGATGACCATTGCGAAGCGATTGAGTGAATTCTGCTGGGCTGACGTGTGGCTGCAGCCTGCTGCTGGGGAAGAGGTTGTGCAGCAAGGGAAGGAAAGGACTTCTGTCTCTTTTGGACTCGGGTGTCCACTGCCCAGAGCCATTTCTGATGAGCGGTTACGCTGCCTGGCTCATTCGCTTGAGCTCCATCCTAGGGCTGCCAGCAGTCACGAGGCGGGATTTAGGCAGCGTCAGGGCTTGGAGATGAGAAGGCAGCGAGAGGAGAGGAGGGGAGAGAGGAGGGGGCGGTAGCAGTAGATGGCAACCCACAAGAAGGTTGGCAACCTTGCTAGAGGTTTTCATGACCAACTTTCCAACGTAGTTATTGCCTGTTTGTTTTTCTTGAAGGGACATAAACCAGAGAGAGGGTTTGGGACTGCCCCATGCAGTGGGACATCTGTACGTGTCTGGAGAGACCTAAGGGTGATTTTTTTTGTTTGTTTTCCAAGAAGATCTGCTCTTCTGGCAGTGGGCAGCAGTTGGTCCTTCCAACCACGTGCATGGATTCACGGTATCAGTTGTGCTTTCCCCTACAGAACTTGGCAACCAAAGAGTCCTTGGTCAGCTCGTAGCTGAGGGTGCACCAAGATCAAGCATGATGAACACATCTTTGTGTTTGGGACTTGAAAATAACGATCAGGGCTGGACAGGTCTTGGCCTGTCCCAAGGAGCTTGCGGTTTAAATGCTCCTATTTGAGATGGAGGGGACGTTTCCCAGCTGGAGTACTGTTCAACCTCATCTGTAGGTATCTGTCCCATGAACGAGCATGTGCGAATGGCCATCACGGCTGCCTGGAGCCGCGGTGGGGCTGGACGTAGACACTGGGGACTGAGCGAGGGTGGGGAGAGACTTGGAAGCAGGGGGCAGAAATTCTAACAAAACCCGATGGGAAAAGAGGAGCTGTGAAAAGAGGTGATGGAGTCAGCGGCAGAAGATGGTGCTGGCACTCGTGTGCCTGGCAATACTGCGGTGGATTTGGGGCTGTGTCTGCAGCAGGAGAGAGGTGATGGAAGGGGAGGGAGCTGCAGGATGGGAACTTGTGTGTCATGCTGGCGGAGGGGGGAAGAGGGTTTCTGGAGACCACCTGTATCCCCGTCCTCCTTTTCCCTCCGGCTGCTCGGCCCTGTTGATGAAGGATGCACAAGCACCTTCTAGTAAACAGGCAAAGCCAAGTGAGCAGTATGTTGTCTACCGAGCTAGAGTGTGCTCTGTTTAATAGCGATATAATGTCCTATAATTAGCAGGCAAAGGACTTGCCTCCCAGCTGGCCTGTGCCAGAAGGATATAATTACAATCCCAAGGAGTGATGTTGCTCTGACCTGCAGCCAGCTTGCAGCGTACATCTTACAGCGTGGGGGAGAAATCTACTTCTCTTCCCTCTCTGTTCAGCCAGGGAAGCGAGGGGGTGGCTGCAGCACCACGGGAAGAGCTGCCAAAGCATCGGGAGAGCAGCTGATAGCCGGCAATGCCATGTAGGAGTGCTGGATCCCTCATGGGTGGGAGGAAGGGGATGTCCCTTCTGGCACCTCTGGAAACATCGTGTGTTTCTGCTGAGCTTGGGACCGGTGACTTGTCAAGGGAAAGGTTGTGGCTGTCTTTATTCCGCAGCCGTGTGGATCGTTGCTCAGCCAGGCCGAATACGGGCTTTTACTGGTTTCCCCTCTGCCTTTGTAAATCTGGATCAGCATGAAACAAAGGTTCTCGTTTAGGAAATATCTTAGTTGCAGCATTTGTTCGGGGCTGTCATCCCTTCCAGCCAGCGGCGTGAAAACATGCCAAGCCTGGGAGAGCAAGCACAGGCGTGAGGATGGATTTTGGCAGCCTGGCTGGCAAGCTGCCCGCGGCACATGGGGAGCACAGGCAGAGGGAGGCCGGGAGAGCCACGTCCTCCAGACCCACCCACGCTTCTGCCTGGGCTCTGCCCTCCCCTCTGGGCCCTGACCCCGACTCGGGATTTCAGAGGACTGCCGTTCGGACACCGTTCTTCTCGAATACGTGGGGAAGGAAACCAAGAAGCGATGGAGCAGCTGCGTGCACGGCAGGTCACTGGGGGCTTTGCAAACCTCCGTGGCAAAGTTCTTGCTCTTCGCTTTTGCCCCCACCTCCAAAACTGCCTATATTAATTGTGAGCAGCTCCGTGGGGAAGTTGTGTACGTAAGACATTTCTTTTTGCCGCAGACCTTAGCTGCAGTCATCACGGATGAAATCACAGCTCAGTACAGTGCCACCAAGAACCGTGGGGGGTCCCTGCCAGAAATCCAGCCCTGTGCCAGGCACACGGGTCTGGCAGGGCCAGGATTCACCAGAAAGGAGGTTACAGTCTTCTGCAAAGTTAAGCCAGGCTGAGTGCAAACAAGTCTGTGCCTCAAGGAGGAAAGGGCTTTGCTCCCACAGCTGCCAAGCCCTTCAGTGCTTGTGCTGTGGCTGAGCCCCAGCACAGGGGCTCAGGAGCACTTGGAGAAGACCTGGATGCCGGTGGGTACGAATGCAGAAACCGCTCGGGTTTCACACTCACCCTAACTCCGGGGACTTCCCTGTAAACCGTCGTGCCCGGGGCGAGGAGCCTGGCACGGTGCTGTGCTCCACGGTGGCAGCGGGGTTTGGTGCCAGCACTTTCTGATCTCCGTCCAGTTTGCCACGGAGAGAGGAGAGAGACATCAGCTCCAGGAGGAACCCCCACCCCTGGGGCGCGTGCTGCATTTTCACGCTGTTTGTGCCCATCGGAGCTGTGGGCTGGAAGGGGAAGGAGGTGGCAGCAATACCGGGTCTGAGCTGCTGTGAGCCCCCCCCGCCTCCACAGCCATCCCCGCCCCTGGGGAAGCACGTGTTTTAAAGCAGCTCGGTGGGATCTTACGGGCGAGCTGCAGTTTAGCATCCTGTATAAAAGCTGCTTTCTTCCCTCCCGTGTCATTTTGCTCGAGTTTCGCCCAGGCAGTGAGCTGCATCCCTTTTCCTTCCACCGTCCCTGCTCCCATGGCTTTGCCCGTGGCAGCCGTGTGCGATCCGTGCACAGCCATCCCAGAGCTGGAAGGCTGCGGCATTGATGCAGCCAGCGTGGGAGCAAACACGGCAGCACCTGGCTTCCCTGGGTACCAGGAGCCTGGCACTGCGGGAGGTAATTGAGTTCCCTCCGCCTCTGCCTCTCTCCCCCCAAATCCGGAGGAAATAATTGGAAAAGAGAGGTGTGAGTCTCTGCCTGGCACTGGAGAGGAGAACATTAAAGGCCCAGGCTCTCCACTTCATTCGCAGCTCCTGGGATGGTAATTGCTGTGTTGTGGTTTCTAATTAGCGCCACAGTGGGAGGGAGGGTGTTTTACTCCGCAGCCCCCGTGGGGTCAGCCCTGTCTCTGCTGTGCCCCTCGGCTTTCCTCGCTCCCCCCCTGCTTTGCCTGCTCCCCGTTGGGAGCTGCGCTGCAGCTTCCTCCAATGGACCCATCTCTCTGGGAGCCCTTGGTGGGTACCACTGTCCTGCCTCCCCCCAACCCTCTTCCCAGGGAGATGCCTGTGGCCAGCCCCGCTCCAGATCGGGTCCCCACCGCCTCCGCACGTCTCCCAGCATGGGTGGCTTGGGCCACTCTGAGCTGGGGAGGAGGGAAGAGCCAGCTTCTCCCATCTCTGCCCAGGCTGATGTGGGTCACCACAACTTCCCCCTGGGACCCCGAGCCCCCGGGTTCGTAGCCGTCCTGCTCCTGCTGGGCACCTCCTCGCCCATCCTGCGTGTTGGGTCTCGTTGTCAAAGGGAGACATGTGGTGTTTTAGTGCACAGAGCGAGTGCTGTGTGAGACCTCCTCCCTTTTAGCAAATATTCTGCTCCCCCCAGGCAATGCCCATGATGTTTTCCATGGAGCAATAGGTTGGAGCGAGCTCTCCCCTGCCTGTGCCACCCGCCGCCTGTCTTTCCTAGCTAGATGGTCATCTTCTTGGGCCAGGAGCTCTCTCATTACCTCTCCCTTAACCCAACTGCGGCATTTGAGGTCCTACAGGGATGCTGCAAGTGAGAGGAGCCACCTGCAGAGCTCCTGGGGCCCTCATCACCCGCACCCCCTTGCAGGAGGATCCTCCCGTTGCTGGAAGCCACGCGGTGCTCCTGCTGCTCCCGCAGCCGAGCATCCCCGCCGGCCGAGGCTGCTCCCTCGCCTCCGCTCGGGTTTGTTTGTTTGTTTGCACAGCACCAGCTCGAAAGGGTCAGGAGGGAGAGAGGGATGGAAAGCGCTGAGGAGGAGACGTGTGGATTCATTTTGAGGCTTCATAATGGTACATTTACACACCATGTTGCCTAAGGAAATTGGGTAGATGAATGCCTGGTCATGCTGCCAGTGCACCAGGTTAACTCCCAGGATTTAGCTTATATCATTTCACGAGAGCGTTTACGGCCTTTACTGTGTTTATTCCCAGGTGCTCTTTGGCACTGCTGCATCCCAGGCTCCTTTTGTGTATGCGCGCGTGTGTGTAGATTTTCAAATAAAATAACACATCTATTCAGACCCGGTCCACATTAAATATTTATTGCCTGCAGTTTGTGCATATGTGTTTGATAAATGGGTGTAAGGGGAGGGGAGGAGAAGGGGAAGCGGGAGCTCGGATGCAGAGAAAGCGTCGGCTTTGTCCTGGAATTTCTCCGGGGGACGGCACTGGAGAGGGGTGTCAGGCGAGCCCTGCCTTTGGGTCTGTTTTCAGGCTTTTTGGACAAGGTCCAGGCTGGTGGGATGGCTGTGTGCTTTGGTGCTGAAGCGACAAGATCCTTCTCCGGGGACAGGCATGCTGTGACAAGGTTTCTGCTGGGCCGTGGCCGAGCGCGGATGCTGCCAGCCCTACCCCACACCCTCCAGCTAAACGGGAACCCCCTTATCTTCTCATTTCTGACTTTCCATCCCGTTGGCACTCAAAAACTTGTCTGAAACGCTGCTGGAGCTGGGGGTTGTTATGGAGGACTTGGGTCTGCTGAATTCACCTGTTTTCCCTTATACATTCAGCAAGCTTAAATAAAACCAGTTTCATTCGAGCTCATGAAGGAGGTTGGGTGGCTGCCTGCAGAATGGGAAACGCAGGTACCCAAGTCAAGTGTTAAAGCGAGGAAATCCAGTCTTAAAAATGATGCCCAGCATCGGCAGAGCAGAGGGATGACACCTTTGCGAACATGGTGCCTACAACAGGCTTTGAGGACAGAGGAGCTATTTTGGAAAGAGACTAGGTCCCCGTGGGGCCATGCTCCGGCTCGTGCCTGTATCCTGTGCCTCTCTTCAAAGGTGCAAATACATCTGTTTCGATGGTGGTCGGGAGCAGCCCTGCCTCCTGGTAACCTGGAGATGCTCTTTGCCCGCCCTGAACAGGGCATGGCATGCAGGCTGGGTCCTTGGTTTCTGCGGATCTCCTAGAGGGAGAAACATAGCAGTTCTATTAAAGAAGGTTTTTGCTTTGTTAAGGTTTGAGACTGGAAAGGATGACCCTTGAAATCCAAGCTGAGTTTTTAGCTGTTACTAGGTGCTTTGGACATGGGGCTTACAGGGGAGCAGAGCAGCTGCAGGACACCACTCGCCCGAGTCCTCAGCGCTGGCAAGCCTGCAACGTGGGTCTGCAACTGGTAGTGCCGTGATATGTGTTAAAATGATGGTTCTTCCCTTGATCTCACAGTGTCTTTGCTTTTCCCTCTCTAATTCACAGCACCTTTGGAGAGCTGAAGACCGTCCGGCTGCCCAAGAAAATGGCAGGAACGGGATCCCACCGGGGCTTTGGGTTTGTGGATTTCCTCACCAAGCAGGATGCCAAGGTGAGATGTAGACCTGCCACGTTCCCCTGCCCCTCTGGCACCCTCTCAGCCTGGTCTCGGAGCAGAAGGTGAGGAGGGGAGCTTGGAGGCTCTGTCCCACTGAGGCATAGCCCAGATTTGGGGCAGGCTGTTAGCATTCACCAGCAAAGCTGCACTGAGGCTAAAACCCCCATGTGCGCAACCACTGGAGGTTACATGACAGAAACCACAACCTAAGCTGTAATGGGCATAGGTTTGGTGCAACTTTGGCTAAAAATTCTTGTAATGTAGAAGGACAGGGACTTATTTTTCAGGTTTGTCAGAAGCAAGGTGAGAAGGGGTGGTTTTGACCCGACGTAACACATCAGGAAGCCTGAGTACATGTCCCACCTCCACCACTGCCTTGGTTTGAGGGGAGTTTTGGATATTGTAGCTGTTTACTGATTTGTAAACTGTGCAAGGCCCATGTTCATCAGTTCCTTCGTGTGTTCCGAGACCCCCTGTGAGCAACCTTACCCTGGTGTTTTTCAGATAGTGAGCGTAACAGAAGAGCAGTAGTTGTGAATTGGTCAAAAGGATGGGCAAGCAGAGAGAAAGGTCTGTGCCTGCTTCACCTTGCTGAACACAAGAACAAAGATCAAGTTCTGTAATGCAGTCATTGTCTTGGTCCGAAGAGGGGACCTAGCGGTGCTGGGTTGCCCAAGGATGCTTTCTCAGAGTGGTTTGCACTGGCAATTTGACAGCAATGTGGAAAATGTCAGCAGCAGGCAGCTGTGCCTGGGAAACGCCTTTCTCAGCACCAAGAACTGAGCTCCTGAAGCCTGCAAGTTGAAAGCACGTTTTGCTTTAACCAAAAAATGCAAAACCCATCATTCCAATATCTTGACATTTTTGCCATCTGTATGCACTTTATGCTGCAAAATATTCCATAGCATTTTAAGCTGGGATAGATTGCTGTCCAAAATGCTCTAATCTATTATTTTTTTTAAAGCTTTCTTATATATTCCACGTTTGCAGAAGAAACAAGGGGGTTGTCGCCTGTCTGATAGTATTCTGCTCTTACCCTTTGCTAGAGGTTCAGGAGCGGGCTGGACCAGGCATGGTCTCTCATGCACTGGGCAGAAGAGGGTCCTCGGCCCCGCTGTAAGCTGCTGCGTGGGCACTCCCAGCACCGGAGCAGTGCGGGTTTCGTCCCTGCTGCTGGCTCCTGGCGATTTGTGCAGTACCTGGAAGAGGAACGGTTGTGGGCACAAGCCAAGGGTTGTTATTGCTGAAGGGAAGGGACCACATGGCTCCACTGACGCCCTGAGACTCCAAATTTTCAAGACCATGAGCGGAGATGAAGGAGAGAGGAGGGGGGAGCAAGCGTAGCCTGTGTTTATGTTTTTAGACAGGATTCATTGATCTGGGATCACAAGGGACTATTAGATCATCTGTTCCAGTCTGACCTCCCGTATAACACAGTACATAGAGTTTCTTTGTTAGTCCTGTATTGATCCTAATTCAGACTTCCTTCCACTCAGCATTCGTCCTCCCCTTGGGGGCCAGCTCGCTGGGCAGCGTGGGGTGCAGTGAGCCCCCCAGGAGCGTGGTTCCTCTCCCTGCACGGTGAACTGTGCCTGTGGCTCTGCTCAAACCCCAGCTCTGGGCAGCTTTGCTTTAACCTCTGCTTCACTCCAGAGTCGTTCAGGCTTTGTTCCTGGTTTTCGAATTAATCCTCTCCTAAGGAAACTTTAAGCATTTGATGGAAAGGTGCATACAGGGACCTGGCTGGTTCTTTACTGCTGCTCGGTTTGGGGGTGAATGAGACAGCACCTGCTTTTCTGCTTGGTTTCTGGAGGAAACAGGGCAGAGGCTCAGTGTCTGCGTCCAGTCCCTCTTCAGCCCCTTGGGGACCCAGTGGCTGATTGCAGCTGCAGTGGACAAATAGAGATCTCGACAGTAGGAAACCCGTCTATCGCTGGTGAGCGCCGGCAGCCAGCTGGAGGGGAGAGAGCTGGGCAGGGCGCTTGCTCAGGGCACCGCTCCCAAAGCTCGCAGAGGCCATAGGAGGCGAGCGTGCGGGGAGCGAGCCGCCCTACGGAAGACCGCTTTGGGGGGGGGGTTCTTCTTTTCCAGCAAAGCAGCTCTTCTTCCTTCTTCTTTTTTTTTTTTTTTTTTTTTCCCGCTCTTGTCTCTTTGAGGGATTTAATTGTCTCACAAGTGGCACATCAAGTACACTCCATTGGCCGTCTGGAAAAGGATGCGCTGTGTATTGATGAATAGGATCCTGAATATTGTAAACACGAACATAATTGGCTTAGAGTTTATTGCTAAGTGAAATGAGAGAGGAGGGGAGTGGGCCTGGAGACCTCTGAGCTGAATAGCTGTGACTGTCAATGACGTTTTTGCTCAGAGTGGTAATCTGGAAATCGCTTATAAGCATCTTACAAAACATGATGTTTTTGTAATAGCATAATTAGGGTGGCTTTGTTGGGCATTTAAAGCCTGTGACCTCCCGTGTTTGTCTTTTTCTCTGAGCAATCACGGCTGCTGTGGGAGCGCGTGCAGAGATTTTCCAAAGCCAGGACAGAGATGTGGGGCTCTCCCTCCGAACTCCCCGATGCTGTGCTTGCAGCCCTGTCCTGCCGGGCTGGGTTTCATCCCCTCGGCCTCCCCTGATGCTCTGCCACCTGCTCGAGGAGAGCCAGCCCTGCCGAAAGGTGCTGTTGTGGGAGGGGTGAGCACCCGAGCCGCACTCCTCAGGCAGCCTTGCCTGCAGGGGAGGTGACGTCCAGGCAGGGCACGGGACGCTGCCGGTGGTAGCATCTTCTCCTTCAGAGATGGAGATGCTCGTCCTTCAGAGCCCTGGTCTCACGCCTGGCTTTCCCACGGTGACGTCTGCAGCCGGGGCTGTCTCTCGGGTCGTTTGACGGCTCCCAGGGTGATGGATGGACCTCGACTGGGAGAGTTACACCACCATCAGATGAAATTAGCAGCCCTCTCTTCTATGTTGCGAGCATTTAACAGATCACAGCACGCACACGTGCGAAGCCAGGAAACAGGGAGGAACCCATGTCAAAGATAGCAATGGGAGAGACAAAGTAATATTCACAAAGAGGAACATTCAGCAGCATACCCGCTGGTCAAGCCTTTGATTTTAAATCTCCAGTGCCAGCTGACCACTGGCTGGGAGTGCATGGAAGTTGGGGGATGAGAAGGGGAACTTTGATCCGCTGGCAATAACAAATTAACTCCAGTTAAGGAAGCATTAACCATTTGACATGTTTCCTGACGTTGCCTGTGCAGAATTGTTGTGGGATTGTTTTTATTTTTGAACTATTAACTGGAAGCCGAGTTTCCACTTTTCTCCCCTGTCGATACAAAAATACATCTGGTCTCCAAATAGAAATTGCCTGTTCAGGAAAGACAGTCAACCCTTTAAAAATGCACACACACGGAAGGAAAAATCCTTGTGTGCAGCTGGCATCGCAGAGAGCATCCTCAGTTGGGACTGGTTCTTGCGAGGAAGGGAAATTTATCAATCTCCTAATGTTGTTGACCCTTTGTCCCTCTAATGACTCCAGCCCGGAGACTCTTCAGCTTGAGTATTTAATAGGGCAAGGGGGAATCTATAGGCAGAGCAGCACTGTCCTCCAAATTAATACGGCATTTAGGGATGGAGCCGTAGCGCTCAGGGGTGACGGACGCGATGGTCCGGTCTCTTGATCTCTGCCTTTCCAACACCCTGGCACAGCAGGCTCTGCTCCAAAGCAGTGTCTGTCTTGTCCTGGCAGCCCAGGCTTCATTTGAGTTTATCAGCCACCCCTTAATTTTGAAATTCCCTTTCTGAATCCCACAAACATTTTTAAGCTGTTGCTGGGGGCCTCTCCTCATCCTCTCACCACTTTTCCCTGCTCCGTTCGCCTGTCCATCCGCTGCCTGGGCTCTAGCCCTGCCCAAGCTGTATTCGGAGCTAGCGACCAAATCCTGCCATGCTGAGCCATAACATTAAGCTCGAACCAAACTCTGCAAAATCATAATCGGGAGGGTTCAAAAATGACATTTTTAAGCATGCTCGCATCCTATTTTCTAGGGGGGAGAGGGCCATAGGGTTCTCATGCAATCCCTAAAGCATTTGGAAAACAAAAGAGACCTGCGAGGAGGTTTGCCAGGGCTTTTCAGCTTTCACTGTTACCTGGCAGTGGGTTTAATTAAATCCTTTTTTTGGCATTTAAGGATACCGAGCCTTGTGTGGTAGAGGCTCCCCTTTCCTTAAAGGCGTAGGACGACGCGAAGCTGTGGCAATTAGAGGTCTTTTCTGGTGAGTCTCTCTCGGATGAACGGGCACCACACCTCTCTGTATCCCGAGTTCGGATACAACTAAACGAGCCTCTGGCCATCCGATGCTTTGGTCTTCAAAGGAGGTGTCCTGGGAAGGCAGACACTCGGGTGGAAGAGCCGCACCCTGAGAATAGCTCCTGCCTCCAGCCCCACTTTTTTTGAAAGCCGGTCTGCTTGTCCTCATTTCATATTTCTCATGTAATTAAAATATATTTTTTCCCTACCTACCTTTTCATTTGGAATAGCAGCAGTGGCAAATTTCCTCCTCTCGCTGGAAGATTTCCAGCAATGCGGATGTATGGGGATGGCATTTCTCCCCTTCATCCCTTTGTCTTTTAAATCATCGGTGGCTTCTCTTTTCTTCCCCTGAAAAAGTCTTAATTCCTCTCAGAGCAACGAAGAGCTAAGTTTTATTTTTTAGCTGGTTTCCAAATGAAGTGACATTCAGTTGTTTTTCACCTGAAATGCACGGCTTCTCTTCTGCAGCCCCAGCTCCGGGAGCCCATCTGGGGGATGGGGCCGTGGGGACCACAGGTCCCAACACGCCCTTTTCCACGTGGGCTGGAGCAGCAGTGGGCTGGGAGGGTCCCTGCCATCTCGCCCCGGCATCCTGAGCTTTGCTTCGTCCTGGGTGCAAAACAGCTCATTTTGGGAGTGCGTTCGGCTGGGAAGGGCCAGTGTCACCAGGCTGCTGGCAGATGCGTCTCTCCCAGCGGGTTTCTTTCATGCAACACAACTTGATGACAGCATCTGCCTTCCTTCTTGCTCCATGACCTTTCCCGGTGCTCCCCGCAAATCTAGAGGATGCCTCATCCCGGACTGGGCCGAGCTGGGCTGTGTGTGCCTAGCGGGGCATGGAAGCAATCCTGCAACCAGGAGGACGTGGCAGAGCAAGCTGCTTTGAGGATGAGAGCCCACCAAGTGCTGCACTTTGCACCGTGACCGTGGGCGCATTCGGCACGGTCTGCCCTGCTCCGTGACCTGCTGCAGGGCGCAGCGAGGTTGCCGGGGCCGTATTCTGTCTTCCAACCTTCCTTTTCCTTGTGCTGTGGGAAGTGAGAAATTAAAAAGTATAAATTAACAAATGAGACCCGGCGATTAGAGCTGCAGTTGTGTGCCAGGCTTTGGAAATGGCTCTTTGTGCCAACGTAAACAGCCATCACAACTCCCTACTGCCACCTCCCCCCGAGTGTTTATTTAAGCCAACACATTGCTCTGCTAATTGGATACCATTCCAAGTGAAAATAGGCCTTTAAAACAACAGCAGCGGCAAATAAAAACAGCTGTAGCTGCAAAAGCACCAGCCAGGCTTGCAGCCCTTCGGAGAGGGATGCACCCCCCGAAAAGGAGGCACGCCGCCCTGCCGGGGTCAGCACCGGGGAGCTGGCGAAGGTGGGGAGGTGGGGAATGTCAGCGATGCTACGGAGCAGGTGGAGCTGGTGCTCCTCGTTTCTCTTTTTTATAATGAATGAGAATTATATGAGTGAAAGGGAGTCGGAAGGAGGGGGAAACGCAGGTTACTGAGTGCTGGTCACTGGAAATGGGTTGTTTTTTTTCTCGGAGGAAAGGGCTGGGCTTCTCCAGGACAACTTCGGTGCTGTTTTGGGGGCCTCCAGATGGGAGGAGACGTCCCTGTTGGACAGCGGGATGTGTTTCTGTGGTCTTACATCTGCTGTATTTGTTCCAGGGACGCGAGTTTGCAGAGCTTATAACCTGACTTAATCCCAGCCTTAGCTGGGGTTTTTAAGAGAGCATTTTGGCCTCCTTTTCTCTACCCCTGTGCCCAGCCATGTGTCACATTGCTGTGGAGCACTTTGTGGGCCCCTGGGGGTGAAAATATTTGACCGGCGTGTTTGTGTATTTGCATTATGGGCCCAATCCTGCTCAGTCCTGAATTTCCTTGAAAGTCTGTGGGCAATAAAGACAAAGTCAACCTTCCCTGGATGGAGTCGCTGTTCCCTGAATGCCTCTGCTGGTTGCCTACAGGCATAGAAAGCTGTCTGAGCTACTGTGCTGGCCGGCATGCTTGTATTCAACATCAGCAAGAGATTATAGCTGTACGGATGTTGTTAAGCAGGATCTAACAATGAGGAAACCTCTGGATTTCTATAACACAGCAAACCACCATAGGCAAAAAGAGAAGAGGACTTCTGCGTTGGCTTCTGGCTCTGCCACATTTGCTGCCACCATGGCCAACATCACCAAATGGTTGGACGAGAGGAAGGCAGCTTTCCCCGGCGAGCTTGTGCTTCAAACTTGTTGCCCCTGAGCAGAAAGCAACCTCTCTACTCACATTTGAGCTGTGCTTTACTGCGTGCCGGCGGAGAACAGGGTGGGTGGAGAGTCGCGAGGTTGCTCTGCCCGTGCTAACCCAGCGCTGCCACGCTGCCCGTGAGGGCCCTGGTTTGCAGTCGACCCACCTAGTGCTGCCCCAAGCCTTGACAGCCTTTCCGGGCTGCAGCTTTCCCGGCGCAGGTGCGGTCCCGGGGTGATGCAAGGCTGCAGCCAACCTTGAGCTGCTTGCTGTGCTGGATTTCAGCCTGCTCCCCAGCGAGCAGCAGCAGCCTGCAGGAATGGCGATGGGTATTTGCTCTGCTGCAAGTATGTAGAAGATAAATGATCGAGTCAGAGCCACTGATAGAGATGAATCCTGCCCCATCAGAGCAAAGTGCTCAAAGTAGGATGTTCCCTGGTGGCCTTTTAGATTCAGGGCAGAGGGAGGGACATCTTTACTTTTCCTCATGTGAGCCTGTTTTTATTTTCTCCCGTACTATTTTTTTTTCTCTTAATTCTGCAGAAAGCATTCAACGCCCTGTGCCACAGCACGCATTTGTACGGCCGGAGGCTGGTCTTGGAGTGGGCAGATGCGGAGGAGACGGTGGAGGCCCTGAGACGGAAAACGGCAGACCATTTTCACGGTAACGTAGCAGCATCCTTCTGGCCTGTCGATACAGCCCCGCCTGGCACCGTCCCATCTGGCACACGCTGCCGGTCCATGCCAGCCCTTTCCCCGCCGCTGCCGGCTTGCCGGAGCTGGCAGGTAGATGCTGGAGCCTGACGATGCAAGCGCAGGGGGAAGCGGGAGGCATCCAGGCCTCGGCTTTGTCTGGCAGCTCTCTGTCTGCACGTGAGCTGGTTAACTCTCCGTGTGCTGGCACTGCCGAGGCGCCTCAATGCCACCTGCCAGCTGCAATGCTTTTGCTCCATCCACCTGCACCCCAGGGTGCTCAGTAGTTGGGGACAGGCTCTGTGCATGCGGCACACAGATTAAAAAGGACAAATAATTTGGCCACCAGCTGGATGCGGAGAGGGCTGTTTGGATCAGGTTCCCAAGAATTACAGCTCCGCAGATAACAGCACTGCAGGCTCCTATTGACAGCCATCGACAGGCACAAATGCATTGCTTGGCAAATACTTATGTAGGAAGGGCTCCCCTGGGCTGGAGGACTAAGCTGGAGATCAATGCTTTTCCTCCTGCATCCTCTCCCAGCCTCCCCTCTCCATCACGCACATGCCCATCGCCCAGGGGGTTGGCATAAGCAGTTCTGGGGCTACACGTTGCAATCCCTGGCCACGGAAGAGCAGCAAGCCTCGCTTATTTAGCGAGCCTGACTCCAGCAGGACCTAGCCTCGTGTTCGTGAAATAGTGTGCACAGCGCTGATTATCACAGCCTGGAGAAGCTGCAGTTTGGTGGTGGAAGGGCTGAGGGTGGATATGGCCAGAGAGGTGTGGAGCGAAGGGGGATGTGCTGGGAGCCACGGGCTGATCTCCAACGTGGTGCCAAAAAGGAGACCAAAAGGAGCACAGCAATGTCTAGGTGTATGTAATAGCCTGGTGTAGACCTATGCTGCTGGGGGCATGCGTGAGGCAGCGGGGAGGACAGGCACTGCTGGGGATGGATGTGCCCACCCAGAACCCTGCGCTGGAGGGGGACACACGTCATGCTTGATCACAGTAATGTGAGTCTCCACCCGGGTGGAGAAGACAGCAGGTGTGATGATTCATGCACCCCATTTTATATTCAGGATCTCCTTTCTCCCTTTCTACTCTGCTCAGTCTAAGGGGAAAAAATAGTCTTGGCTTTACGGTAGCTGCAGACTTGCAGCAGATGCTGGCTGCTGCCTGCGAGCTCTGTCACTTCCCTGTTTCCCCCAGGCTCAGCTTGCATCCCGATTTCTGTCTGTGTTTGCTCCAGCCCGCTTGTCCGGGGTCTTCCTCACAGAGGTGGGGACTCTGGGAGAGCGGCAGAAGAGTGTTTTCATGTCCCAGGAGGGATGCAGCCTTGGAGCTGTGGTGGCTCCAGGGGCTTGGCTGAAAAACAGGAGCAAGGTTATCACTCCCCATCTTTAGGGACTGAAAATGTGATTGAAGGCGGTAGTCATCGCTGCGCTCCAGCCCGTCTCGAGGGGAGAGAAATAACATGCAATGGTTTCAGCCCTGTCTGGTGCACACGTGCGTCCTCCGCTGCAAAACTGTTGGTAGCTAATCCTGCGGCAGAGCGGGAGCTGCCAGAAGTGGATCTCCATATCAAAGCCCATCTGGGACACACTAGCGGGCACCGGGAACTGGCTGGTGCCTGGGACCAGGTCCCAGCCTCTCCGCACCGCACTGGCAGGCTGGAGTTTCACGGGTGGGATTTTATTTCTTTGGGAAGTGCCCTCTCCTGACTTCGAGGCGGGCTTGCTGCGGGGTGTCTGGCAGTGATGCCCAGCAGCCCCGGGGAGGGGAGGGAGCCGTGCCCTGTCCCTTTTGCTGTGGGTGCGCAGAAAGTGATAGTGATAGCGATAAAGAGGGAAAAACTGCAGCTACCACTCTGCCTTCAGCCTCCGTGGGGATGCTCCTTCGCGTTTCCTCCCCGGCGTAGCTGGAGGCTGATTTTCCCACGTGGAGCTGGGGTAGAAAGGATACAGAGCCCATAGGGTATTGCCACCCTGCCTTGAGTCCTCCCCATCCCTTCAGCCTACCAAACAGCCGGGCTGAGACCGCGCATCTTACTTCACCGGCCATGCAGACTGGACTCTGTCGACCAGAAACCAAGCTCGCTTTTTCCTGCCGATACCCATTTACCCCCGCTTTCTTCCTCTCCCCACGAGGTGCAGGAGCAGCTCAGACATCCCTGCGCTGTTCATGGATGTCCCCCATGAGTTTTCCTCTCCCACCTCAGTGTGGGTGACTTGTGAGGGTCTTCCCACAGCTTTGCAGGCTGCAGTGGTCAGGCCCCTCTGGTCCCTTATCTCCAGGTAGGAAGGGACCGAGCTGGGAATCGGAGAGAAAAGATAATTTTGAGTCTTCAAGGCTCAGGAAACAGAGTCAAGACCAAGGTCCCTGGTGTCTTCAGCTGCTCTTTGCCACCAAAAGCCTCTGCTGCTGCTGTCCTCACGTTGCTCCCCAAGCCAAGCCCAGCCAGCAGCGTCTGAGAAGCAGGACGTGGAGGCAGATGCCTTCAAAAGGCACAGTGCGGTGGATGGGGTGGGACTTATCCCACCATCCAACACAGCTTATTCCTCGTTTCCTGCCCTAAATTTCTTTGCAGGGTTGAGCATTGCCATCCCATGGGAGAGTCTTTTTTCTTTTTTTCTTTCTCTGAGAATCTTCTGTGATCCTTTTGGACCTGCAGACCTCCAACACCACAAGCCACCCATGCTGTTCGGAGAGGCTGGTCTTGCTGTAGCGGCGGCATGTATTTGTATCAAGCCGTGTTGGCAGTGCTGTGCCACCAGTACAGGGTGACACGTGGCCTCTGCTGCTCCTGGCCCTTTTCCTGGTTATTGCACAGAAATAAAAGCGACCAGGGAGCGTGCCGAGGACTTTGCACATACCAGAAGAGGTAAAAGTGTTAAAGCAGGACAAAGGACTGAGACTGCCCATCTCACGGGGCTTTCAGACACTTTCCTCCCAAGTTTTATGCAATTGGAATTTAAGTATTTTGAAAGGCTCCTTCTTTTTCTTCCTTCGTTTCCTCTTTTCTGTGCAGTTCTTGGTTTGCTGTGGGCACAACAGTGATGTACAGATGTTTCCACGGTTAGCATGTCACGGATCTGTGTGTAGGAGAGGCTGCAGAGTGCTCACAGAGGGTGAGAAGATTGCCGTAAGCCCTGGGGGGTTGCTATCACCCGGGTCCAGCGAGACAACACGGTGACCTGCCTTCCCCTAGGTTTGATGGCGAGTTTGACTTGAGCAATGAGCTCATCCTGCTCCGTCTCGCTGCCGTCACAGCAGACTTCTGCATCTCCAGCTTTGAAAGAACCACCTTGATCTTTCAGGCTGGTGTCTTGAGTAGCAGCGGCCAAAACCCCTCACCCAGCAGCTCCAGTGTCAGCCCCGTCATTTTGGTCTTAGCAAGGAAGTACTTTGTAAAGTCTAGACCTGGGCTGCGAGAGACACTTCCTACCACTGTCTTCTCTCTCCTACAATTATGCACCTTATTTCTAGACACCATTTATAGAGATTTGCCTTCCAGTTCCCAGGTCTCACTCTGCTGTTATTTGTTAGGTTAAAGAGAGGTCTGGTCTCCTAAATCTTTTCTCCGTGCAGGCGTTTGTCACGGCAATCAAGCCACTTCTAAGCCATCTTTTCAATAGGTCTAATAGATGCAATAAAAAGGAATAGGCTTCCTTCCCATTTCGTGTAGTTTTCAGGTCATTCTTTATGGCTTGTTCTGAGTCTTTGTAATGTTCCGGGAGAAAGTGAGGACCCCAGAAGTGGTCACCGGCTGCCAGAGATGGTTTCAGTAATTCTGTCAGGAGCGAAGCCACAGCCCAGCCCTGACGGCTGGGACTGCAGCACTACACCCCGCGCTTGCTCTCCCGCCTCTGAGCACAGTCTGTAAGAGGTTTAAGTCTTTTTGCTCGTTGCTGAGTGTACCTTTTCTTCGTCCCAAGGCAGGAGGGTCTTATATTAGGAAAAAAAAAAACAACCCACTTTATTTGAGTTTTAATTGCACCCCACCATGTGTTATTAACCTGTGGGACCTGCTGCTGCAAGGTGGCTGGAGAGCCCGAGAGCTTGGCCAGCTGCAGGGGAGGATTTGATGCTGCTGTGGATAAAGAGACTTATCTACTGTAACGTGGTGAGGAGAAGCCACGGAAAGGTTGGCCAACGGTTGGCCTTGGGGCCTCTAATCCAGCCTATAACGTGGAGCAGGGTCGTGGCAAACGCTACATCAGGGCAGCGAGGGATGCACGAACCCTGCCACCAGCCTAGCCTATAACGTGGAGCAGGGGCAAACGCTACATCAGGGCAGCGAGGGATGCACGAACCCTGCCACCGCCAGCATCCTGGCCCTCATTTGGGAAGGGGGATCATCCCTTTGGAAAACAAGGATCACTGACATCTTTGAAACCAGCAGGGAGAATATTTTGGCTCCGCCGAAACAGTGACGAAGGGTTCCCAGTGCCCTGCAGCTGAATTTGCCAGCCCTGGGGCGAGGGACAGATCTGGATCTGTGCCCTGCGCAGGAGAGAGCAGTCTGGGCTCGCATCCAGAGCCCCGGTGCAGACCTGCACATCTCCTGCATCCCCGCGATCCCATAACTGCAGCCCACGAAAGGTCTGTGAACAGCTCGATCCCCCTTTTCTTCCCTCTCTTGCCTGGCACGGGGCGACGATTGCCGGTGCGGCTCCATCCTGGCAAGCCTCGCTGGGAGAAGATTTGCGAGCAAGGCGGCGATACCCTCCGTGTGCGCGCGCTCCCTCTCTCCCGGGAGCTCGCAGTCCGTGCAGGGAAGGTACTTGCTCCCAATCCAGCTAAATTACTATTGACTTGTGTTCTCTGCGCTTCACAAACATTGCACTCAGCCGTCACCAGCGGGGCTGGCGGTATCCTGCCAGGGCTAACTTGGGAAGCCAGCTGTGCTGGGCCGTTTTTTCCTGCTCTTTCCCATCGATCAAAGAATTAAATTGACAGATGGGGAATTTTCTGCGAGACGCAGGAAGGGGAAGGAATGACTTGTGGGGGTTTTTTTATAGGAAGGACAGGGTGGAAAGAGGGGCTGCGGAGGCTGCAGGGCAGGCGAATGAAAGAGAGATGAGTGAGGAGGGGGGGTCTGGCTTGTATTTCAGTTGTGAGAGCGTTTCCAGCGAGACCCCGGGTCTCGGCAGAGGGCTGTGGGTGGGTGTAAAGCAGCGGAGCCCCACTGCAGCTCGCCCCTGCTTATTTACAGTTGTTTGCTGGAAGCAGAGGGTTTGCAGGGGAAGGCATGCTCCACTCTGGACCCGATCCTCGTGCCCTCCCCGGTAGGGTGGGAAGAGTCTTCCCCGTCCCCGTCCCCATCACCTTTCCCAGGTGCTCCTCCGTTGGCCGCAGACCCCCAAGCTGCTCCTTTTACCTCTCAGCTGCATTACAGACCCACCGCGCTCGCCCTCACCTCCCAGCCTTTTGGGCTCCCTTTTTTCTCCTTTCTTCTTTTTCTTTTTGATTTTTTTTTTTTTTTTTTTTTTTTTTTTGAGCAGCTGTAACTAATGCAAACACATGCCGTAGCCGGAGAGTAAAACCCTGCAGGATTAGCGTGGCATCCGCAACCCTGCCACGTTCTAATCCCGTGGTAATCCCCCTCTCGGCCCACCCCCGCCGGCTTTGGCTATTGTCTAAAGGAAGCAAATGGGATCGTTAGCGGGCAAACCTTAACCAGCTTGGAGCGGCAGAACGGAAGTCGAACCAATTCGCTTCCCCACCCTCCTGGGGTTTTTTTTTTTTCTCCTTTTCCTTCGTGTTGGGCGGATGGGGGGATGCTCCCAGTGCTCCCCAGCAGCGCTGTGGCTGAGCCGGTGAATCTGGAGCACGTGGTGGGGGCTAGTTGCCCTGCCAGCCCCCTGTCCATGCCACGGCAGATCCCCTGGGTGCACCGCACTGCTTAGGGATGCTCTCTTAGCGGCCCGCATCCAGCATCCCCTCCGCCGTGCAACCCCCATCACCGCCTCCGTGCGGGCTCTCTGCATGGGGCACGTCGGGATCTGGTGGGGAAGGGGTGGCAGGTGGGGGACACGCTCTTCCCTGCTATGGATTTGGGAGCTGAGACCACATTTGATGCCATTTCCGAGCCCCGAGTGCGAGGCTGGCCGAGGGAGCGGGAGCTGGGAGGGCAGAGTAAAGGGGAGGGAGAACCGCTGAGCTGGCACCTTCCTCCAGGGAGGGTTGTCCCTTGTGCCTTTGGATGATTGAACTGGGAAGAGCCACTGGAGGGTCTCGGGGTGGCACCTTGCAGCCCCCCCTCAGCTCCCCCAAGCTCGGCGGGGTGGGCGCCAGGAGGGGAGTGGGGGCTACTGGCACCCCCATCCCCCTGCCCGTCCCCGCAGCCCTCGGCGGGGGGGGAGGCGGGTTCTGGCGCTCTGTCAAGGAATTAATTGAAAAATAAAATCATTAGATGGGAACTCCAGAAATGCAAAATTGTTGGGAGTTGGAGGGGAGGCGGAGGGGGGGATGTGAGCTTTTGTCAGGTTAATTTCTTCTGTATTGATGTTTTGTGACATTTACTTGTTGTTTATCTCCCGCAGCAGCTGTAATACTAAAAGAAAATGCACAGCTTGTTCCATTTATTTATTTTACACCTTTTCTTTAGTCCTATGGTATGTTTGTTTGTTTGAGAAACCCAGCGAGGCTTTTGATGTCTGAAAGCAGGATTTAAACAGCTGTTCTCCATGTGCTGCTCGCAAACGAGAGCCGCTGGCTGGGGAGCGAGCAGGGTGATAGGGGGCTGCTCCACGGCTCCTGCTGAGAGGGCACTTCTTGCCCAGCGGAGAGGAGGCAGCGCCGACGTTGTGCCCTCAGCACAGGGACCAAATGGCTTTGTCACCCCCGGCACCAGGCGCTGATGCAAGGTTGGGATGCTTGCTCACATGCTGGCAGCCCCCCGGGGGTTTCTCGCCCTCCCACAGGCTGTAGCGTCCGCGGGGAGGGATGCGCACACAGGGCTGCGCCTCACGGCAGTTTCGGGAGGGTGACGATGCCGGGGGGTGTCACAGGACGGTGCTGTTGGTGTGGGACAAGAGGAGCGAAGCAGGGACATCCCTGCCCAGCTGTCGGGGGAGAGCCAGCCTCTCGCCTTCACCCGCTGCCAGCTGAGGTGGGAGACGCAGGCTGGGCTGCAGGGCCGGGCAGTGATCTTGTGTCTCAGCAAGGATGTTGGTGGGTCTGTGTCCCGCCAAGAGCCTTGCCGAACCAAGGCTGGTGTCTAGGTTGGTCTTGCGACAGCTCTTGGACAGCGGATGGGCGAATTGGGGTCAACGGGAAGGGTCGGCATCGCCAATGAGCCTGTTTGGACGCTGGGGCCGTTTGCTTCCAGCAAAGCCTGTGAACCAAAGCATGGGTGGTGGGTATGGAGTCACACCTCCAGCCATGGTGCCCTGCCAGGGCCTGGCTGGTGAGGAGAAGTAAATAATAGTTGAGGGGCTTTACCCAGGAGGGGGATGAGGGGGGCTGGAGGTAGCAGATGAGCTGGAGGCGGTTGTGCGTGGGCCCGGATTGTAATCTTTACTTTTCTTCTTCTCCCGCATCCCCTTCACTACCACCCGGGCCTGGACAGACTCCCAAAAGAAGAGAAAACGATCGGAGGTTTTGAATGAAATCCTGGAGCATCTGGAAGAGGAGGAGAGCAACAAAGACGAGGCCGTCTAGCAGCTGCCTGGCATTTGGTGAGGTGGGTGCCGGGGCAGTGGGGCCGTGGCGGGCACAGCTGGCCCTTAGAGGTCAAAATGCCTTGGGCTGCTGCAGGGACGGCAGTGCCAGGAGGAGGAGAAGGTGGCGTTGCAAAGGCTCAGCAGCCTCTGAGCTGGGGTCCCACCCGCTGCCTCTCCTCCCTGTCACCCTGCAGGCTCGTAGCCGTGGTCTCAGGGGGTACAGCCCAGATTTGGGCTCGGTTTAGGCTCCGTGACGAAGTGAGCGCATGCACTGTTTGTGTTTCTGTGTGTTCCCCAGTGTGTTTGCTTTCCTACAAGGGAAGCCAGCAGAATTGCTGTTGCGGCAGAAATCGCTGTCGAGTCACGAATTGGCCCTCGCTGTGGTTGGGGGAGAACAGATAGGCTGCCAAAAAAAAAAGAAGCGCCTGTTTGGAAACCAGCCTGCAGCTGCCACCACAAAACAGATAGTTTGGCAAAGGCCTTTTCCCTGCTAGCACCCGCAGTCTCCATGGCTTCACTCCCTCCAAGGGCACCATGCGCCCCAAGGTCTAGTTCATGCCGTCTTGAGTCCTGGCTGGCATCGCTCCTCCTCGGCGTGTCTTCTTGGAGTAGCATCTCGAGGCTGGAGAGTGCAAGACGGCAGAGGTTGGCAGGAGGGAGCCAGGATTAAATAGCTCCCTGTAGTCAAACACCGCGCAGTTCAGCCAGACCCCCACCTCCTTTTGAGACCGCCTAGCAAACCCTGCGTGGGTTCAAGAGAGGTGAGACAGGCTCATGGATCTCCTTTGCGTGTGTTTGTGGCCACGGTGGAAACCTTGGATTGCTGGTAGGAAACCTGTTCACCAGCCACAGCATCTGGAGAAGTGCAATAAAAACACCAGGGAGGCTCCTAGATCCCTTTGAACTGCACTCTGCCCCCCCTTTTCCATCCACTGGGGGACTCGCCGCCCACCTCCCTGGTGATGAAACCCCATCCTGTGCTGAGAAACTCATGCAGGGCCGAAAGAGACAAGTGCATCACGCCGGCGCACTGCCCACGGGGAGGTGACTCGGGGCGCTGGGTTGACAAATCCTTCATGCTGGGGAGAAAGTCCCTGCGGTGCTTTCTCCAGCAAGGCTGTATTTGCTCAACACCACCGAGGGAACGATTTTGACATGTTCTGGCTCCCACTTTTACAGCCACAGAAATGACGCCGGTTCCTAAATCTCATCCAAGTGGCCTAGGGCCCCCCTGGTTTTTGGGGTGCTGCGTGGTGCATGCATCCAAAGTGGCGCTGAGCCTGCCGTGCCGGGGGGAAGCCGGGGCTGTCCTCTGTGTATCAGCGCCGGGAAGCCGCCCCGCGCTCGCTGGAATGCGTTTGCGTGCACGATGCGCATTACTGCCGAAGAGGCTCTTTTCCTCTCGGCAATGTCTGCCCGTTGCTGCGAGGTGGTACCCAATACACCTAGCAGTGGGATGCTCATAACCTTACTTATTACCGGACTTTTGTTCAACCCACAACACCGCTGGCCGCCTGAATAGCAAACGCATCTGGGCCTGGAGCCGACCAATAACCCTGCTAATACGTCTGCCTTCCCGGGCTGCCGCAAGCGCTGGGCACGAGCACGGCACCGGGGCCCTGCTGATGAAAGGGAAGGTGCTTACGTGACCGCAGGAATAATCCGAGTTGGGTTAAATAACTGCCTGCTTCATGCAGTGCCTCTGCAGTAAGTGCCGGCGCCTCAAGATAACATTTGTTCCCTTGGAGCGGCTCTGATTTAAGGATGCCTCCAGGTGTACGTGCTGTTAACACCTTCTCCAGCAGCCAGCCCCAGGATGGAGCTGTGGAGGGATGGAGGTGGGGAGGGATGGAGTGGTGCAGGAGGGGCAGGACAGGCAGCATTGCTCGGAGCCCAGCCAAGCCCCATGCTTTCGGATGTGTTTTCCTGTCCCAGCTCCTCTGCAAACCTCCTACCCGAAACCGGTCCTCCCACGGGGCCTGGGGCTCAGCACCGGCGGGCTCAAGGCTCACCGGCTCCTCGGCTCTTTGTGCGGTCCCCGGGGAGGAGGCCAAGTGCTACGGCTCAGCGCCCAGAGCTGTAACACCCCGTGCCGGTCCCCCAAACCGTGTTGCAGCTCAAGAGCCCTGATGCTGCCTCCGAGCGGCTTCCGGGCCCCCAAGGCCGGGTTTTCCTGCTGTCGGAAAGACCTGGGGCTGCTGGCTCAGGGGACAGACCCCCAAAATTCAGGGGTGCCCCCTTGGGACCTCTGCAGGGCTGCAGTGTAAAACATGCATCCCTTACGGCAGCTCCAGTGCACCCGCCCTGCCCCGCAGCAGGCGGGCATTTGTGCTCGGCAGACGGGTGGGTAAACTGAGGCACGGGTGTCAGAGCAGCGCTGTCAAAGGGGGTCAGCCAAAATGGTGCCGAGCTCACCAGGGAGGGGGGAAATCTCTTTTTTTATTTCCTTTTTGTGCTCAGCATTGATCAGCGGCGTTCCCGTCCCCACTCCCTCTGCTGCTCCCCACTGCCTTTGCCGTCTGCGCTGGCACAGGGGGTGGCAGCGGTGGGACCCGTCCGTGGTCCCGGGGCAGCTCTGCGCAGGGGGGGGGTCACCGCAGGGGAAACGGGGCTTTAGCATCCCGGGGGTAAAGGACCAACCAGCAGCGCTCAACGCAGCCGATGGCCGGCACAGAGGACGGAGGAGCCAGGCAGGGTCCCTTCCAGGCACGTGTCACCCAGCACATGATTTAAGCGAAGCTTTGCAGGGTTGCAGGTTGGGATTGGATTTTCCTGGGGTTTTGTTTTTTTTTTTTTCCTGGTTTTTT